>NC_087190.1:6751961-7084461 GCF_035594125.1 Scylla paramamosain
ACAAATAATTTTTCTTTTTTACGTCTAGCAGTATCAACCAGCAAGCGTAGCGTAACAATGTGTTCTATACAGCCGCGACCTCTCTGGGCCCCGGCTTGTTCCCTCAGTGGTCTGAACCAGTGACTCAACCTCTCACACAATACCATGTCAAACAATTTTGCCAGTGAATTCAAGATGCTGATTCCACGATAATTATGAGGGTTGTGTCTGTCACCCTTCTTAAAAATAGTGAATACTTTTGCCTTAATCCAAGAACATGGGTAACTACCAAACAAGAAAACGTTGTTAAACAGAGTTACTATAGCTAATACCCACTGAGCTGGCAACAAGCTAAACACACCCGGTGGCAACCCATCTGGTCCACACGACTTATCAGGATGCATTCTCTTTATCTGTTGCTGTACCTCCGCGACAGAGATTTGTTCGTCTAAGACAGGAATTGTCACGTCAGTAGTTACTTCCACATCATCATCATTAACCGTATCCGCGTTTAAGATGGTCTCGAAATAGGCTTTAAACTCATCACTGCTAGGACACGAATTTCCATTGTTTTCACTTGCATACTCGCCCTTCCAATTTATAGCTTTCCAAACTCTACTGTCGTCTCTGTCACTCAGCAACCTTTCCCACCTACCAAGCTGCATGTCTACCTGTTCACTTCTCTGATTCCTACAGACACTCTGTTGCACACACGAATATAGGGCGTTTGTAATACCACTCTCTACCTCTGAAATTTCTACATTTCCATTGAAAAAGTTTAGGTCTTTTTGGGAAATAACATTGCTGAACACTTCTTTATCAATATTCATGAATTTCAGTGGTCTTCTAAACAAGTTCTTTTTTACACTGACACTGTACAGAGCCGCGTGGTCTCCCAATTGGCGTGTTCTGTCGATAAGATTGTCCAGGTCCATACCAGTGCCAGAGACTGTGAGTGTTATGGGGGCGTGGTCTGATGGCAGGTCGACGCGTTGTACTACAGAAAAATCATCTATGTACCTAATCATAGTACACGATGCCATGCATACGTCAACCTCTGAGATCCACGCATCTCGTCTCCGAAATGTCTTATTTCCAAGAAAATGTTTCTGTTCAGTTTTCAAATTGTTCATAACAAGCATAGAATTTTCAACACATATTGCTGAGAGAAGCTGGGCATTGTCATTCTGTACATTTATATCATCAGCAACAAAAGGATATGACAATTCATCGCTATTTGACACATTAAGTGGCGCCAGTAAGTCCTTGACATTTTTGCCAAATCTTGCGTTCATGTCACCAATAATGATATGTCCTTTAGGCATAAATTCTGACAATTTCTCTTTTATGTAAGAAAAGGCACTCAAAGAATAATATTGTGAATCAGAAGGTGGAATATAACAAAACCCAAATAATACACCAGGAATATTACGCATCTGCATCCACACTTGGTCGCCTTTACTCGTGTCGACACCAAACACTGACTCTGACAACCAATTCTTAACTAACACCACTGTGCCTCCACGAGCAGCAGAGCCAACTACATCACTTCTGTACAACTTATAACCACTTAGATTTACTGGAAGCTGGGTTTTCACTTCATTAATAGCTATGATATCATAACCACATAACAACTGGTGCACGTTACCCTTTTCAAGCTTTGTACACACACCATTTACATTCCATGACATAATCTTAATACTACTGATGCACTGTGGTCGATCTAGAAAAACTGAGCATTCCAGATATCAATAACTGTATTATCTTTATATACTTTACGCTCACGCGTATCCAGGCGTATGACACAGCCTACATTTTCTGGTTTTGCCTTTTCTGCGGCTTCTACTTCGCGCAACCTACGCCACTCTTTCCTAACACTTGGATGAACATCCTTTTTTATGTAGATTTGATTGAAGCAATCACCGGAGGTTTTCAATCGACTTGCGTTGCTCAGGATGGTGGCGCGTTGGCTTTTGTCAGCGAGCGTTAACAGGATGGGGCGGGCTCGTGGTGGCGCACCACCACTGGCCTGACCCCCACCCAGCCTACGATGCGCTCCTGCCACGCCAGTTATCCCTACTGCTGTCCAAATCTTGTTCAGCTTGTCCTCGTCGGTAGTTGCGCCGTCCAGAGACTCTTGTTGATCAGGTACGCCCAGAATGACTACATTGCCTTCGCGCTCCTTCCTGTCAAGGTACTCCAGGTACTGCTGCTGCTTAGCAATGATCTCCTCCTGCTTATCGAGTCGTACCTTTAGTTCCTCATAATTCTTCTGTGCCACATTATTCTGGGACGTTATTATGTCCTTGAGGGTGTCCACTGCATTCACTAAGTCATCCATCCTTTTATTAATGCTGACTAGTGCAGTACCGTCTCCACCAGATGCCAGTAGCATGTCTATTAGTTCTTCCTTATTCTTCCTAGCTAGCTGGCCGCGTTGTAACGCCCTTCCGTCACCTGGCTGTTTTTGCTGATTGCTTGCCATCATAACAGTTAACTTGCTCAACAGATTGCAGTACTGCTAATGAGGTGGCAGGACCGTACGCTCGTGCAGGGTTATAAATTAGAGCAGAGAATATTCCGAAGTCACAGCAGAGTTGATGACTACCGGCGTCTTCGTTGCCATGGCAGCTGCTGACGTCACAGCGCTTCTAGTGCGCATGCGCAAACTCAAGGCGCTGGCGAGATGGAGGGGTTAGCCTGAGTGGTCGTGGTCTTACAGGCTAATTTTAACTAAGTCCAAAAACCCTTCACCATCACAAAATCAAACAGCGTATTCTTACTCCTTTCATAGACTTGGGGTAAGCGCAGGGTGCCCCAGAGTTGGTTTCTTGAGGAGATACTGTGCCAAAACCACGGACGTATTCCAGCAGCTGTTTACATGACCGCCATGACACACACACACACACACACATACACACACACACACACTGAGGAAACTAACTGTAACGATGATTCGTCCGAAACTGGAATATGCAGCTGTAGTATGGTCACCAAGTCTCAAGGAATACATCAGGAAACTGGAGAGGATACAAAGAGCAGCAACAAAGATGATCCCAAACTTAAGAGAAAAGACATACAAAATGAGACTAGAAAAACTAAACCTTCCAATTCTGGGACAAAGAAGGGAGAGAAGAGACGTAATCACGATATATAGACTAATGGAAGGACTGGAAAAGCTTGACAGCAACGACATTGTGACGTGGGATACGAGAGACATTAGAGAACACGGAAAGAAGCTGAAAGAAAAAAAAAAAAGAAAGAAATTTTGTAGAAGAGATATAAAAAATAGTAGTTTTCCACTGAGTAGTTGATACATGGAACTGTCTAAATGAGTGTGTGGTGCAAGCAAAAACTATTCTTAATTTCAAGGCCAAGATAGATAATAATAGATACAGAGGCGGGACAGTACAAGCATATCTCCTCTCCTGCGTGACACAGCTAGGTAACAAACTAAGTAATCACACACATACACACACACACACACACACACACACACACACACACACACACACACACACACACACACACAATTGATGTAAATAAAGCATCTGGTCCAGACGAAGTATCAAACTGGATACTGAAAGAATGCAGAGAACAAATGCCTGATAAAAATCACAGTATGGTGGTGACATCATTGTTGCAGGGAAGATTACCAAAAGATTGGAAGAGAGCAAATATTATAACAATATTCAAAGGAGGAAATAAGGAAAACCCACTAAATTATAGACCAGTGTCATTGACAAGTGTTGTAGGGAAACTATGTGAAAGAACAATTAAGGAAAGACAGATAGAACACTTGAAAAGAGACGAAGTTTAAGTTAATTGTCAATTTGGATTTAGAAGGGGAAGATCACGCTCCATGAACTTATTGTCCTTTTATTCAAGGTTAGTCGATATTGTGCAAGAGAGACAGATATGGATGGGTGGATGGTGTCTACTTAGACTTGAAGAAGGCTTTCGACAACACAGCACCACACCAAAGATTGCTATGAAAGATAAGAAATTATGGAAGAATTGGAGAAAGACTACTGGAGTGGATGGAGGATTATCTGGATGATAGAGAGATGAGAACTGTAATACAGACCAAAATTCATCTTGGCTGAAAGTAACTAGTGGTGTCCCACAGGGGTCAGTGTAGGGACTGATAATGTTTGTGATATATGTGAATGACATGAATGAAAAAATAGATAGTTATATGAACTTATTTGCAGATGATGCTAAGCTGATGAGAAGAATAGAAAATGTAAATGACTATGATACTGCAAGATTATTTAAATAAGATAAAAAGATGGAGTAAATCTTGGCAAATGGAATTCAGTTTAAGTAAATGTAAAGTAATGTAGTTTGGGAAGAGTGAAAAACGAATAAAATATCATTATGAGATGGATGGTGTGAAGTTAATGAAATCAAAAGAGGAAGTGAATTTAGGAGTAACAGTTACTAAAAACTTGACTTCGGACAGACACATTGATAAAATTACTGGAGAGATGATGAATTTGTTAAAATGAGTACTAAAAACTTGACTTCGGACAGACACATTGATAAAATTACTGGAGAGATGAATTTGTTAAAATAAGTAAGAATGTCATTCTCATATTTGAATGATGGAATGATAAAAAAAAGTTGCTGATTTTCATGATAAGATTAGAATATGCGGCAGTGGTGTGGTCTCCTCATACAAAGAGAAATATTATAAAATTAGAGAGTACAAAGAGCCATCAGTAAGATGGTTCAGGAGTTGAGTAAGTCAACCTATGAAGAAAGATTAAGGATGATGGAAATTCCTACCCTTGAAAACAGGAGCGAGGAGATTTAATAAGCATCTATAGAATGATAAAATGGTATGGAAAATGTGGACAAAGAATGTTTTATAAATTTAGACACAGAGTACAAGGGGACACAGTAAGAAGTTGAAGAAAGTTAACTGTAGAAGAGACATCAAGAAGTGTGAACAAATGGAATGAACTCAGTGAAGACGTTGTGAATGCTGAAACTGTCCATGCATTTAAGACCAAACTGAATAAGTATAGAGACAGGATACTATGAGATTACTTCCCTCCCGTAAACCACAGCTAGGTAAACACAACTAGGTAAATATATAAACACATAACAAACTGCTGCTAAGAGAAGAGGGAAATACCAGATACAGACAAGGCCACAGCAAAGACTAATAAAAGGAAGATGCTTGAGTGACAAAAAGACATAAAGTTTCCCACAGAGAAATATATAAGTTTGGAACAAGCTCAGTGAGGAGGCAGTATTGGCAACGAGTGTGCACAACTTTGAGGAAAAGCTGGACAAGTGTAGATATGGAGGCAGACCACACAAACGTAGCTCAGGCCTTGTAAATTACAACTAGGTAAACACACACACACATATAAAAAGAAAATCCATAATCACACATAGGATAACAACAACAAAGAAACAATAATACAACAGAAATAATAAAAAAACATCCCCTTTTAATGATATGCAGGGAAACACCACCACCACCACCACCACCAGCACCAGCACATACAGCAGGGGTTCTCAAAGTGGTCAATATCGATCCTCAGGGGTTGATGGGACCATCCAAGGGGTCAATGAATAATCAGGGGGTTGAAAGGGGGTCAATGAATAACAGAGGGGGTCAAAAGGGGGTCAATGAATAACCAGGGGTTTGAAGGGGCTCAATGAATAATCAGTGGGTCAAAATGGGGTCAATGAATAATTAGGGGATCAAAAGGGGGTCAATGAATAACCAAGGGATCGATGAATATTTACTGCTGGGGTCTAAGGGACCGTTGAAACCTCTCATTAGAAATTCTCAAAAATAATTTGCAAAAATCTGAAGAATACCAGACATAATTATTACTATTATTTTTAATTATAATAATTTCTTGAATTCAAACAATAGGTCAAATTGTCAGTGAATCTTCAGAAATTTCAGCAGTGCTGGCAACACTACCTTCAACCAATCCCTCCCCCTCATTGTGTCTCGCAGCTCTACTGTCTGTACTAGGGTCTGTACACAATGCATTCTTGTCTCTGTCCCGTACTGAGCCAGTGAACGTATCCCCCCACCCCACCCCACCCCGCCTATGTCTCTCTCGCTGTCTCGCACACATTAGTTCAGCGCACGCTCAGCTCTCGTAAGTGTGGTCCGCGAACTGATTATTGTGACGCATTGAAAACTGTGCGTAACAAGCACAATGGCTGTCGTTGCTGCTAAGAAGAAATGCCGTCAGTATTCTCAGAAATATTTGAAATATGGATTCATTACTTCATTAACCAATGACACCATGCCATTGTGTCACTTGTGTGAAAAGACTTTCAGTAATGATGCCATGAAGCCTGCAAAGATGAAGCACCACCTTGAAACGGTTCACTGTGATAAGAAAAACAAAGACAAACAAAGTCGATCAAATATCAAGACTTTTTTCAAAGCACCCGTCAGTGGTGATACTGAAGGAGGTTTAAGAGCTTCATATAACATCTCCCTCATGAAAGCAAAGAAAGGAAAGGCACACACTATTGGTGAGGGTATCATAATCCCAGCTATTAAAGAAGTTATAGAAAGTGTTATGAAGAAAAATTCTCACTCTGTTCTTAAAGATTTGCCATTAAGTAACAGTACAGTGCAAAGAAGAATTGATGAAGTGAGTGACTGTGAATGGCTGGGAATGGATGGGAGAGGAGTGGCTGTGAATGGCTGGAAAAGGAGTGGCTGTGAATGGCTGGGAAAGGAGTAGCTGGGAATAGCTGGGAGAGGAGTGGCTTGGAAAGGGGTGGCTAGGAATGGCTGGGCGAGGAGTGGCTGGCAATGGCTGGGAGAGGCTGGGATGGGAGTGGCTAGGAATGGTTGGGGGAAAAGTGACTGTGAATGGCAGGGAAAGGAGTGGCTGGGAATGGCTGGAAGAGGAGAGGCTAAAAATGGCTGCGAGAAGAGTGACTGGAAGTGGCTGGGAGAGGAGCCATTCCTCTCCAAGCCATTCCTATAACCACTCCTCTCCCACCCATTCCTAGCCACTCCTCTCCCAGTCATTCCCAGCCATTCCATTCCCAACCAATCCTCCCCCAGCCATTCCCAGACACAGCCCTCCCAGCCATTACCAGCCATTCCTCTCTCAACCATTACCAGTTACTCCTCTCCCAGTCAATACCAGACATTCCCCTAACAGCCATTCCCAGCCACTCCTCTCCCAGTCTCTCCCAGCTACTTCTCCCTCAGCCATTCCCAGCAACTCCTTCCCTAGTCATTCCCAGCCACTCCATTCCCAGCCACTTCTCTCCCAGCCATTCCTTTCCCAGCCACTTCTCTCCCAGCCACTCCTCCGCCAGCCATTCCCAGACACTGTCCTCCCAGCCGTTACCAGCCATTCCTCTCCCAACCATTACCAGATACTCCTCTCGCAGCCAATTCCAGACACTCCCCTAACAGCCATTCCCAGTAACTCCTCTTCCAGCCATTCCTAACCAATGACCTCACAGTCTCTCCCATCCCCATCTCCCCCAGCCATTTCCACCCACTGCCCTCCCTGCCTCTCAAAGCCACTCCTACCCCGGACACACAAAGGTGATCCTCCCCATCAATTTTCAACCACACCCCTCCCAGCCTCTCCCAGCCATACAAAGCCATTCACAGCCACTTCTCTCCCAGCCTCTTCTCCCCCAACCATTACCATGCTCTCCCAGCCATTCCCAGCCTCTCCTAGCCACTCCCAGCTTCTCTCACAGCTATTCCCAGCCATTCCCCTCTCAGCCATTCCCAGCCACTCCAGATTCAGCTATTCCCAGTCACTCCTCTCCCAGACATTCCCAGCCACACCTCTTTCAGCTATTCCCAGGTACTAATCTCCCAGCCATTTTCAGCCACTCCTTTCCCAGCCCATTCCCCGCCACTCCTTTCCCAGTCATTCCAAGCCACTCTTCTCCCAGCTATTTCCAGCCATTCACAGCCACTCCTCTCCCGGTCTATCCCAGCTACTTCTCCCCCAGCCATTCTCAGCCAGTCCCCTCCCAGCCTCTCCTCCCCCAGCCATCCCCAGCCGCTCCATTCCCAGCCACTCCTCTTACAGCCATTCCCAGCCTCTCCCAGTCGCTCCTCTCCCATCCATTCCTTGTTATTCCTCTTCCAGCCAATGCCAGCCATTCCTCTCACAGCCATTCCCAGCCACTCCTCTCCCAGCCATTGCTAGCCACTCCTTTCCCAGACACTTCTACTCCAGCCATTCCCAGCCACTCCCTTCCTTGCCCCTCCCACCAATTCTTCCCCCAACCATTCCCAGCCTCTCTTAGCCACTCCTCTCCCAACCATTCGCAGCCACTCCTTTCCCAGCCATTCATAGCCAATCCCAGCCACTACTCTCCCAGCCATTCCCAGTTACTTATCTCCCCGGCAGTCCTCTCCCATGCAGTCATTCCCAGCAACACATCTCCCAGCCTCTTCGAGCCAATCCCAGCCATTCCCAGCCACTCCTCTCCCAGCCATTCCTCTCCCAGCTATTGCCAGCCATCCCTCTACTAGCCATTCCTCTTTCAGCTATTCGCTGTTACACCTGTCTCAGCTATTCCCAGCATTCCTAGCTGCTCCTCCTCCAGCCATTCCCAGACTCTGCTCCCTCAGCCATTCCCAGCCACTCCTCTCCCAGTCGTTCCCAGCCATTCACAGCCACTCGTCTCAAATCCATTTCCGGCCACTTCTCTCAGAGCCATTCACAGCCATTCCTCTCCCAGTCATTTCCACCCACTCCTCCCACAGCTAGACCCCTCCTAGCCTCTCCAAGCCAATGCCAACCAATACTCTCCCAGCCATTTCCAGCCATTTCTCTTCCAGCCATTCCCAGCCATTCTCAGCCACTCCCCTTCCAGCTAATCCTCTCCTAGCCATTCTCAGCAATTCCCAGTTACTCCCCTCCCAGCCATTCCCAGCAACTCCTCTCCCAGCCATTCCCAGCCGCTTCTCTCCCAGCCACTCCTTTCTCAGCTATTCCCAGCCACTCCTCTCCCAGCCATTACTAGCTAACCCTCTCCTAGCCACTCCTCTTCCAGTCATTCCCAGCCACTCCTCTCTCAGCTATTCCCAGCCACTTCTCTCCCAGCTATTCACAGACACTTCTATCCCAGCCATTCTTAGCCACTCGCAGCTACTCCTCTCCCTGTCATTCCCAGCCACCCTTCTCTTAGCCACTCCTCTCCCAGCCAATCCCTGCCACTCCTCTCCCAGTTTCTCCCAGGCACTCCAGCTTCTCCCAGCCGAACCCAACCATTCCTCTCTCAATCTCTTCCAGTCATTCCAAGCTACACCCCTCCCAGCCACTCCTCTCGCGGCCATTTTCAGCCGCTCCTATCCCAGCCATTCCCAGCTACTCCTCTCCTAGACACTTCTCTCCCAGCTATTCCCAGCCACTCTTCTCACAGCCACTTCTCTCCTAGCTACTCCTCTCCCACCCATTCCCAGCCAATCCCAGCCACTTCTCTCCCAGCAGTTCCCAGTCACTCCTCTCCCAGCCATTCCCAGCCACTCCTCTCTTAACCATTCTCAGCCATTCATAACCACTCCTCTCCCAGTCTCTCCCAGCCACCTCTCCCCCAGCCATTCCTAGCCCATCTTCTCCCAGCCATTCCCAATTACTCCTCTCCCAGCTGTTCCCAGCCTCTCCTCTCCTAGTCAATCCCAGACAGTCCTCTGCATTCCAATCCCAGCCTCTCCTCTCCCATCGAATCCCAGCCACTCCCATCCTATTCTATGGTAACCTTTCCTACTCTTAACCTACTTGAGTGAGTCCGTTTGGTGATCTTTGTAGTTTACAGGGTGGGACAACGGGTGGGGATGGCAGTTCATCCCTGGGCAGCTCCTTCACCATACTGTGTGTTTTGTACCCACGCTTCCCTCACGCAATCTTAAAGTTCATCACGAGCACCCAACACATTTGTTGGTAAACTTGGTCTACTTCCGCATCTTCTGGTTACGTTAATTCATATTGAACATTTATCATAATATAATATATATTATTTTTTTATGGCGTCCAATAATATTTATTAATATTATATTAAGTTTATTCTTAGCAGATAATTTTATTTATTTATTTTAAATTTTTTTTTTAAGTTCTTAAGAGGGATTTGAACGCTTGCGTCCAACACTCAAGGTCCTCCAGACCGTCACTCTGTCCACTGGGCCATGGGAACCTCAACACACCTCAGGGTAAAGAAGATATATTTGAACACAGTATTTCCCTCCCTGTGTTCATGCCGCACCAAAAGTTCAATAAGAATAACTACTGTCGATTTTAATGTAAACATTTACATTCACAACGATAATAAGATAAAATTAAGTATTGTGGACTGTTGTGGGAGTAGCAATCATGGCGTGCAAACAGCAGTAGATGAGATTAAAGAGCTTGTGTGTGGAGCCGCCTGTGGGAACCCTCCCCTGTGTTGCGTGGTGACTGGCACACGTGCTTCACCACTACCACCACCACCACAACACACCACTACACCCTTAAAGCACTCGCTTGTTATTCACGCAGGATTTACCTACCAGCAGAAAGAAAGCTTCCGGCGGGGAGGGAGGGCGGCGGGGGAGGCGTTAAAGAGGAGGGGGTAGGGGGACCAGGGGAGGCCGAGGACGTGTGTGTGCTTTCATTTTTTTTTTTTTTTCACACGTCAAACAAATATCGTTGTAAGTCACCGCCCAGCAAACCACCCCTTACAAATTCACCATCCTAGCGACAGTCTATGTGTGTGTGTGTGTGTGTGTGTGTGTGTGTGTGTGTGTGTGTGTAGGACAGCTGTCATTGATAATATAAATCATTATAAATACAGCAGCACTCTGTGACAACCTCACTCATCCCTGCCGTTCTCCTCTTTCTCCTTCCTTTTGTCGCTTTTCATTCTATCTCTCCCTCCTGTACATATCTGAAGAGAGAGAGAGAGAGAGAGAGAGAGAGAGAGAGAGAGAGAGAAATTTCGTTCAGTTTGTGTCCATTCTAAGTATTATTGTTATTCTTATTAATATCATAACTACTAAAATAATAGATGTAAGAAGAATAATAATCATTATCGTAAAGTGCATTATTCTTTTTTATACCTGCAGTACAATCAAGATCCAGCGAGTCTGGTTGGATCTTGCCTACAATATAATTCATCAAACACACACACGCCCTCGGCCGCCTCTGGCCCCCCTACTCCCTTCTCTTTAACTCTTTCCCCGCCACATCTTCCTCCCGGTCAGAAGCTTTCACCCTGCCGATAATTAAATCTCATGTGTAGAACAAGTAAGTGGTGGAAGGGCATTCAGCTGCCAAGAGACTGTCACCAACTTTTTTTAGGTGACTGTACGAGCTGGCAAGACTCGCTCCTGCGGCGCATTCAGCAGTCATTAGTTCCACCTTGACATAGTGGTGGTGTACCTCGCCCGTATCAGCACCTGGCTCTGTGTGCAGCGCGGGGAAAGGTTGAAGACCGCTGGGATAAAACAAGACGCAAGGTAAACTTCATTAAGATATGATAACCAGGATCATAAGTTTTTTCTTTTATTTTCTTTCACATTTCAAACTATAAAAGTCTCATTCACGAAAAACTGCTCTTCACAAAGGACTGTATTCTGAAACACTTCCGCTCCGCACCTCCACTACTTTCAAAAGACTCGAGGCAGATGAAGGCACACTGGTTTTTGAGTGTTTATACAGTGCTAGTGACAGATTAACAAGTTACACGGGTTTTTAAAGATGTAGTTATGGTTCTAGTGATACATTAACAAGATTTCTACATTATTATTTAGAGAACCCGGCTAATTATTTATGTGGCTTTTAAAAATAGTTGTGTTGAGAGAGCTGAATGCGGGCCAGACACGCACAGCTTAACTACAGCGAGTCAGGAAGGAAAACAAGCTTAAAACCACGAAACAGCTGGGGAAACAAGCACCACGTCCCAAATGTCTTAAAGTAAAGACAGACACATCAGGATTCACGAAAGGAAACTGCATTTCACACAGCCACGGACAGGCAAAGTTAACAAAACTGAGATAGGAAGTAAAACAAGCTTAAAATCATAAAACAGCTGAGGACACAAGCACCACGCCCCAAATACCTCATGGTAAAGGCAACATTCTCCATTGATAGGCAGAAAAACCGCTCTTCACGCAGACACGCACCTCTAAATTTAAACAAACTTAACTCAGGAAAGAAAACAAGCTTGAAAAAAAAATGACAGTGAGGAACATAAGCACCACACCTTAAATACTTCAAAATAAATTGAACATTCTCAACTGAGAGACAGAAAAAGAAAAAAAAGAAAAAATAAATGAAAAAAAAAAAAAAAACCCTGCTCTTTACAGACACGTACAGGTAAACTTAACTAAGGCGAGTCAGAAAGTAAAACAAGCTTAAAGAATCATATAACAGAGCCGGGGACAGAAGCACCTCACCCAAAATGCTTCAAGACAAAGGCAACATTCTCCCTTGATATACAAACAGCCTCGTCCCAACGATTCATCTAAGGATCTGTTTGTGACGCTGAATTCTCCATAGCTTTAAGTACCCCCTCCAGGACCCGCATGAGACTGGAAAAACTATCCCTCTCCATCTCTGGAACATCTTGGAGAGACGGAACAACCATATAAACAGCCTGGAGTAAGTGGTAGCAAGTCCACACCACCACAGGCACCGCGTTGAGTTGTCTTTTTTAAGTCTCCCTTCGTCTAGACCTCATTTTTTTTCTTTTCTCTAAACTGCGTGTGTTTGAAGGAGAGACTATCCTGTGTGTTCCTGAGGCTGGCGTTGATGTTAGTGGTCATTCTTCTCAATACTGAGACCACTTCCAGCTCAGATTTGGGTCGGTGAAGGACTTGGAAGGTTATATTATGGATTTTTGCTATGAATTCCGTGGTTTTTGTTAATGGGAGGGTGGTGTGCGTGCGTGAAAGAGGTGGGTAACTTAGATTTCTTTTTATTTTGGGTTTATCTTCATCGTTTTCTGTCCTTTCACTTCCTTCATTTCCCTTCTTTTCTACTCCATTGTCACTATTCTCCTATTTATCAGTTCTTCCTTTATTCCCCTTCCTATCTCCCACTTCCACATCACTCTTGCCTTTCACCTCTTCCGCTCTCTCACACAGTCTATCCATCTCTTCCACCAACACCTCCACCTGTTTCTCCTACTCCACATAATCCATCTCGCTTCTCTCCACTCTCTTCCACTCCTTCCACCCGCCCAGGAGGGAGGTGGAAGAGAGGAGGGCCTCATGGAGGAGAGAAGTAGGGTGGTAGTGACTCCTGTATCCACTTATCCACCTTCTAAGAACCTGTAATGCATTTTCTGTCTCCTGCGATAGGCGAGTGGATGAGAGGAGAGGTGGATGAGGAAGAATAGGATGTTTTATACTTTCCATACCCTTATTGGAACTCTCAAACGCTATCTTCTTTTTGTGTTTATCGTCCTTTATTTCTGCCTCTTCTGTTTCATCAGCATCGTCTTTTCTTGTTCCTATTTGGGATTGACGTATGATTATGACGATGATAATAATAATAGTAATAATAATAGTAGTAGTAGTAAAAATAATAATAATAATAATAATAATAATAAATATCATTATTATTATTATTGCTATTAGTATTATTATTAATATTATTATTATTACTATTTCATCATTATTTGCCGTCTTGCTATATGGATACATAAATTACTTTTTTTTCATCTCTCCTGTTAATTTTTTATCTCACAACCTCCTCCTCCCCCTCCTCCTCTTCTTCTTCTTACTACTACTATTACTACTACTACTACTAGTGTTATACCAATGCCACCACAATACCGGAAAAGCCACAGCTTGAAACATACCTTCAGTCATTCCACTTTCTTCTCTTCTTTCTTCAATTTGCACCTCTCCTCCTCCTCCTGCGCCTCCTGCTCTTCCTCCAGTCACAGGAGCAGCAAGGGCATGGTCGAGGGTAGTGTAGAGAGCCGTGTGTTGGGCAGTGATCACCTGCGAAGGCACCTTATTGGCTCACGCAAAGAGGCACCGCAGGGAACACTCCAGCTGGAGGAGGAGCAGTGCCAGCCCCACCCAGTGCCTGCAGGAGGGGGTGAAGGTGGTGCTGATCAGAAAGGGATCAAGGAGTAACTGCAGAATGAGGTGGTGTAGGTGGTGGTGGTGGTGTATAAAGGAAGAGATGAAGGGTAACTGCAGGAGGTAGTGACTGGAAAGGGATGGTGTGTTCTGGTGACATCAAGAAACACAGCTGCCCACACTGAACTACAGACATCTGGAATGACTTAAGTGAAGATGTGGTTATGATGTTGTGCTAATTTGCTGCCAGATGACAATACTCTAAGTGCAAAATAGTGAAATGAAAGCATCAAAACATACTCCAGAACTAGGTGAAGACAACAGGCAAACACAACCAGGCAAACACTAAGTGCAAAATAGTGAAATGAAAGCATCAAAACATACTCCAGAACTAGGTGAAGACAACAGGCAAACACAACCAGGCAAACACAAAACAGGCAAACACAAAACAGGCAAACACAACCAGGCAGACACAGCAAGGCAAACACAGCAAGACAAACACAGCAAGGCAAACACAGCAAGGCAAACACAGCAAGGCAAACACAGCAAGGCAAGCACAACCAGGCAAGCACAACTAGGGTCATTCTACCATTACGGTCGTTTCACTCGGAAGGTAACTTACGGGTGTACTCTTACCTATATCTTTAGTAGTAGTTAACGTGATGTGATTTTTACCAAGATAGTACTAATGGCTAAAGAGGATAATGAGACTATCCAGAACATTCTGTATTCATTGGTGTTCTTGCTATTAATTGTTAAAGAGGACGTTGCAGTCGTGCAAAACTTTGTGAGATTATAAGAAAAAATCAAAATATTTTAAATGGAGGTTGTAGATGAAGGTTCAAGCTTTGAAAATAAGTATAGATTTTGTCAAATACCATTTCAGTTTTTCCCACAAAAAATAATAAATGCCGTTATGGTCGTTTCAATAATTTCGTTACCGTCATTTCACTGCGATTCCCTTAAGAAATCAAACAAAAATAATGACAATAATTAAGTACCAGAACATAAATGGCTTTTTGGATCACCCTAATATACATACATACATATACATATAATATATATTGTAACACCCACTCAGCGGCGTTAGACAAGGGTATTTCTTCTTGGTATATTATTACGCCAGGTTATTGACACTCGTTGATTCTTGTGTGTGTTTACTTGTCCCATATGGTGAACGTAAGAGTGAATGTGAGGGTGAACGTGAGGGTGAACGGTCCAACTGGAGAAGGACCCTTAATTAATCTCTATGCAATACAAAATTAACATCACAAAGTCCACATGAAGGCATTAGAGCAACACAACGAAATCACTATGCACACGTGTCAAAAAAAAGAAAAATAAATTAACAAATACATGATAAATAAACTACTAGCTAACAAGCTATGGTGACTATCCTTACGGTGTAAAGACACTTCTGGGTCACATAAATCTCACATGAATGTTTGATTACCTAACTATGACAATTTACGTTAAAATATCACAAAAAAACACAACATATATGTAACAGTTCTGAGTGTAACGTAAAGTAAATACAACAGGAGAGAATAACAAGCAACAAAGTACTACACTTTCCTGATATATTCCTAAACCTATCACAAATATAATAGAGGAACACTCACCAATCTCTGGCGCTCACAGGAAATAAATCCACAGGTTTAAATCCAACAAGGTGTGTGCGGCTGCTATACCACAGATAGACTGCCGGCTTGACCTCCCTCCCTGAGCTACCTTCCCTCGGTTTACCGCTCGAGGGATTCATACACAAATGAAACACTCATTAACACTCATTATTCCTAGGTAGTTATCATATGAAACGAGCAAATACTATGAAACAAACAAATATGAAACGAGCAATATACAGAAATAATTTGTATAGTGACCACCATCAAACACCATGTGTTACATAATATATATATATATATATATATATATATATATATATATATATATATATATATATATATATATATATATATATATATATATATATATATATATATATATATATATATATATATATATATATATATATATATATATATATATATATATATATATATATATATATATATATATATATATATATATATATATATATATATATTTATATATAAAGCAAAAATAATGGCAATAAAAGTACCAGGACATAAATGGCTTTTTGGATCACTATATATATATATATATATATATATATATATATATATATATATATATATATATATATATATATATATATATATATATATATATATATATAACTACCAATTGTTTATTGATTAGGGAAACAACAGAACGCCTGACTTCTGATCTTTCTAAAATTTCTGAATGGGTCAGAGCAAACCTGATATTGTTCAATGCCTCAAAAATTTAATTCCTCCATCTATCAACTTGACACAACCTTCCAGACAACTATCTTCTCTTCATCAACGACACTCAACTGTCGCCCTCTTGTACACTGAACATCCTCGGTCTGTCCTTTACTTGTAATCTGAACTGGAAACTTTACATCTCATCTCTAGCAAAAACAGCTTCTATGAAGTTATGCATTCTGATACGTCTCCGTCCGTTTTACTCACCCCCCCAGCTGCTAACTCTGTACAAGGGCCTTATCCGTCCATGTATGGAGTATGCTTCACATATCTGGGAGGGTTTCACTCATACCACTCTTCTAGACAGGGTAAAATCAAAAGCTTTTCATCTCATCAACACCTCTCCTCTTACTGTCTGTCTTCAGCCTCTCTCTCATTGCTGTAATGTTGCATCTTTAGCTGTCTTCTATCACTATTTTCATGCTAACTGCTCTTCTGATCTTACTAACTACATGCCTCCCTTCCTCCCGCGGCCTCGCTGCACGAAACTCTTCTTTCTCTCATCCCTGTTCTGTCCACCTCTAATGCAAGAGTTAACCAGCATTCTCAATTATTCATCCCTTTCTCTGGTAAACTCTGGAACTCCCTGCCTGCTTCTGTATTTTCACCTTCCCATGACTTGAATTCTGTTGTTTGGAAGCTTAATATCATCTTTAAGAGGAAGGGTTAACTCATAATGCCCATCCTTCAGCAGATGTACTCCTTCTTTCATCTTACTCACAAACCTTTTATCTTCATATGATAATGGAGTGTCACCTGACTTTCCATCACCGAAGTCAAATTCAAACATATCCCTCACATGAGAAGGATTAATCATCTCTGGTTTTAGTAGGAACCACTAAGAAATTAATGCTCTTTTCTTCATTAATTTCTACTTCTTGTGTCACTGTTCTGCAGACTACCACTGTATCCTCCACTGGACTTGTATGAGGAGAGATTCTATCAATGATCCCCCAACCTAGCTCTGTCCTACATGCATAGGGATGCTTCTTACTATCACCTGCTATTTGCTCTTCTGCCATAATGGCTTTTGCACAATCAAGAACAATGAGGAGTCCTATGTCAACATTTGGGTCATATTTCATTAGTTTGTCAGAGATCGCCTTCAAGTGGGGCCAGTTACAAGCAGTCTTGGGCCTTGGCATCTGACTTTATCTAGCTGAAATGTTTTCTGTTGAATATGCTGAAGGGATTGATATTTCCACTTCTTCATTATAACCTCTCACTTTAAGTCCATGAACTTTATAGAAACAGTGATTTGTTTTCCACTTATTGTGTGAATATTAAGTGACATTGGTGGGCTGCTGACTTCCAATTTATCCAGAGTACTTTCCTTGATGAATGAAGCATCAGACTGCTCATCCAGCAGTCCATGCACTAAAATTTTATTCTCTTCATTATTAACATGATGTAACCATACAGGAACTGTCATGGTGTGCATGTCATATGTCACTGATTCTATCAATTTGACCTTATTTGCTACTACTACTGTGGATTTGTTATCACTTTTAGGCTGAGTTGCTTGTTCTGGCACCCTTTGGCTCTCAGTTCTCGTCATGTCACCATTGTGAAGAGCTGTGGGATGGTATCTCTGACATACTTTACATAATTTCCTTTTTCTACAATTTTTCCCTTTGTGACCCATTTTTAAATACCCTGTACATAACCATCTTTCTTTAGCAAATGTGTACCTGGTATTACTATCAAGTTTGGCAAATTCCTTGCAATCATCTAAGTCATGATCCTTTGTACAGTAGTGACAGAACTGTCCTTTCCTTTCCTGCTCCCAGGGATATTGTTTGTTGGCTTGTACATTCACTTTACTTTGCAATGAACACATTGGTTTTTCTTCAATTGATATAGCCATGAAAGTTCTGCTCCCTCTATTCTTTGTCATGGTGTTTGATTCCCTTGGTTTCCATTTGGCTGCTTGTTTCAGTTTTGTTCCAGTTATTTACTTCCCTATTTACTGAATCCCAGGAAACAAAGGGATTGCTTGCTCCTTTCGCTTCCTTCTGGATAAATTTACATAACATTTCAAAGGGTGTTTGGTGCTCATCATCACTACTAGGAATGCTGCTGTTACTGTTAGTGTCGAGATATGTCATCACTTGTTTTCTCCAGTCATGAACCATATGATCAGGGAGTTTTGTTAGTACCTTTCTCTGCTCCCTGGGGTCGTCCAGAAGTTACAAGTGAGAAGAGTGTTTTATTGCAGCTAGACAGCACTTCAAAAAATCCAAGAGTACTGTTAAGGCCAGACCATTATGCTTAGAGACTGGTGGCCAATTCATTAACTTTCTTGTGTAAGCATCAGCTATGACACTTTTGTTTCCAAATCTCTCCCTAAAAATTTTCTTTGCCTGCCCATAGTCAGCATCAGTTAAGGTACATTAACATTTTAATAGCATCCTTTGCTTCACCAGTTGTATACTTGTTTAAGTAGGCGATTCTATCAATATTACTAGAAGTTCTAGATTCTACATAAGTTTCAATGTTTATTTGTCTAATATTTTTATTTGTCTAATTTCTTGTATTTGTCTAATCTTTGTAGCTGCACCAGCAGGTCTTCATTAGCTCTTAGGTAATCCATTTTACTGATCGCACACATCATCGTAGGTTCGAGGAAAGGCAGCTCTCTCTCTCTCTCTCTCTCTCTCTCTCTCTCTCTCTCTCTCTCTCTCTCTCTCTCTCTCTCTCTCTCTCTCTCTCTCTCTCTCTCTCTCTCTCTCTCTCTCTCTCTCTCTCTCTCTCTCTCTCTCTCACATTTATTGATGAGGTAGGCATGACTGTAACAAATGCGAACAAGTTCTTAGTCTAAATTTCCTATAAAATAACATTATGTACTGATATGAAACTTTCAACATATTACAGTATTCATTAACAATACATGCAATCAACTTGGCAATATGACAATCAATTTTTACTACAAAATTAAAAGTATTTACCTCGGTTACCTTTCTGCTCATCTTTGTCTGAGCGCAACTTGGCCGTGAATGACCAGTGTTCCCAGATTTGTCCCGAAATTATCGTACACACCCATAAAAATTATCGTATTTTGTGCTAGATTATCATACACCAAGATTCACCTATTTTTTCTCAGTTCTGCAAAATATCACAAAATATACCATTGGAACACTAGACACCAATAAGTTTTTTGTTAGGCATTTGATATAAGTTCTGAGAAGCCTTGCATGTTACGAGACGCTATCATATACTCACCATTTTGTAGGTCAATGGCTGAGTCACCGTGGATTTTTGGAGAGTTTGGGTCACTTTCTACACCAGTTAGATATAGCCCTTGGGAAGTGATGCTCCTTATCATGCTCCTGGATGGCTGGGATGAGGTGCAGTTACGGTTTCCTTTGCTTGTTACAGATTGTTTTGCTAAAAAAAAAATGTCTCTTACTGATTCTGTTTTGAGTTTGTTTCTGTCTTCAGTTCTCATTCTGTTTATGTCCCAAAAACATCTTTTGCAATCTGCATTTACATGGGGCAATGAAAGGCATGCTAGCGCAAAGGCAGACACTCACTTGCACTTAGAGCATCGCTCACTATCCAGAATCAGCCTTATCTCACCCCAAAACAAATCAGGAGCTTTATCTTTTATTTTTCCATTTCCTTCCCCCCACTCATCATGTTTTCTGGGAGATCTTCAAACTCAAGCTTCCTCCATTCGTCATCCAGTTGCTGCAGTGTGGCATAATCTCCACCAATTATGTGTGGAAGATGAACTGCCTGAGTAACCAGACTAGATTCGTTTACTTCTTTCTTACCCAGGACGTAGGCTGCCTCCAAGATAGACAGTATTGAGAGAACTGGGTCCTCAAAATCAAGTCTCTTCTTGATCTGTTCTGCAGCTGTGACAAGGAAAGATCTGCATCTCTTCTGGAATTCAGTCATTTCGTCTCTATCCTTATACAGATCAAGAGTACTCGTTACTCTTTCAGGCACCGAAGCTCCTAAGTACACCTGTTTCAGCATATTCCATTCACGCTCATTTCTTGGTTCATTATTACCGAGCGGTTGCTTCATCACACTGTCTCTCTTCATGAACGTCAACAGTATATTCTTGTACAGACTACAAACTTGACTATGACGTGCATTTATCACAACTCTTTCACTTTGAAAATGAAGGTTAAAGTGGGTGAATCTGGGCAACACTGATTCAAGGAAGCAATAATATAGTCTAACAAAAGGAATATGCAATAGTTCATAAGCATTCTTTAGTGCGTGTGAATAGCTCTTACTCTGCTGATTGTGTAAGTCTGTGAAAAAGAGCTGCAGAGCACCCCATTGTTCCAGCATCCTCTTGATGACAGCACTGTAGGAGAGCCATCTACACACACACACACACACACACACACACACACACATAAAAAGAAAATCCATAATCACACATAGGATAACAACAACAAAGAAACAATAAAACAACAGAAATAAGTAAAAAAAACATCCCCTTTTAATGATTTACAGGGAACCACCACCACCACCACCACCACCACCAGCACCAGCACATACAGCAGGGGTTCTCAAAGTGGTCAATATCGATCCTCAGGGGTTGATGGGACCATCCAAGGGGTCAATGAATAATTAGGGTGTTAAAAGGGGGTCAATGAATAACCAAGAAGGTCAAAAGTGGGTCAATGAATAACCAGGGGGTTAAAGGGGGTCAATGAATAATCAGTGGGTCAAAATGGGGTCAATGAATAATTAGGGGGTCAAAAGGAGGTCAATGAATAACCAAGGGATCGAAGAATATTTACTGCTGGGGTCTAAGGGACCGTTGAAACCTCTCATTAGAAATTCTCAAAAATAATTTGCAAAAATCTGAAGAATACCAGACATAATTATTACTATTATTTTTAATTATAATAATTTCTTGAATTCAAACAATAGGTCAAATTGTCAGTGAATCTTCAGAAATTTCAGCAGTGCTGGCAACACTACCTTCAACCAATCCCTACCCCTCATTGTGTCTCGCAGCTCTACTGTCTGTACTAGGATCTGTACACAATGCATTCTTGTCTCTGTCCCGTACTGAGCCAGTGAACGTATCCCCCCTCCCCACCCCACCCCGCCTATGTCTCTCTCGCTGTCTCGCACTCATTAGTTCAGCGCACGCTCAGCTCCCGTAAGTGTGGTCCGCGAACTGATTATTGTGACACATTGAAAACTGTGTGTAACAAGCACAATGGCTGTCGTTGCTGCTAAGAAGAAATGCCGTCAGTGTTCTCAGAAATATTTGAAATATGGATTCATTACTTCATTAACCAATGACACCATGCCATTGTGTCACTTGTGTGAAAAGACTTTCAGTAATGATGCCATGAAGCCTGCAAAGATGAAGCACCACCTTGAAACGGTTCACTGTGATAAGAAAAACAAAGACCTTGAAAGAAAACTGAAAGAAAGAACTGAAAGAAAACTCAAAAGACGATCAAATATCAAGACTTTTTTCAAAGCACCCGTCAGTGGTGATACTGAAGGAGGTTTAAGAGCTTCATATAACATCTCCCTCATGAAAGCAAAGAAAGGAAAGGCACACACTATTGGTGAGGGTATCATAATCCCAGCTATTAAAGTTATAGAAAGTGTTATGAAGAAAAATTCTCACTCTGTTCTTAAAGATTTGCCATTAAGTAACAGTACAGTGCAAAGAAGAATTGATGAAGTGAGTGACTGTGAATGGCTGGGAATGGATGGGAGAGGAGTGGCTGTGAATAGCTGGAAAAGGAGTGGCTGTGAATGGCTGGGAAAGGAGTAGCTGGGAATAGCTGGGAGAGGAGTGGCTTGGAAAGGGGTGGCTAGGAATGGCTGGGCGAGGAGTGGCTGGCAATGGCAGGGAGAGGCTGGGATGGGAGTGGCTAGGAATGGTTGGGGGAAAAGTGACTGTGAATGGCAGGGAAAGGAGTGGCTGGGAATGGCTGGAAAAGGAGAGGCTAAAAATGGCTGTGAGAAGAGTGACTGGAAGTGGCTGGGAGAGGAGCCATTCCTTTCCAAGCCATTCCTATAACCACTCCTCTCCCACCCATTCCTAGCCACTCCTCTCCCAGTCATTCCCAGCCATTCCATTCCCAACCACTCCTCCCCCAGCCATTCCCAGACACAGCCCTCCCAGCCATTACCAGCCATTCCTCTCTCAACCATTAACAGTTACTCCTCTCCCAGCCAATTCCAGACACTCCCCTAGCAGCCATTCCCAGCCATTCCTCTCCCAGTCTCTCCCAGCTACTTCTCCCTCAGCCATTCCCAGCAACTCCTTCCCTAGTCATTCCCAGCCACTCCTTTCCCAGCCACTTCTCTCCCAGCCACTAATCTGTCAGTCATTCCCAGCTACTCATCCCCCAGTCATTCCCAGCCATTCCTTTCCCAGCCACTTCTCTCCCAGCCACTCCTCCGCCAGCCATTCCCAGACACTGTCCTCCCAACCGTTACCAGCCATTCCTCTCCCAACCATTACCAGATACTCCTCTCGCAGCCAATTCCAGACACTCCCCTAACAGCCATTCCCAGCCACTCCTCTCCCAGCCATTCCTAACCAATGCCCTCACAGTCTCTCCCATCCCCATCTCCCCCAGCCATTTCCACCCACTGCCCTCCCTGCCTCTCAAAGCCACTCCTACCCCGGACACACAAAGGTGATCCTGCCCATCAATTTTCAACCACACCCCTCCCACCCTCTCCCAGCCATACAAAGCCATTCACAGCCACTTTTCTCCCAGCCTCTTCTCCCACAACCATTACCAGGCTCTCCCAGCCATTCCCAGCCTCTCCTAGCCACTCCCAGCTTCTCTCCCAGCTATTCCAGTAGTGCATGGAATGCTGGATGAGCAGTCTGATGCATCATTCATCAAGGAAAGTACTCTGGATAAATTGGAAGTCAGCAGCCCACCAATGTCACTTAATATTCACACAATAAGTGGAAAACAAATCACTGATTCTCTTAATGTTCATGGAGAAGTGAGTGAGAGGTTATAATGAAGAAGTGGATATATCAATCCCTTCAGCATATTCAACAGAAAACATTTCAGCTAGATAAAGTCAGATGCCAAGGTCCAAGACTGCTTGTAACTGGCCCCACTTGAAGGCGATCTCTGACAAACTAATGACATATGACCCAAATGTTGACATAGGACTACTCATTGTTCTTGATTGTGCAGAAGCCATTATGGCAGAAGAGCAAATAGCAGGCGATAGTAAGAAGCATCCCTATGCATGTAGGACAGAGCTAGGTTGGGGGATCATTGATAGAATCTCTCCTCATACAAGTCCAGTGGAGGATACAGTGGTAGTCTGCAGAACAGTGACACAAGAAGTAGAAATTAATGAAGAAAAGAGCATTAATTTCTTAGTGGTTCCTACTAAAACCAGAGATGATTAATCCTTCTCATGTGAGGGATATGTTTGAATTTGACTTCGGTGATGGAAAGTCAGGTGACACTCCATTATCATATGAAAATAAAAGGTTTGTGAGTAAGATGAAAGAAGGAGTACATCTGCTGAAGGATGGGCATTATGAGTTAACTCTTCCTCTTAAAGATGATAATATCAAGCTTCCAAACAACAGAATTCAAGTCATGGGAAGGTGAAAATACAGAAGCAGGCAGGGAGTTCCAGAGTTTACCAGAGAAAGGGATGAATAATTGAGAATGCTGGTTAACTCTTGCATTCGAGGTGGACAGAACAGGGATGAGAGAAAGAAGAGTTTCGTGCAGCGAGGCCGCGGGAGGAAGGGAGGCATGTAGTTAGTAAGATCAGAAGAGCAATTAGCATGAAAATAGTGGTAGAAGACAGCTAAAGATGCAACATTACAGCAATGAGAGAGAGGCTGAAGACAGTCAGCAAGAGGAGAGGAGTTGATGAGATGAAAAGCTTTTGATTTTACCCTGTCTAGAAGAGTGGTATGAGTGAAACCCTCCCAGATATGTGAAGCATACTCCATACATGGACGGATAAGGCCCTTGTACAGAGTTAGCAGCTGGGGGAGTGAGTAAAACGGAGGGAGACGTATCAGAATGCATAACTTCATAGAGGCTGTTTTAGCTAGAGATGAGATGTGAAGTTTCCAGTTCAGATTACAAGTAAAGGATGTTCAGTGTACAAGAGGGCGACAGTTGAGTGTCGTTGATGAAGAGGGGATAGTTGTCTGGAAAGTTGTGTCAAGTTGATAGATGAAGGAATTAAAATTTTGAGGCATTGAACAATATCAGGTTTGCTCTGACCCATTCAGAAATTTTAGAAAGATCAGAAGTCAGGCGTTCTGTTGTTTTCCTAATCAATAAACAACTGGTAGTTATATATATATATATATATATATATATATATATATATATATATATATATATATATATATATATATATATATATATATATATATATATATATATATATATATATATATATATATATATATATATTTATTTATTTATTCATATATATATAGTGATCCAAAAAGCCATTTATGTCCTGGTACTTTTATTGCCATTATTTTTGCTTTATATATATATATATATATATATATATATATATATATATATATATATATATATATATATATATATATATATATATATATATATATATTTATTTATTCATATATATATAGTGATCCAAAAAGCCATTTATGTCCTGGTACTTTTATTGCCATTATTTTTGCTTTATATATATATATATATATATATATATATATATATATATATATATATATATATATATATATATATATATATATATATATATATATATATATATATATATATATATATATATATATATATGTAACACATGGTGTTTGATGGTGGTCACTATACAAATTATTTCTGTATATTGCTCGTTTCATATTTGTTTGTTTCATAGTATTTGCTCGTTTCATATGATAACTACCTAGGAATAATGAGTGTTAATGAGTGTTTCATTTGTGTATGAATCCCTCGAGCGGTAAACCGAGGGAAGGTAGCTCAGGGAGGAAGGTAAAGCCGGCAGTCTATCTGTGGTATAGCAGCCGCACACACCTTATCGGATTTAAACCTGTGGATTTATTTCCTTCCTGTGAGCGCCAGAGATTGGTGAGTGTTTCTCTATTATATTTGTGATAGGTTTAGGAATATATCAGGAAAGTGTAGTACTTTGTTGCTTGTTATTCTCTCCTGTTGTATTTACTTTACGTTACACCCAGAACTGTTACATATATGTTGTGTTTTTTGTGATATTTCAACGTAAATTGTCATAGTTAAGTAATCAAAAATTCATGTGAGATTTATGTGACCCAGAACTGTCTTTACACCGTAAGGATAGTCACCATAGCTTGTTAGCTAGTAGTTTATTTATCATGTATTTGTTAATTTATTTTTCTTTTTTTTGACACGTGTGCATAGTGATTTCAATGTGTTGCTCTAATGCCTTCATGTGGACTTTGTAATGTTACTTATGTTAATTTTGTATTGCATAGAGATTAATTAAGGGTCCTTCTCCAGTTGGACCGTTCACCCTCACGTTCACCCTCACATTCACTCTTACGTTCACCATATGGGACAAGTAAACACACACAAGAATCAATGAGTGTCAATAATCTGGCGTAATAATATACCAAGAAGAAATACACTTGTCTAACGCCCCTGAGTGGGTGTTACAATATATATTATATGTATATGTATGTATGCATATTAGGGTGATCCAAAAAGCCATTTATGTTCTGGTACTTAATTATTGTCATTATTTTTGTGTGATTTCTTAAGGGAATCGCAGTGAAATGACGGTAACGAAATTATTGAAACGACCATAACGGCATTTATTATTTTTTGTGGGAAAAACTGAAATGGTATTTGACAAAATTTATGCTGATTTTCAAAGCTTAAACCTTCATCTACAACCTCCATTTAAAATATTTTGATTTTTTCTTATAATCTCACTAAGTTTTGCACGACTGCAACGTCCTCTTTAACAATTAATATCAAGAACAGCAATGAATACAGAATGTTCTGGATAGTCTCATTATCCTCTTTAGCCATTAGTACTATCTTGGTAAAAATCACATCATGTTAACTACTTCTAGAGATATAGGTAAGAGTACACCCGTAAGTTACCTCCGAGCGAAACGACCGTAATGGTAGAATGACGATTGCTTTGTTTGCCTTGCTGTGTTTGCCTTGTTGTGTTTGCCTTGCTGTGTCTGCCTGGTTGTGTTTGCCTGTTTGGTGTTTGCCTGTTTTGTTTGTGTTTGCCTGGTTGTCTTCATCTAGATCTGGAGTGTGTTTTGATGCTTTCATTTCACTATTTTTCACTTACGGAGTATTGTCATCTGGCAGCAAATTAGCACAACATCATAACCACATCTTCACTTAAGTCATTCCAGATGTCTGTAGTTCAGTGGGGGCAGCTGTGTTTCTTGATGTCACCAGAACACACCATCCCTTTCCAGTCACTACCTCCTGCAGTTACCCTTCATCTCTTCCTTTATACACCACCACCACCACCTACACCACCTCCTTCTGCAGTTACTCCTTGATCCCTTTCTCATAAGCACCACCTTCACCCCCTCCTGCAGGCACTGGGTGGGCCTGGCACTGCTCCTCCAGCTGGAGTGTTCCTTGCGGTGCCTCTTTGCGTGGGCCAATAAGGTGCCTTCGCAGGTGATCACTGCCCAACACACGGCTCTCTACACTACCCTCGACCATGCCCTTGCTGCTCCTGTGACAGTAGGAAGAGCAGGAGGCGCAGAAGGAGGAGGAGAGGTGGAAATTGAAGAAAGAAGAGAAGAAAGTGGAATGACTGAAGGTATGTTTCAAGCTGTGGCTTTTCCGGTATTGTGGTGGCATTGGTATAACACTAGTAGTAGTAGTAGTAGTAATAGTAGTAGTAAGCAGAAGAGGAGGAGGGGGAGGAGGTTGTGAGATTAAAAATTAACAGGAGAGATGAAAAAAAAAGTAATTTATGTATCCATATAGCAAGATGGCAAATAATGATGAAATAATAATAATAATATTAATAATAATAATAATAATAGTAATAATAATAATAATGATATTTATTATTATTATTATTATTATTATTATTTTTACTACTACTACTATTATTATTATTACTATTGTTATTATCATCGTCATAATCATACGTCAATCCCAAATAGGAACAAGAAAAGACGATGCTGATGAAACAGAAGAGGCAGAAATAAAGGACGATAAACACAAAAAGAAGATAGCGTTTGAGAGTTCCAATAAGGGTATGGAAAGTATAAAACATCCTATTCTTCCTCATCCACCTCTCCTCTCATCCACTCGCCTATCGCAGGAGACAGAAAATGCATTACAGGTTCTTAGAAGGTGGATAAGTGGATACAGGAGTCACTACCACCCTACTTCTCTCCTCCACGAGGCCCTCCTCTCCTCCACCTCCCTCTTGGGCGGGTGGAAGGAGTGGAAGAGAGTGGAGAGAAGCGAGATGGATTATGTGGAGTAGGAGAAACAGGTGGAGGTGTTGGTGGAAGAGATGGATAGACTGTGTGAGAGAGCGGAAGAGGTGAAAGGCAGGAGTAATGTGGAAGTGGGAGATAGGAAGGGGAAAAAAGGAAGAACTGATAAATAGGTGAATAGTGACAATGGAGTAGAAAAGAAGGGAAATGAAGGAAGTGAAAGGACAGAAAACGATGAAGATAAACCCAAAATAAGAGAAAATCTAAGTTACCCACCTCTTTCACGCACGCACACCACCCTCCCATTAACAAAAACCACGGAATTCATAGCAAAAATCCATAATATAACCTTCCAAGTCCTTCACCGACTCAAATCTGAGCTGGAAATGGTCTCAGTATTGAGAAGAATGACCACTAACATCAACGCCAGCCTCAGGAACACACAGGATAGTCTCTCCTTCAAACACACGCAGTTTAGAGAAAAGAAAAAAATGAGGTCTAGACGAAGGGAGACTTAATAAAGACAACTCAACGCGGTGCCTGTGGTGGTGTGGACTTGCTACCGCTTACTCCAGGCTGTTTATATGGTTCTTCTGTCTTTCCAAGATGTTCCAGAGATGAAGAGGGATAGTTTTTCCAGTCTCATGCGGGTCCTGAAGGGTGTACTCAAAGCTATGGAGAATTTAGCGTCACAAACAGATCCTTAGATGAATCGTTGGGACGAGGCTGTTTGTATATCAAGGGAGAATGTTGCCTTTGTCTTGAAGCATTTTGGGTGAGGTGCTTCTGTCCCCGGCTCTGTTATATGATTCTTTAAGCTTGTTTTACTTTCTGACTCGCCTTAGTTAAGTTTACCTGTACGTGTCTGTAAAGAGCAGGGTTTTTTTTATTATTATTTTATTTATTTATTTATTTTTATTTTTATTTTTTTTTTTTGTCTCAGTTGAAAATGTTCAATTTATTTTGAAGTATTTAAGGTGTGGTGCTTATGTTCCTCACTGTCATTTTTTTTTTTTTCAAGCTTGTTTTCTTTCCTGAGTTAAGTTTGTTTAAATTTAGAGGTGCGTGTCTGCGTGAATAGCGGTTTTTCTGCCTATCAATGGAGAATGTTGCCTTTACCATGAGGTATTTGGGGCGTGGTGCTTGTGTCCTCAGATGTTTCATGATTTTAAGCTTGTTTTACTTCCTATCTCAGTTTTGTTAACTTTGCCTGTCCGTGGCTGTGTGAAATGCAGTTTCCTTTCGTGAATCCTGATGTGTCTGTCTTTACTTTGAGACATTTGGGGCGTGGTGCTTGTTTCCCCAGCTGTTTCGTGGTTTTATGCTTGTTTTCCTTCCTGACTCGCTGTAGTTAAGCTGTGCGTGTCTGGCCCGCATTCAGCTCTCTCAACACAACTATTTTTAAAAGCCACATAAATAATTAGCCGGGTTCTCTTAATGATAATGTAGAAATCTTGTTAATCTATCACTAGAACCATAACTACATCTTTAAAAACCCGTGTAACTTACCAAATACGCCCATATTCAGAAACACTCTACTCTCTCATCATGACTACTTTTAAAGGCCACAGAGATGATTAGCCGGTTTTTCAAGTCTGTTTCTCTTAATAATAATGTAGAAATCTTGTTAATCTGTCACTAGCACTGTATAAACACTCAAAAACCAGTGTGCCTTCATCTGCCTCGAGTCTTTTGAAAGTAGTGGAGGTGCGGAGCGGAAGTGTTTCAGAATACAGTCCTTTGTGAAGAGCAGTTTTTCGTGAATGAGACTTTTATAGTTTGAAATGTGAAAGAAAATAAAAGAAAAAAACTTATGATCCTGGTTATCATATCTTAATGAAGTTTACCTTGCGTCTTGTTTTATCCCAGCGGTCTTCAACCTTTCCCCGCGCTGCACACAGAGCCAGGTGCTGATACGGGCGAGGTACACCACCACTATGTCAAGGTGGAACTAATGACTGCTGAATGCGCCGTAGGAGCGAGTCTTGCCAGCTCGTACAGTCACCTAAAAAAAGTTGGTGACAGTCTCTTGACGGCTGAATGCCCTTCCACCACTCACTTGTTCTACACATGAGATTTAATTATCGGCAGGGTGAAAGCTTCTGACGGGGAGGAAGATGTAGCGGGGAAAGAGTTAAAGAGAAGGGAGTATGGAGGCCAGGGGCGGCCGAGGGCGTGTGTGTGTTTGCTGAATTATTGTAGGCAAGATCCAACCAGACTCGCTGGATCTTGATTGTACTGCAGGTATAAAAAAGAACAATGCACTTTACGATAATGATTATTATTCTTCTTACATTTATTATTTTAGTAGTTATGATATTAATAAGAATAACAATAATACTTAGAATGGACACAAACTGAACGAAATCTCTCTCTCTCTCTCTCTCTCTCTCTCTCTCTCTCTCTCTCTCTCTCTCTTCAGATATGTACAGGAGGGAGAGATAGAATGAAAAGCGAATAAAGGAAGGAGAAAGAGGAGAACGGCAGGGATGAGTGAGGTTGTCACAGACTGCTTCTGTATTTATAATGATTTATATTATCAATGACAGCTGTCCTACACACACACACACACACACACACACACACACACACACACACACATAGAGTGTCGCTAGGATGATTAATTTGTAAGGGGTGGTTTACTGGGCGGTGACTTACAACGATATTTGTTTGACGTGTTAAAAAAAAAGAAAATGAAAGCACACACACGTCCTCGGCCTCCCCTGGTCCCCCTACCCCCTCCTCTTTAACGCCTCCCCCGCCGCCCTCCCTCCCCGCCGGAAGCTTTCTTTCTGCTGGTAGGTAAATCCTGCGTGAATAACAAGCGAGTGCTTTAAGGGTGTAGTGGTGTGTTGTGGTGGTGGTGGTAGTGGTGAAGCACGTGTGCCAGTCACCACGCAACACAGGGGAGGGTTCCCACAGGCGGCTCCACACACAAGCTCTTTAATCTCATCTACTGCTGTTTGCACGCCATGATTGCTACTCCCACAACAGTCCACAATACTTAATTTTATCTTATTATCGTTGTGAATGTAAATGTTTACATTAAAATCGACAGTAGTTATTCTTATTGAACTTTTGGTACGGCATGAACACAGGGAGGGAAATACTGTGTTCAAATATATCTTCTTTACCCTGAGGTGTGTTGAGGTTCCCATGGCCCAGTGGACAGAGTGACGGTCTGGAGGACTTTGAGTGTTGGACGTAAGCGTTCAAATCCCTCTTAAGAACTTAAAAAAAAATCAAAATAAATAAATAAAATTATCTGCTAAGAATATACTTAATATAATATTAATAAATATTAATAAAATTATGATAAATGTTTAATATGAATTAACGTAACCAGAATATGCGGAAGTAGACCAAGTTTACCAACAAATGTGTTGGGTGCTCATGATGAACTTTAAGATTGCGTGAGGGAAGCGTGGGTACAAAACACACAGTATGGTGAAGGAGCTGCCCAGGGGGGAACTGCCATCCCCACCCGTTGGAGTAGGAAAGGTTACCATAGAATAGGATAGGAGGAGAGGCTGGGATTGGAATGCAGAGGACTGTCTGGGATTGACTAGGAGAGGAGAGGCTGGGAACGGCTGGGAGAGGAGTAATTGGGAATGGCTGGGAGAAGATGGGCTAGGAATGGCTGGGGGAGAGGTGGCTGGGAGAAGCTGGGAGAAGAGTGGTTATGAATGGCTGAGAATGGTTAAGAGAGGAGTGGCTGGGAATGGCTGGGAGAGGAGTGACTGGGAACTGCTGGGAGAGAAGTGGCTGGGATTGGCTGGGAATGGGTGGGAGAGGAGTAGCTAGGAGAGAAGTGGCTGTGAGAAGAGTGGCTGGGAATAGCTGGGAGAGAAGTGTCTAGGAGAGGAGTAGCTGGGAATGGCTGGGATAGGAGCGGCTGAAAATGGCCGCGAGAGGAGTGGCTGGGAGGGGTGTAGCTTGGAATGACTGGAAGAGATTGAGAGAGGAATGGTTGGGTTCGGCTGGGAGAAGCTGGAGTGCCTGGGAGAAACTGGGAGAGGAGTGGCAGGGATTGGCTGGGAGAGGAGTGGCTAAGAGAAGGGTGGCTGGGAATGACAGGGAGAGGAGTAGCTGCGAGTGGCTAAGAATGGCTGGGATAGAAGTGTCTGTGAATAACTGGGAGAGAAGTGGCTGGGAATAGCTGAGAGAGGAGTGGCTGGGAATGACTGGAAGAGGAGTGGCTAGGAGAGGGTTAGCTAGTAATGGCTGGGAGAGGAGTGGCTGGGAATAGCTGAGAAAGGAGTGGCTGGGAGAGAAGCGGCTGGGAATGGCTGGGAGAGGAGTTGCTGGGAATGGCTGGGAGGGGAGTAACTGGGAATTGCTGAGAATGGCTAGGAGAGGATTAGCTGGAAGGGGAGTGGCTGAGAATGGCTGGGAATGGCTGGAAGAGAAATGGCTGGAAATGGCTGGGAGAGTATTGGTTGGCATTGGCTTGGAGAGGCTAGGAGGGGTCTAGCTGTGGGAGGAGTGGGTGGAAATGACTGGGAGAGGAATGGCTGTGAATGGCTCTGAGAGAAGTGGCCGGAAATGGATTTGAGACGAGTGGCTGTGAATGGCTGGGAACGACTGGGAGAGGAGTGGCTGGGAATGGCTGAGGGAGCAGAGTCTGGGAATGGCTGGAGGAGGAGCAGCTAGGAATGCTGGGAATAGCTGAGACAGGTGTAACAGCGAATAGCTGAAAGAGGAATGGCTAGTAGAGGGATGGCTGGCAATAGCTGGGAGAGGAATGGCTGGGAGAGGAGTGGCTGGGAATGGCTGGGATTGGCTCGAAGAGGCTGGGAGATGTGTTGCTGGGAATGACTGCATGGGAGAGGACTGCCGGGGAGATAAGTAACTGGGAATGGCTGGGAAAGTAGTGGCTGGGATTGGCTATGAATGGCTGGGAAAGGAGTGGCTGGGAATGGTTGGGAGAGGAGTGGCTAAGAGAAGCTGGGAATGGTTGGGGGAAGAATGGCTGGGAGGGGCAGGGAGGGGAGTGGCTGGGAATGGCTGGAGTAGAAGTGTCTGGGAGAGGATTGGTTAGCAATGGCTGGGAATGGCTGGCTGGGAATGGCTGTGAGAGGAATGGCTGGCATTGGCTGGAAGAGGAGTAACAAGGAATGGCTGGGAGAGGAGAGGCTGGGAATGGCTGTGGGAGGAGTGGCTGGGAATGGAGCGGCTGGGGATGGCTGGGGGAGGAGAGGCTGGGAGGGGACTGGCTGAGAATGGCTGGGGGAGAAGTAGCTGGGATAGACCGGGAGAGGAGTGGCTGTGAATGGCTGGAAATAGCTGGGAGAAGAGTGGCTTGGAATGACTGGGAAAGGAGTGGCGGGGAATGGCTGGGAAAGGAGTGGCTGAAAATGGCTGGGAGATTAGTACCTGGGAATAGCTGAAAGAGGTGTGGCTGGGAATGTCTGGGAGAGGAGAGACTGGGAATAGCTGAATCTGGAGTGGCTGGGAATGGCTGAGAGGGGAATGGCTGGGAATAGCTGGGAGAGAATCTGGGATTGGCTAGGAGAGGCTGGGAATGGCTGGGAGAGCCTGGGAATGGGTGGGGGAGAAGAGGCTGGGAGAGAAGTGGCTGTGAATGGCTTTGTATGGCTGGGAGAGGCTGGGAGGGGTGTGGTTGAAAATTGATGGGCAGGATCACCTTTGTGTGTCCGGGGTAGGAGTGGCTTTGAGAGGCAGGGAGGGCAGTGGGTGGAAATGGCTGGGGGAGATGGGGATGGGAGAGACTGTGAGGGCATTGGTTAGGAATGGCTGGGAGAGGAGTGGCTGGGAATGGCTGTTAGGGGAGTGTCTGGAATTGGCTGCGAGAGGAGTATCTGGTAATGGTTGGGAGAGGAATGGCTGGTAACGGCTGGGAGGAGAGTGTCTGGGAATGGCTGGCGGAGGAGTGGCTGGGAGAGAAGTGGCTGGGAAAGGAATGGCTGGGAATGACTGGGGGATGAGTAGCTGGGAATGACTGACAGATTAGTGGCTGGGAGAGAAGTGGCTGGGAAAGGAGTGGCTGGGAATGACTAGGGAAGGAGTTGCTGGGAATGGCTGAGGGAGAAGTAGCTGGGAGAGACTGGGAGAGGAGTGGCTGGGAATGGCTGTTAAGGGAGTGTCTGGAATTGACTGGGAGAGGAGTAACTGGTAATGGTTGAGAGAGGAATGGCTGGTAATGGCTGGGAGGGCTGTGTCTGGGAATGGCTGGGGGAGGAGTGGTCGGGAATGGAATGGCTGGGAATGACTGGAAGAGGAGTGGCTAGGAATGGGTGGGAGAGGAGTGGTTATAGGAATGGCTTGGAGAGGAATGGCTCCTCTCCCAGCCACTTCCAGTCACTCTTCTCACAGCCATTTTTAGCCTCTCCTTTTCCAGCCATTCCCAGCCACTCCTTTCCCTGCCATTCACAGTCACTTTTCCCCCAACCATTCCTAGCCACTCCCATCCCAGCCTCTCCCTGCCAATGCCAGCCACTCCTCGCCCAGCCATTCCTAGCCACCCCTTTCCAAGCCACTCCTCTCCCAGCTATTCCCAGCTTCTCCTTTCCCAGCCATTCACAGCCACTCCTTTTCCAGCCATTCACAGCCACTCCTCTCCCATCCATTCCAAGCCATTCACAGTCATTCACTTCATCAATTCTTCTTTGCACTGTACTGTTACTTAATGGCAAATCTTTAAGAACAGAGTGAGAATTTTTCTTCATAACACTTTCTATAACTTTAATAGCTGGGATTATGATACCCTCACCAATAGTGTGTGCCTTTCCTTTCTTTGCTTTCATGAGGGAGATGTTATATGAAGCTCTTAAACCTCCTTCAGTATCACCACTGACGGGTGCTTTGAAAAAAGTCTTTATATTTGATCGACTTGAGTTTTCTTTCAGTGTCTATTATAGTCAAGGTCTTTGTTTTTCTTATCACAGTGAACCGTTTCAAGGTGGTGCTTCATCTTTGCAGGCTTCATGGCATCATTACTGAAAGTCTTTTCACACAAGTGACACAATGGCATGGTGTCATTGGTTAATGAGGTAATGAATCCATATTTCAAATATTTCTGAGAATACTGACGGCATTTCTTCTCAGCAGCAACGACAGCCATTGTGTTTGTTACACACAGTTTTCAATGCGTCACAATAATCAGTTCGCGGACCACACTTACGAGAGCTGAGCGTGCGCTGAACTAATGTGTGTGAGAGAGCGAGAGAGGCGTGGGCAGGCTGGGGTGGGGTAGGGATACGTTCTCTGGCTCAGTACGGGACAGAGACAAGAATGCATCCTGTACAGACCCTAGTACAGACAGTAGAGCTGCGAGACACAATGATGGGAAGGGTTTGGTTTAAGGTAGTGTTGCCAGCACTACTGAAATTTCTGAAGATTCACTGACAATTTGACTTATTGTTTGAATTCAAGAAATTATTATAATTAAAAATAATAGTAGTAATTATGTCTGGTATTCTTCAGATTTTTGCAAATTATTTTTGAGAATTTCTAATCAGAGGTTTCAACGGTCCCTTAGACCCCAGCAGTAAATATTCATCGATCCCTTGGTTATTCATTGACCCCCTTTTGACCCCCTAATTATTCATTGACCCCCTTCAAACCCCTGGTTTTTCATTGACCCCTTTTTGACCCCCTCTGTTATTCATTGACCCCCTTTCAACCCCCTAATTATTCATTGACCCCTTGGATGGTCCCATCAACCCCTGAGGATCGATATTGACCACTTTGAGAACCCCTGCTGTATGTGCTGGTGGTGGTGGTGGTGGTGGTTCCCTGCAAATCATTAAAAGGGGATGTTTTTTAATTATTTCTGTTGTATTATTGTTTCTTTGTTGTTGTTATCCTATGTGTGATAATGGATTTTCTTTTTATATATATATGTGTGTGTGTGTGTGTGTGTGTGTGTGTGTGTGTGTTTACCTAGTTGTAATTTACAAGGCCTGAGCTTCGTTCGTGTGGTCTGCCTCCATATCTACACTTGTCCAGCTTTTCCTCAAAGTTGTGCACACTCGTTGCCAATACTGCCTCCTCACTAAGCTTGTTCCAAACTTATATATTTCTCTGTGGGAAACTTTATTTCTTTATGTCACTCAAGCATCTTCCTTTTATTAGTCTTTGCTGTGGCCTTGTCTGTATCTGGTATTTCCCTCTTCTCTTAGCAGCAGTTTGTTATGTGTGTATATATTTACCTAGTTGTGTTTACCTAGCTGTGGTTTACGGGAGGGAAGTAATCTCATAGTATCCTGTCTCTATACTTATCCAGTTTGGTCTTAAATGCATGGACAGTTTCAGCATTCACAACGTCTTCACTGAGTTCATTCCATTTGTTCACACTTCTTGATGTCCCTTCTACAGTTAACTTTCTTCAACTTCTTACTGTGTCCCCTTGTACTCTGTGTCTAAATTTATAAAACATTCTTTGTCCACATTTTCCATACCATTTTATCATTCTATAGATGCTTATTAAATCTCCTCGCTCCTGTTTTCAAGGGTAGGAATTTCCATCATCGTTAATCTTTCTTCATAGGTTGACTTACTCAACTCCTGAACCATCTTACTGATTGCTCTTTGTACTCTCTAATTTTATAATATTCCTCTTTGTATGAGGAGACCACACCACTGCCGCATATTCTAATCTTATCATGAAAATCAACAACTTTTTTTTATCATTCCTTCATCCAAATATGAGAATGACATTCTTACTCATTTTAACAAATTCATCATCTCTCCAGTAATTTTATCAATGTGTCTGTCCGAAGTCAAGTTTTTAGTAACTGTTACTCCTAAATCCACTTCCTCTTTTGATTTTATTAACTTCACACCATCCATCTCATAATGATATTTTATTCGTTTTTCACTCTTCCCAAACTACATTACTTTACATTTACTTAAACTGAATTCCATTTGCCAAGATTTACTCCATCTTTTTATCTTATTTAAATAATCTTGCAGTATCATAGTCATTTACATTTTCTATTCTTCTCATCAGCTTAGCATCATCTGCAAATAAGTTCATATATCTATCTATTTTTTCATTCATGTCATTCACATATATCACAAACATTATCAGTCCCAACACTGACCCCTGTGGGACACCACTAGTTACTTTCAGCCAAGATGAATTTTGGTCTTGTATTACAGTTCTCATCTCTCTATCATCCAGATAATCCTCCATCCACTCCAGTAGTCTTTCTCCAATTCTTCCATAATTTCTTATCTTTCATAGCAATCTTTGGTGTGGTGCTTTGTCGAAAGCCTTCTTCAAGTCTAAGTAGACACCATCCACCCATCCATATCTGTCTCTCTTGCACAATATCGACTAACCTTGAATAAAAGGACATTAAGTTCATGGAGCGTGATCTTCCCCTTTTAAATCCAAATTGACAATTAACCAAAACTTCGTCTCTTTTCAAGTGTTCTATCTGTCTTTCCTTAATTGTTCTTTTTACATAGTTTCCCTACAACACTAGTCAATGACACTGGTCTATAATTTAGTGGGTTTTCCTTATTTCCTCCTTTGAATATTGGTATAATATTTGCTCTCTTCCAATCTTTTGGTACTCTTCCCTGCAACAATGATGTCACCACCATACTGTGATTTTTATCAGCCATTTGTTCTCTGTATTCTTTCAGTATTCAGTTTGATACTTCGTCTGGACCAGATGCTTTATTTACATCAATTGTGTGTGTGTGTGTGTGTGTGTGTGTGTGTGTGTGTGTGTGTGTGTGTGTGTGTGTGTGTGTGTGATTACCTAGTTGTTACCTAGCTGTGTCACGCAGGAGAGGAGCTATGCTTGTACTGTCCAGCCTCTGTATCTATTATTATCTATCTTGGCCTTGAAATTAAGAATAGTTTTTGCTTGCACCACACACTCATTTAGACAGTTCCATGTATCAACTACTCAGTGGAAAACTATTATTTTTTATATCTCTTCTACAAATTTTCTTTTTTTTTTTCTTTCAGCTTCTTTCCGTGTTCTCTAATGTCTCTCGTATCCCACGTCACAATGTCGTTGCTGTCAAGCTTTTCCAGTCCTTCCATTAGTCTATATATCGTGATTACATCTCTTCTCTCCCTTCTTTGTCCCAGAATTGGAAGGTTTAGTTTTTCTAGTCTCATTTTGTATGTCTTTTCTCTTAAGTTTGGGATCATCTTTGTTGCTGCTCTTTGTATCCTCTCCAGTTTCCTGATGTATTCCTTGAGACTTGGTGACCATACTACAGCTGCATATTCCAGTTTCGGACGAATCATCGTTACAGTTAGTTTCCTCAGTGTGTGTGTGTGTGTGTGTGTGTGTGTGTGTGTGTGTGTGTGTGTGTGTGTGTGTGTGTGTGTGTGTGTGAAGATTTTGGTAAAGATGGTGGTAGTAGCAGTTGCAGTAGTTGTTGCAGTTGTAAATATTAAACAAAGATATAGAAGATAGTAGTAGTACTAGTAGTAGTAGTAGTAGTAGTAGTAGCAGCAGCAGCAGCAGCAGCAGCAGTAGTACTAGAAGTAGTAGTAGTAGAAGTAGTAGTAGTAGTAGTAGTAGTAATATTAGTAGTAGTAATAGTAATAGTAGTAGTAGTAGTAGTAGTAGTAGTAGTAGTACCAGTAGTAGTAGTAGTAGTACTAGTACAAGTAGTAATAGTAGTAGTAGTAGTAGAAGTAGTAGTAGTAGAAGTAGTAGTAGTAGCAGTAGTAGCAGTAGTAGCAGTAGTAGTAGCAGTAGTAGTAGCAGTAGTTGTTGTTGTTGTTGTTGTTGTTGTTGTTGTTGTTGTTGTTGTTGTTGTTGTTGTTGTTGTTGTTGTTGTTGTTGTTGTTGTTGTTGTTGTTGTTGTTGTTGTTGTTGTTGTTGTTGTTGTTGTTGTTGTTGTTGTTGTTGTTGTTGTTGTTGTTGTTGTTGTTGTTGTTGTTGTTGTTGTTGTTGTTGTTGTTGTTGTTGTTGTTGTTGTTGTTGTTGTTGTTGTTGTTGTTGTTGTTGTTGTTGTTGTTGTTAGCAGTGAAGGAACTAATTAGTGAAAAACTGTGATAAACAATGAGCACACAAATGATATGGACACTCACTGTGTTGCACTAAGAGTGAGGCAGTGAGGCACACGGACACACAGACTCACATCACAGAAAAGGTGACAGAGGCAAGGAGTGTGCATCAGCTGAAAGAAAGGATTATTGTCCCTAAGATTACAATAAATAAATAAACAAAATAATACAATAAATAATAATAAAATAATACAAAATATTACAATAAATAAATAAACAAAATAATAGTAATAATGAAATAGACTCAGGTGGCTGTGTTACCTTGAGATTTGTTGATTAAGTGAAAGGTGGATGAGAGAGAGAGAGAGAGAGAGAGAGAGAGAGAGAGAGAGAGAGAGAGAGAGAGAGAGAGAGAGAGAGAGAGAGAGAGAGAGAGAACTATGCAGGAAAAATCAAACACACAAAGAGAAATAAGAATAAATAGGTAAGTACTTGTAATAATGATAATACTTATTTTCAAAATAATAATAATAATAATAATAATAATAATATAATAATAACAATAATAATGGTAATAATATTGTAACAGGTGATGGCAGGAGAGTGTGGAGGAAGGAAAGGGAGAGGTTTGGAGGAAATTACAACACGGAAAACCTTTTTATCTCCACTAGTGAGGGAAATTCTCCTGAAAGTCACTCCTCCCTCTCCTCCTCCTTCTCTTCCTCCGCCTCCTCCTTCATCTGATCGGTGTGGGAGCAGCCAGGATGGGCAGATTAATCCATTAAAAAGATTGTCTCCACAGATCAAAAAACGCGCGGGCGCCAACAACAGGACCAGCGTCGTAAACACTAACGTAATTATTTCATCCACAGGTTCAGACAAGATCAGAGCTTGTTACTTCAATGCCTGTAGTTTACAAAATAAATTAAATTAGCTGCAAGCTCTTATTTATCTTGAAAACTACGACATCATAGGCGTCACGGAAACGTGGATAAATTCATCCAGTAGGGATTACTTAGCTGAGTACTCGCTCCCTGGCTACACCATTTTTAGCTGCGAGAGAACGTAAACAAAACACCGGGGCCAGACAAGATATCACCCAGGCTTCTTAAAGAAGCAAGAAATGAATTCGTGAAACCGCTTACAATTTTATTCAATAAAACTTTACTAGCGGGTAAAGTTCCCCACAAATGGGAAGTAGCAAATGTCACGCCAATCTTTAAAAAAGGATATAAATCTCTCCCAGCCAATTACAGGCCGATCAGTCTCACCTCAGTAGTGTGCAAGCTGATGGAAACAAAAATCTGAGATAAAACTGTTAAATATTTAGAAGAAAATAAAATCATAAAGGATTCGCAACACGGTTTCAGAACCAAGCGCTCCTGCTTAACAAACTTATTAGACTTCTTTTATGAAGTATTTAACTCGTATGACGAGACAAAAGCTGTTGATATTATCTACCTTGATTTCCAGAAAGCTTTCGACACTGTTCCCCATAAGAGACTCATCAGTAAAGTAAAGCTCACGGCATTGCCGGAAACACCCTGAAATGGCTGAGAGACAGCGTGTTGTGATAAATGGAAAAGAGTCAGAGTGGCATAAGGTAAATAGCGGTGTTCCTCAAGGCTATGTATTAGGACTAGTACTCTTCATAATGTACATTAATGATATTGATGAAGGGGTAAACTGCAAAATAAATAAATTTGCAGACGACAGCAAAATAACAAGTAGAGTAACGTCTGTGTCACAATGGCAGGAACTGCAGTGTGACCTCAATAAACTAACAAGCTGGGCAGAAAATGGCAGATGAGATTCAATATAAAAAATGTAAAATTCTACATATCGGAAGCAACAATGTTCAGGCGAGATATGTAATGAATAACATGCCACTCTCAAGTGCTGATAAAGAAAAAGATCTTTGTGTCGTTGTGTCAAACGACCTAAAGCTGTGTCAACACTGCACAGAAACCGTAAGGACGGCAAATAAATTTGTAGGGTTCATTGGAAGAACCTTTGAATTTAAATCAGGAAAGGTTATACTTGCCTTATATAACTCACTGGTGCGCCCTCATCTAGAATACTGTGTACATTTCTGGTCACCATACTACAAAAAAGACATTGAAAAACTAGAAAAGATACAGTGCAGAGTCACAAAGATGATTCCAAGATTGCGCAATAAGTCGTATGAGGAACGACTGGAAGAACTAAACCTATTTAGTTTAACAAAGCGCAGGATAAGAGGAGACCTAATTGAAGTGTTCAGAATTTTCAAAGGATATAGTAACATTGATGCACATAAATATACCATTGATCATTCTAACCTAACAAGAAATAATGGATTCAAGATTATACCCAAACGTTTTAAATCCCACGAGTCCAAACATTTTTCTTTAATCGTACAGTAAATATATGGAATAAACTTCCTGCCGAAATTGTGAACAGCAATACTATTGAATCATTCAAAAATAAAATAGACAAATATTTAAAAGCAAATCTCCAACAAGCTCTCTTCTTGTCCGAATAATTACTAAATTCAATAATAAACTCTTATTTTACAGAAACCAGTTTTAATATAAATTGTATTAACTTTCAGATAGGCGTATAGAGTTCGCCGTAGGGTGAATAGTAGAACTTCCTTTCATCCTTTCCTATGAAAATTCCATGTCAGTTTTTCCATACTGCATGGTACTTTTCCCAACTATTTCCAAGCCAGCGCAAGCTGGAGGGAGTGGTGGGTGGGGAGGAGCCTTCTGCTATGCTGTCCTGTCTCTCTTCCCTGTAGCTAATTAGAAGTAATTACCAAACAGCCTTGCAAGGACCAAAAGGTCTTTTGCTGTTTGGCTTTCCTTTGTATTCCTTTGTATCCCTCCTCCTCCCTCTTGGGTTACCCCAGATGGCAAGATTGAATGGGAGAAGATTGGAGAGTTGCTTGCAGGGGGGAGAGAGAGAGAGAGAGAGAGAGAGAGAGAGAGGGGGAGGAGGTGGGTGTTTGGCTGGAGGAGGGAGGGAGTGAGGGGAGGGACACTACACAGTCAGTTCATGTATTGAGTGGGAGTGGCTGGAGATGGAGTGAGGGGGAAGGGGGGAACACTACACGATCTGTTCCTGTATTTAATGTATGAGGGGGGAGGCGGGCGCCAGGTGACTGGGGGGATGCTTGATTAACCTTCATCAGGAGTCTCAGACAGGAGGCAGCTCAGTTGCGGGTGTTGTTCTACCTGGCTAAATTCTTATAACCTGGCACATTTCACAGCAAAGAGAATGGCAGATAAACGCAGTGCCGTGTATAGTGAAAACACAATAAAAACCAAGAAAAAAGCAAGGCGTGAACAAAAGTACAGAGAAGTCTGGGAAAAAGAATTTCCGTCGTTAAGACCATCCAGGAAGGACTCGTGTAAAGCAGTGTATAAAAAAATCTGGTGTTGAAATTACTGCACAGTGAACATCAATAAAGCTTCATGAGAAAAGTGGGAAGCATCACAATATGTGTGCAACATCTAATTCAACAAAAACTATAGCAGAGGCGTTTGTATGTGCACAAGGGCACTCTAGCAAGGGAGATTCACTTAAAGCTGCTGAAATCAAGCTAACAGCGATGATGGTTGAACATAACACAAGTTTTAGAATGGCTGATCATTCATGTGATGTTATCAAAGAATGTTTTTCCTGACTCAGCCATTCCTAAAGAGGTAAAAATGAAAAGAACAAAGTGTCAAAACATACGTGGTAATGTTATGGCTAAGTGTCATAAGCAGGACCTAGCAGATAAACTGAAGAAAATGGATGAATCTACGGACATTTCAGTATCTCAGAACTTGTGTATAATGGTGCGATATGCAAAAGAAAATGGTGTTGCTAGTAAGTTTTGGGACCTGGTGCCAGTCTTCAGCAGTGATAACACAGAGACTGCAAGTGAAGGTGCTACTAGCAATAGAATTTTTTTCAGCCATAATAAAATTATTCAGTGATTTTACAGTGCCAGTTGATAATATGATTCGATTTGGTTCAGATGGCTGTAGCACCATGATGGGCGCAAAAAAAATTGTGATAATAGCAGACTTAAGGCTGCTTGCCCAGGTATATACATGATGAAATATATATGTCACTCAGCACACACGTGTGCCTCTGAGGCGTGTAAACAGTTGCCACAGTGCGTTGAGCAGTTAGCACATGACGTGCACAATACACTGAAACATTCTTCCAAACGAATGGCACAGTGATGCGAATTTCAAGAGTTCACTGGAGTAGAAAGGCAGAATTTTATCACCATCACGTACAAGATGGCTCTCCTACAGTGCTGTCATCAAGAGGATGCTGGAACAATGGGGTGCTCTGCAGCTCTTTTTCACAGACTTACACAATCAGCAGAGTAAGAGCTATTCACACGCACTAAAGAATGCTTATGAACTATTGCATAGTCCTTTCGTTAGACTATATTATTGCTTCCTTGAATCAGTGTTGCCCAGATTCACCCACTTTAACCTTCATTTTCAAAGTGAAAGAGTTGTGATAAATGCATGTCATAGTCAAGTTTGTAGTCTGTACAAGGACATACTGTTGACGTTCATGAAGAGAGACAGTGTGATGAAGCAACCGCTCGGTAATAATGAACCAAGAAATGAGCGTGAATGGAATATGCTGAAACAGGTGTACTTAGGAGCTTCTGTGCCTGAAAGAGTAACGAGTACTCCTGATCTGTATAAGGATAGAGACAAAATGATCTTTCCTTGTCACAGCTGCAGAACAGATCAAGAAGAGACTTGATTTTGAGGACCCAGTTCTCTCAATACTGTCTATCTTGGAGCCAGCCTACGTTCTGGGTAAGAAAGAAGTAAGCAAACCTAGTCTTGTTCCTCAGGCAGTTCATCTTCCACACATAATTGGTGGAGATGATGCCACACTGCAGCAACTGGATGAAGAATGGAGGAAGCTTGAGTTCGAAGATCTCCCAGAAAACATCATGAGTGGGGGCAAGGAAATGGAAAATTAAAAGATAAAGCTCCTGATTTGTTTTGGGGTGAGATAAGGCTGATTCTGGATAGTGAGGGATGTTCAAAATACAAGTGCGTGTCTGACTTTGCACTAGCATGCCTTTCATTGCCCCATGCAAATGCGGATTGCGAAAGATGTTTCTCAGACATAAATAGAATGAAAACTAAAGATAGAAAAACTGAAAACAGAATCAGTAAGAGACATTCTTTTAGCAAAACAATCTGTAACAAGCAAATGAAACCGTAACTGCACCTCATCCCAGCCATCGAGGAGCATGATAAGGAGCATCACTTCCCAAGCACAATATTCAACTGGTGTAGAAAGTGACCCAAACTATCCAGAAATCCACGGTGATTCAGCCATCGACCTATAAAATGGTGAGTATACGATAGCCTCTCGTAACAGGCAGTGCTTTTCAGAACCTATATCAAATGCCTAACAAAAACTTATTGGTGTCTAGTGTTCCAGTGGTATATTTTGTGATATTGTGCAGAACTGACAGAAAGTAGACAGGTGAATGTTGGTGTACGATAATCTAGTTCAAAATACGATAATTTTTGACGGATGTGTACGATAATTTCGGCACAGAAATCTGGGAACGCTGGTCACTCACACCCAAGTTGCGCTCATACAAAGATGGGCAGGAAGGCGACCGAGGTAAATACTTTAATTTTGTAGTAAGAACTGATTGTAAAAGTGTGAAGTTGATTGCATGTGCTGTTAATGAATACTGTAATATGTTGAAAGTGTTTGATATCAGTATATAATGTTATTGTATAAGAAATTGAGACCGAGAACTTGTTCGCAATTCTTATGGTCATGCCTACCTCGTCAATAAATGTCAGAGAGAGAGAGAGAGAGAGAGAGAGAGAGAGAGAGAGAGAGAGAGAGAGAGAGAGAGAGAGAGAGAGAGAGTTGCCTTTTCTTGACCCTACGATGATGGGTGTGATCAGTAAAACAGATCATCTGAGTGCTAATGAAGACCTGCCGGTGCAGCTACAAAGATTAGATAAATAAAAATAAAAAAAAACTAGACAAATTAAAAGATTAGACAAATAAACTTTGAAACTTATGTAGAATCTAGAACTTCTAGTGTTTTTTTTTTTTTTGGTAACGTTGTTCGATTTCTCCATATAGAGTGCTATTCATGCATTTAAGCGTTTTGGTACCGAAGAAGCTCAAAACACTAATAATACACGTTTTTCGTAAACTCTTTTCGATTCCACATATAAAGCACTTTGCCTGCATCTTTGCGTTTTTCTACATAACAAGCTCAAAACACTTAAAAACATGTTTTTTTTTTCTTTGTAATGTTATTTTGTTTCTCCATAAAAAGTGTTTTACAGACGTTTTAGCTTTTTTGTACATAATAAGTTCAAAATACTTAAAAGTTATGTTTTTCGTAATGTTGTTTTGTATTCACATATAGGTTGATTTCCATGTTTTGTTTTGTTTTTCTGTGTGCGTGTTTTGGTGCCTATTACGCTCAAAAACATTCAAAAGATATCTATCGTAATATCATTTCGTTATCCCATATATGGGGATTTCCAAGTATTTCAGCTTTTTCATACCTATTATTGTTAAAAACACTCAAAATACACGTTTTGGGTATTATTGATCTGTTTCTCGATATAGAGTGCTATTTCAACGTTTTATGATTTTGCTTTGTAAGGTGAAAAACTCATAATACGCGTTTCTCGTAATATCTTTTTCTTTTCCATATAAAGAACTCTGCGTGGATTTTGGCGTTTTTCTATGTAACAAACTCAAAAACTCTCAAAATACTTTTTTTTTTATTTAGTTATTCTTTTTTTTTTTATATATAAATTGTTTATAATTCTTTTTTTTTCTTGGTAATGTTATACTGTTTCTTGCATGTGTTTTAGGGTTTTGGTATGTAAGCTGAAAAACACTCAAAACACAAGTTTTGGTGATGGTTTGTATTCCCATATAGAATGCTTTCTATGTTTTTTTTCAGCGTTTTGCTGCCTAGCATATAAAAAAAAAAAAATAAATAAATAAATAATTAATAATTTTTTTTTTTTTTTATGTAGGAAGGATACTGGCCAAGGGCAAATAAAAATTTAATAAAGAAAAATGCCCACTGAAATGCCAGTCCCATAAAAGGGTCAAAGCAGTGGTCAAAAATTGGTGGATAAGTGTCTTGAAACCTCCCTCTTGAAGGAATTCAAATCGTAGGAAGGTGGAAATATAGAAGCAGGCAGGGAGTTCCAGAGTTTACCAGAGAAACGGATGAATTATTGAGAATACTGGTTAACTCTTGCGTTAGAGAGGTGGACAGAATAGGGGTGAGAGGAAGAAGAAAGTCTTGTGCAGCGAAGCCGCGGAAGGAGGGTAGGCATGCAGTTAGCAAGACCAGAAGAGCAGTTAGCATGAAAATAGCGGTAGAAGACAGCAAGATATGCAACATTGCAGCGGTGAGCGAGAGGCTGAAGACAGTCAGTTAGAAGACAGGAGTTGATGAGACGAAAAGCTTTTGATTCCACCCTGTCTAGAAGAGCAGTATGAGTGGAACCCCCCCAGACATGTAAAACATACTCCATACATGGACGGATAAGGCCCTTGTACAGAGTTAGCAGCTGCGGGGGGTGAGAAAAACTGGCGGAGACGTCTCAGAACACCTAATATCATAGAAGCTGTTTTAGCTAGATATAATGATGTGAAGTTTCCAGTTCAGATTATAAGTAAAGGACAGACCGAGGATGTTCAGTGTAGAAGAGGGGGACAGTTCAGTGTCATTGAAGAAGAGGGGATAGTTGTCTGGAAGGTTGTGTCGAGTTGATAGATAGAGGAATAGAGGAAAGAGTTTTTGAGGCATTGAACAATACCAAGTTTGCTCTGCCCCAATCAGAAATTTTAGAAAGATCAGAAGTCAGGCGTTCTGTGGCTTCCCTGCGTGATATGTTTACCTCCTGAAGGGTTGGACGTCTATGAAAAGACGTGGAAAAGTGCAGGTTGGTATCATCAGCATAGGAGTGGATAGGACAAGAAGTTTGGTTTAGAAGATCATTAATGAATAATAAGAAGAGAGTGGGTGACAGGACAGAACCCTGAGGAACACCACTGTTAATAGATTTAGGAGAAGAACAGTGACCGTCTACCACAGCAGCAATAGAACGGTCAGAAAGGAAACTTGAGATGAAGTTACAGAGAGAAGGATAGAAACCGTAGGAGGGTAGTTTGGAAATCAAAGCTTTGTGCCAGACTCTATAAAAGGCTTTTCATATGACCAAGGCAACAGCAAAAGTTTCACCAAAATCTCTAAAAGAGGATGACAAAGACTCAGTAAGGAAAGCCAGAAGATCACCAGTAGAGCGGCCTTGACGGAACACATACTGGCGATCAGATAGAAGGTTGTGAAGTGATAGATGTTTAAGAATCTTCCTGTTGAGGATAGATTAAAAAACTTTAGATAAGCAGGAAATTAAAGCAATAGGACGGTAGTTAGAGGGATTAGAGCGGTCACCCTTTTTAGGAACAGGTTGAATGTAGGCAAACTTCCAGCAAGAAGGAAAGGTAGATGTTGACAGACAGAGCTGAAAGAGTTTGACTAGGCAAGGTGCAAGCACGGAGGCACAGTTTCGGAGAACAATAGGAGGGACCGCATCAGGTCCATAAGCCTTCCGAGGGTTTAGGCCAGCGAAGGCATGGAAAACATCATTGCGAAGAATTTTAATACGTGGCATGAAGTAGTCAGAGGGTGGAGGAAAGGGAGGAACAAGTCCAGAATCTTCCAACGTAGAGTTTTTAGCAAAGGTTTGAGCTAAGAGTTCAGGTTTAGAAATAGATGTGATAGCAGTGGTGCCATCTGGTTGAAGTAGAGGAGGGAAAGAAGAAGCAAAGTTATTGGAGATATTTTTGGCTAGATGCCAGAAATCACGAGGGGAGTTAGATCTTGAAAGGTTTTGACATTTTCTGTTAATGAAGGAGTTTTTGGCTAGTTGGAGAACAGACTTGGCATGGTTCCGGGCAGAAATATAAAGTGCATGAGATTCTGGTGATGGAAGGCTTAAGTACATTTTGTGAGCCACCTCTCTATCATGTATAGCACGAGAACAAGCTGTGTTAAACCAAGGTTTAGAAGGTTTAGGACGAGAAAAAGAGTGAGGAATGTACGCCTCCATGCCAGACACTATCATCTCTGTTATGCACTCAGCACACAAAGACGGGTCTCTGACACGGAAGCAGTAGTCATTCCAAGGAAAATCAGCAAAATACCTCCTCAGGTCCCCCCAACTAGCAGAGGCAAAACGCCAGAGGCACCTTCGCTTAGGAGGATCCTGAGGAGGGATTGGAGTGATAGGACAAGATAAAGATATGAGATTGTGATCGGAGCCCAACGGAGAAGAAAGGGTGACAGCATAGGCAGAAGGATTAGAGGTCAGGAAAAGGTCAAGAATGTTGGGCGTATCTCCAAGACGATCAGGAATACGAGTAGGGTGTTGCACCAATTGCTGTAGGTCATGGAGGATAGCAAAGTTGTAGGCTAGTTCAACAGGATGGTCAGTGAAGGGAGAGGAAAGCCAAAGCTGGTGGTGAACATTGAAGTCTCCAAGAATGGAGATCTCTGCAAAAGGGAAGAGGGTCAGAATGTGCTCCACTTTGGAAGTTAAGTAGTCAAAGAATTTCTTATAGTCAGAGGAGTTAGGAGAGAGGTATACAGCACAGATAAATTTAGTATGAGAGTGACTCTGTAGTCGTAGCCAGATGGTGGAAAACTCGGAAGATTCAAGAGCGTTGGCACGAAAGCAGGTTAAGTCATTGCGCACATAAACGCAGCATCCAGCTTTGGATCGAAAATGAGGATAGAGAAAGTAGGAGGGAACAGAAAAGGTGCTACTGTCAGTTGCCTCAGACACCTGAGTTTCAGTGAGGAAAAGAAGATGAAATATAATAAAACAAAATAAAAATAAAAATATGAATTTGCGTTTCTTGTAAGGTCATTTCGTTTCCACACATAAGAGGCTTTGCAAGCATTTTGACGTTTTGATATCTAAAAATGTGAAAGACACTCAAAATGCACGTTTTTGGTAATGATCTGTTTCTCCAAATAGAATACTATTAACGTGTTTTTTGCATTTTGCTACCTAAGAAGCTCGAAAACATTAATAATACACGTATCTCGTAATGTCTTTTCGTTTCCCCATGTAGGCATGCATGCATTTATGTGTTTTTCTACGTTACAAGCTAGAAAACACTCAAAATACATATATTTGTTAATGTCATTTGGATTCTCCTTAAAGCGAGTTTTGCATGCGTTATATGCGTTTTGCAAAGCTTTTTCACGATTTGGTACCTAAGAAGATTAAAAACACTCTTAATACACGTTTCTCGTAATTTTCTTTCGTTTTCCCATATAGGATATTTTACATGCATGTTGGTGTTTTTGCACGTAACAAATTCAAAAACACTCAAAATACTTCTTTTTTGTAATGTTATTCTGCTTCTCCATTAAGGGTGTTTTGCATGCGCTTAAGCGTTTTGGTATGTAACTAGCTTAAAAATAATAGAAAGAGACGTTTTTGGTAATGTTGTTTTGTTTTCTCATACAGGTTACATTCAATGTTTTTCATAATTTTAGTGGCTAACACGCCAATAAACACTCGAAGGACATGGTTATGGAAATATCGTTTCGTTTCACCATAGCGGGTGCTTTGCATGCATTTTGCTGTATTGGTACTAACAGTGTGAAAAGCATTCAAAGCACACATGTTGTTGTTTCTCCATATACAATGCTATTCATGCGTTTTACCGTTTTTGTAGCTGAGAAACTCTAAAGCACTGAAAATTCGCCTGTCGTGATATTCTTGTTTCCCCATATCGTATACTTTCCATACATTTTGGTGGTTATGAGAGTTTGAAAAACTTATTCTTGTTTCTCTATAAAAGATGTTTTGCATGCGTTTTAGAGTTTTGGTACGTAAATAACTAAAAAAAAAAAAACACTAAAAACACACGATTTTGATAATTATTTTTCCCAATATAGTGTCCTTTTTATGCTTTTTTTAACCTTTTAGTTCCTAACACGCCCATAGAGACTCAAAAGACATGTTTCTGGAAATGTCGTTTCGTTTCAAAATACAAGCTTTAAAAGATACTAAAAATTCATGTTTCTGGATATGGGATAATGTTCTTTCGTTACCCCACATAGGGTATTTTCCATGCATTTTGCCATTTATTTGCGTAACAAGAATAAAATCTCTCAAAATACTTCTCTTTGATAATTTTATTCTTGCTCCATAAAAAGTGTTTTTGCATGCACTGTAGGGTTTGGTACGTAAGAAACTCAAAACACTCAAAAGACACGTTTTTCGTAGTCTGATTTTTCCCATATTGTGTTTTGGTGCCTAAGATGCTCATAAACATTCAAAACACAAGCTTTTGGATATTATCGTTTCCGAGTAAAAGTTCCCTTACATGCATTTAGGCATTTTGGTACCTAGCAATAAAAAAAAAAAAAAAAAAAAATCAATATACACGTTTATGGTAATGTTGTTCCGTCTCTCCATACAGAGTGCTAGGTTTTTGCGTTTTAGTACCTAAGAAGCTCAAAAACATTTATGATAAATGTGTCTTATAATGTCTTTTCGTTATTCCATGCAGGGTACTTTGAATGGATTTTGGCGTTTTTGTACCTAACAGTGTGAACAACACTCAAAATACACATTTGTTCTTGTTCTCTCTGCGGTGTTGGTGGTGAGAATGAAGTTGTCTGCCCTCTGGGCACCTTATATGCAGCCCGCACGGAATCAGAACAAGCTACGCACTATGGGCGGAGCCGCTGATTGGCTGCTTTGTCTGTCGCGTGGCTCGGTGAGGTTGCCGCTTCGTTTTTCTTTCTTGATTTCTTCATATTTGGTAGTGCTTGAAGGTCTTCTGACTGAGTGTTTAACTTCAGATTATTTTTTTTTTATGTGGAGGGCTTCTAATATACTTAGGCGTCGTCCATCGTTGCATCCATCGATTATTTCTGTGAAATAATCGATGGATGCGTCTTAGCGTTTTGGTACGTAAGACGATCGAAAGTACTCATAATACCTATTTTTAGTAATGTTCTTTCGTTACCCTATATAGGGTATTTTTCATGCATTTTGTCGTTTTTTATACATAACAAACTCAAAAATACTCATAATACTTGTTTTTCGTAATGTTATTCTTTCTTCATAAAAAGTGTTTCCTATGCGTTTTAGCGTTTTAGTACGTAAGAAACTAGAAACACTCAAAATATACGTTTTGCGTAATGATGTTTGGTATTCCCATATAGGGTGATTTCCATGCATTTTACCGTTTTGGTGCATAACATGCTTATAAACACTCCAAAGACATGTTTCTTGAAATATCATTTCTTTTCCCAATATAGGGTGCTTTGCATGCATTTTGGCAGTTTGGTACCTAACAATGAAAAAAAAACACTCAAAATACACATTTTTAATAATGTTGTCCTTTCTCCATATATAATGCTATTGAAGCGTTTTTGCGTTTTGGACACTAAGAAGATCAAAAACACTCATAACACACTTTTCTCTTAATGTCTTTATTAAATATCGGATATTTTACGTGAATGTACGCATTTTCGTACATAATAATATGAATATCACTCATAACACACGTTTATGGTTGTGTTGCTCTTTTTCTATGTATAGAGAGCTATTGAGCGTTTTGTTACTTAAGAGGGTCAATAACATCCATAATACACGTTTCTGGTAATATTGTTATGTTCACCATATAGGGTACATTGCATGGATTTTGCTGTTTCTGTAACTAACGAGCTCAAAAACACTCAAAATACACTTTTTTGGTAATGTTATTTTGTTTCTTCTTAATGGGTGTTTTTGTATGAATCTTAGCGTTTTGATACGTAAGAAGCTCAAAACACAAAAGACACCTTTTTGGTAATGTTGTTTTGTATCGAAAATATGAAACTTATCCATTTTAGCGTTTTGGTGCATAAATCGCTCAAAAACACAAAAAAGACACGTTTCTGGTAATGTCGCTTCATTTCCCTATGTAGAGTCCTTCGCATGCATTTTACCGTTTTGGTACCTAACAATATAAAAACACACAAAATGCACGTTTTTTTTTATAATGCTGTTCTGTTTTTCCATAAAGAGTGCTATTCAACGCGTTTTCGTGTTTTGGTACCTAACAAGCTCAAAAACACTCTTAATACACGTTTCTCGTAATACTCTTTCATTAGGTACTATGGTAATATCATTTCGTTTCCCCTATTGGGTAATTTCCATGCATTTTGGCGTCATAGTCAAAAACACTCAAATTACACATTTTTGGTAATGTTATTATGTTTCTTTATATACGGTATTTTTTATGCATTTCAGCGCTTTAGTACGTAATAAACCCAAAACCACACAAATGACACGTGTTTAGTAATGTTATTCTATGTTTCATTATATGGTGTTTTCCATAGCTTTTTGTATCTTTGCGCATAAAACGCTTCAAAACCCACAAAAGACATGCTTTTTACATGCTTTTTGGTATTTTATTACCTAACAAGTTTAAAAACAGTTATAATACATGTTTTTGATCATACCATACTGTATCTTCATATAAGGTGAAAATACAATAAACACATTTTTGGTAATGTTATTTTGTTTCTCCACATATAGTTCTATTAAAACGTTTAGCATTTTTAGTAATTAAGAAGCTTTAAAATACTCATAATTCACGTTTCTGGTAATTTTGTTTCTTTTTCCCCATATAGAGTACTTTACATGCATTTTGACGTTTTTGGTATTTCACTCGGTCAAAAATCCTCAAATTATATGGCTTTGATGATTTTAATATTTTCTTCATATACGGTGTTTTTTTTAAGCATTTTAGCGTTTTCGTACATAAGAAGCTGAAAAACAGTCTGGTAATCTTATTTATTTTTCAATATAGGGTGCTTTCTATGTTTTTTTTTTTTTAGCGTCTTTGTACATAAAAAAAAAAAAAAAAAAAAAAAAAACACTCCAAAGACACGCTTTTGGTAATGTTTAGTTATCATGCAATTTGGCGTTTTGGTAATTAAAAATCTTAAAGAGCAGTCATAATAAACATTTCTGGTGATCTTGTTCTATATCTTCATATAAGGTACTTTGTCTGCATTTTGTCGTTTTGTTATTTAACAAAATAGAAACAGTAAAAAATAATTTTATGCTGCTATTACATATTGATTGGTTTTAGCGTTTTGGTAGCAACGAAGTTCAAAAACACTTATAAGAAACGTTACCAGTGATATCGTTTTGTTTCCTCATATAGGGGTAATTTACATGAATTCTGGCATTTTGGTTCATTATGAATTTATGAACGCTCAAATTACATATTTTTGTTATAATTATTGCTTCTTTATATAGGGTGTTTTGCATGCATTTTTGAGTTTTTGTACATAAGAATCTCAAAAACAATGAAATGGCAATTGTTTGGAAATATTATTTTTGTTTTCCAAAATCGGGTGCTTTCTATGCTTTTTAGCGTCTCTGTGCATAAAACGCTCAAAAATACTGAAAACAAACGTTTATAGTATTGTTTCGTTTCCCTATATATGGTGGTTTCCATACATTTTGGCATGCTGGTAACTAACAATCTTTAAAAAGCCATAATACACGTTTCTGGTGAAATGTTTTTTTTGTTGTCATAGGTAATGTGAAGCTTACAAAGCATATTTTGCTGTGCCAGTTGGGAAGCAAGACAAGACCAAGGCACCTCATTTTACTTGTGAGCATTGTGAGAGAGCATTAGAATGCAAAAGAGCTGTTAGTTTTTCAAGAGTAATATTCAATAAAAAAGTAAGAAAAAATAAAAAAAAGTTTAACAAACTTATACTGCTGTTCTTTTACAAGGTGGTATAGAGGGGAAAAGAGAACCATGAAATTTGCTATACCTAGAATATAGCGTGAACCTACTGATCACTCAAGTGATCGCTTTTTTCTGCATGGTGGATCCTTCCAAACGCCGATCTGGGACAAATGCACCTGTCTGTTCATCCAGACATTCTATCCATTCCATTGCACCAGTACCACATAGTGCTGATCTGCTGATCCTCCAGAAAGAAATCAACTATCAAAAGAAAGCAGCAAGTCAGAAGATGAGCCAAACAGAGAGAAACACTGTGAATTCACAGATACAGTTGTAGTTGGAAGGAATCCTTACTACCCAAATCAAAGAGACCTCAGTGATCTCATCAGAGATCTTGGTTTGACAAAGTCAAATGGTGAGCTTTTGATTTCAAGGCTGAAGGAATGAGACTTACTTGATGAAAGTGTGCAAGTGACCAGCCACAGAAAACGTACTTGAAGGTCCATATCCTAGATTGTCATCTCGACAGCTTCAAGAGAATAAGGGAGCATATTCAGAGGAACAAGGGGAGTCCCTCCACCAAGATATAACGAACTTTGAACAGAGATATCAGGGATCCTTCAATGAAAAACATGATGGGAGACTACATTTAAGGGCTCATACATGAAAGTTATTTGTTGTATTCAAGCAAATCAAGAAGAAAAAAAAAGTTTTAAAATTAATTTTGGTGTCATCTGAATTTTTTTCTTTCCAAAAATGGTAAAAATGGTGAAATTTAGTTATTTTGGGGTAAAAATCATTCTAAAAGCCGCAAAAGCTAAGTTTCACAGGAATAATTGACATTTTCTATTGTTTTGAAATTAAAAGAGTTAGAAAATAGACAAAAATCGTGTTAGAGAGTGATAATACACATTTCTGGTAATACCTTTCCGTTTCCTCATATCGGGTACTTTGCATGTATTTTGATGATTTGGTACTTCACACGCTTAAAATCAATGAAAAATTACTTTTCTAATAATATCGTTTCATTTTAATATATAGGATGGTTTTCATTCATTTTGGCGTTTTGCTACCTAACAAGCTTAAAAAGAGTCAAATTACATTGGTCATGGTGTACTGTTTCTTCATACCTAACAAGGTACCTAACAAGGTAAAGAAATCAAAATGAAAATACACGTTTTTGATAATGTTCTGTTTTTCCAGTTAGAGTGCTATTCACGCGTTTTAACGTTTTAGCTCAAAACACACACCTTTTTGGTAATATCCTTTCTTTTCCCCCAAATAACGTACTTTACGTGGATTTTGGCGTTTTGGTACCTCACACGGTCAAAAACATTCAAATTACATTATTTTGGTAATATTATTATGAATCTTTATATAGGGTGTTTTGCAAGTATTTCTGCGTGTTGGTACGTAAAAATCCAGGACATAACATGGCGAAAAAAAAAAAAAAAAACATTCAAAATAAATGTATTTGGTAAGGTTGTTCGTTTTCTCCATATCAGGTGCTTTTCACACATTTTAGTTTTTTTGTATCTAAGAAGCTCAAGAAAACTTTTAATACACGTTTCTGGTTATATCGTTTCGTTTCTCCATATACGGTAATTTGCATGCATTTCGACGTTTTGGTATCTCACACTGTAAAAAAAAAAAAACAATGAAATTAAACGTTTTGGTATGGTTATTATGTTTCTTAATATGGGTCGTTTTGTATGCATTTTATTAGTTTTCGTATAGAAGAAGAACAAATGACACATGTTTGGCACTGTTATTTTGTTTTCCAATATATGGTGTTTTCCATGTTTTTTAGCGTCTTTGTGCATAAAACACTCAAAAACACTCAAAAAACACGATTCTATTAATGTCGTTTCATTTCCTTATATTTGATAGTTTGCGTTCATTTGTTGCTTTTTGGTATCTAACAATCTTAAAAACAGACAAAATTACACGTTTCTGGTCATGTTCTTCTGTTTCTTCATAAGGGTGCTTTGCATGCATTTTGGCGTTTTGGAATCTACCAAGGTGAAAAATACTTACCATACACATTCATCGTAATGTTCTGTTTCTCCATATAGAGTGCTATTAAAACGTTTTAGCGTTTTGGTAGCTAAAAAGCTCAAAAACACAAAGCACGTTTCTGGTAAAAAAAAAAATCTTTTCGTTTCTTCATATAGGGTATTTTGTATGAATTTTGGTGTTTGGGTTCCTCACACTCAAATTATATGTTTTGGGGAATATTATTCATTTCTTCATATACGGTGTTTTTCATGTATTTTTTTTTTTTTTTTCCGTATTGGCACATAAGAGCCTGAATTCCCTCTAAGGGGTGGCTTCCATGGAATTTGGCGTATTAGCTTAAAAACAGTCATAATACAAGTTTTCGTGATGTTGAGTTATTTCATAATGGGGGATTTCATGAATTTTTGCGTTTGGTACCTAAAAAGGTAAAAAAAAAAAAAAAAACACTCAAAATAACGTTTTCGTTATTTACACGTGCTATTTACACGTTTTAGCAGTTTGGTACCTAAAATCCTGGAAAACACTCCTAACACCAGTTTATGGTAATATCGTTTTCTTTCCCCATATAGGGTACTTTGCATGCATTTTTGCCTTTTGGTTCCTTATATCGTCATAAACACTCAAATTACACCTTATTGGTAATGTTATGTTTCTTTATATAGGGTGTTTTGCATACTTTTTAGCGTTTTTTGTACGAATCTCAAAAACCCTCAAAAGACATGTGTTTGGTAATGTTATTTTGTCTTCGTTTCCAAATTTGGAAGCATTTTGACGTGTTGGTACATAATAAACTTAAAAACAGTAAAATTACACCTTTTTTGGTCATGCTCTATTTCTTTGTATAGGGTGCTTGACATACATTTTGGCATTTCGATATATGGTGAAAAACACAAAAAATACACGTTTTTGGTAAAGTTGTTCGGTTTCTTAATATAGAGTGCTACACGCACATTTTAGTGTCTTGGTACCTAACAATCTCAAAAACTTTCATAGGACACGTTTCTGGTAATATCATTTCGTTTATCCATATAGGGTACTTTACATGCATTTTGGAGTTTTGGTATCTCACACGGTATCTCAACACGGTTGGTAAAGTTATTTTCTTTCTTTATATAGGGTGTTTTCCATCGCTAAAAAGCATGGAAGTCATCCTAAATGGAATACAAAACATTACGAAAAACGTGTATTTTGAGTGTTTTAGAACTTCTTACGTACCAAAACGGTAAAACGCATGCAAAACACTTTATGGAGAAAATATTAAATTTAACAAAAAAACAAGTATTTTGAGTGTTTTTGAGCTTGATATGTAGAAAAACCTTACTTTGTATTGTACAGTATATGGTGAAACGAAAAGACATTACAAAAAAACGTGTATTATGAGTGTTTTTGAGTTTGAGGTACCAAAACTAGAAAAACTCGTCAGAAACACTTTATATGGAAAAACGAAAAAAAAAAAAAAGCGTGTATTTTGGTTGTTTTCACACTGTTACATACCGACTCGCCAAAATGACTGCAGTCTATTATATGAGAAAACGAAATGACATTATAAGGAACATATCTTTTGAATGTTTTATGCGTATTAGGAACTAAAACGCTTAAAAGCATGGAAAGCACCCTATATAATAGTGAAAAAATAGCGTGTCTTTTGAGTGTTTTCAGGTTCTTACGCACCAAACCGCTGAAACGCATGGAAAACTTGGAGAAAAGAATACTATTACTAATAACAAGCATGTTAAGTGTTCTGAGCTTGTTAGGGAGAAAACGCCAATATGCATGGAAGACACCATATATGGGGAAAGGAAAAAACATTACGAAAAACTTGCATTATAAATGTTTTTCAGCTTCTTAGATATAATAACGTGAAAACACTTTAATAACACTCTATATGAAGAAACAGAATAACATTACCAAAAAAATAACGCGTATTTTGTGTGTTTTTTTGGAAAAGAAACGACATTTCCAAGACGGTGTCTTTTGAGTGTTTATGCAAACAAAGTACGTTATATCTAGAATAAAAAAAGACATTACCTGAAAAGTGAATTTTGAGTGTTTTTGAGATTCTTTGGTACCAAAACACTAAAATGTATGAATAACACTCATTGTGGCGAAACAGAACAACATTATCAATCACGTCTGTTTTTTATGTAAGTTATCATAACGCCAAAAGGCATGCAAAGCTCCCTATCTGGGGAAAGAAAACGATATTTCAAGAAACGTGCCTTTTTAATGATTATGAATGTGCTAGGAACTAAAACACTGGAAAGCATGGAAAACACCCTGTATGGGAATTAAAAACATTACAAAAAATGTATCTTTTGAGTGTTTTTCAGCTTTTTATGTACCATAATGATAAAACACATGCAAAACACCTTTTATGTAGAAACAATGATATTATATGAAAAAGGTACTTTGAATGTTTTTGAGTTTGTTACGTAGAAAAATGCCAAAAAAAAGCATACAAAGTACTCTATATGTATAAACGAAAAACATTACAAGAAACGTGTATTATGAGTTTTGAGCTTCATAAGTAATAACACGCTAGAACGCATAAATAACACTTTATATAGAAAAACAGAACAACATTACCATATGTAGAAACGAAAAACATTACAAGAAACGTGTATTATGAGTTTTGAGCTTCATAAGTAATAACACGCTAGAACGCATGAATAGCACTTTATATAGATAAACAGAACAACATTACCAAAAACAAGTATTTATGAGTGTTTCTAAGATTATGTAAAAAAAAAAACGCCAAAGTACATGCTAAGAACCCTATATGAGGTAACGAAAAGATTACGAGAAACGTGTATTATGAGTGTTTTTCTTTTTAGTTTCTTAGGTAACAACACGCTAGAACGCATGAACAGCACTCTATATAGAGAAATGGAATAACACTACCTAAAACGTGTATTTTGAGTGTATTTCACATTGTTAGGTGCCATAATGCCAACATGCATGCAGAATACATTATATTAAAAACCGAAACAATATTTCAAGAAACGGTTCTTTTGAGTGTTTATGAGCATCTTCAACACCAAACCGCTAAAAAGCATGGAAATGGCATTGGAAAAGCATTGGAAAAACGCTAAAGTATGCAAAACACCCTATATAAACAAACATAACATTACCAAGAAGGTGTAATTTGAGTGTTTATGACGATGTAAGGAACCAAAACGCAAAAATGCATGCAAAGTACCCTATATGGGGAAACAAAATGATATTACCATAAACTGGTGTTATGAGTGTTTTCCAAGATTTTAGGTACCAAACAGCTAAAACGTGTAAATAGCACGGGTAAATAACGAAAACGTTATTTTCAGTGGTTTTTTCCTTTTTTTTTTTTTTAAGGTACCAAACGCCAAAATTCATGCATATCCCCCATTATCAAATAATTCAACATCACCAAAACTTATATTATGACTGTTTTTAAGCTAAAACGCCAAATTCCATTGAAGCCATAATGTCTCTTCATCTCTACATATTAAGTACTTTTATTGCATTTTGGCGTTTCTCTACGTAAGAATCCCCAAAACATTCGAAACACGTTTTTCGAACACATAATGCTCTTTTTCTCTTTTTTAAGGTGTTTTACATACGTTGAATGGTTTTCTTTCGCAAGTAGCTCAAAAACACTGAAAAAGACAATTTTTTGGTACTGTTGTTTGTTATACCCCATTGGGTGCTTTCCATGATTTTTAACGTTTTGGTGCCTAACACGCTCATAAGCACTAAAAAGTTACGTTTCTGGAAATGTTTCCCTTTCTTCAAATTGTGTTCCATGTATGATTCTTTTTTTTTTTTTTTTTTTTTTGGTACCAGTCAATGTGAAAAAACACTTAAAATACACTTTTTAGTAATTTTGTTCAGTTTTTTTTTATGTAGAGTGTTATTAAGGTGTTTTTGCGTTTTCTTTCTTTAGAAGTTCAAAAACACTCATAATACACGTTTCTCGTTATGTCCTTTCGTTTCGCAATATAGGGTATTTTCAATTAATTTTCTGCTTTTATATGTAAGAAGCTCAAAAAAAAAAAACTCAAAATACACCTATCTGTCAGTGTTACTCTGTTCCTACATAAAGGGAGTTTTACATATGTTTTAGCGTTTTAGTACATAAAAAATATAAAATACACTCAAAAGACACGTTTTGGTAGGTTTTTATTTTTTTCTATTACCACATAGAGTGTTTTCCAAATTTTTTTACTGTTTTGGTATCTAACATGCACAAAAACACTCAAAAGACACGTTGCTTGCAATATCGTTTTGTTTGTTCACATGGAGTGACTTTTCGGTACCTATCAAGGCAAAAAACACTGAAAAAATCCGTTTTTGGTAATGTGTGATATATTTTTCCAAAAAAAAAAAAAATGTTAATCACGCGTTTTAGCAATTTGGTAAGTAATAAAAACAAAAAACACTCATAATACACGTTTCTCATAATATCCTTTCATTTCCTCATTTAGGGTGCTTTCCATGCATTTTGGCGTCCTTTTAAGTAATAAGCTAAAAACAAAAAACACAGAAAATACACCTCTTTGATAATGTTTCTTATCAAATACTTTTCACGCATTTTAGGGTTTTGGTACCTAAAAACCTCAAAAAAATATCATAATAAACATTTTTTGAAATGTCCCTTCGCTTCCCCATATGGTTTTATTTTCCAGGCATCTTAACGTTTTTGTACGTAACAAGCTCAAAAACACTCAAAATACACGTTGTCATTAAAGCTATTCTGTCTCTCAATAAAATGTGTTTTGTATGGATCTTAACGTCTCGGTAAGTAAGCTCAAAAACAATAAAAAGAAACATTTATGACAATGTTTTGTTTTCCCATAAAGGGTGCTTTCCATGCTTTTTAGCGATTTGGTGCCTTAAACATTCATAAACATTCAAAAGACACTTTATTTCTGGAAATGTCATTTTGTTTTCCTCATATAGGTTGTTTATCATTGATTTTGGCATTTTCATATTGTATTTTTAGTGTATTTCATGTGAAATACACTAAAAATACGTGTTCGATAATGATAATTTATTTCTTGATATAGAGAGCTATTCATGCCTTTAAGCTGTTTTGCTACCTAATAATCTGAAAAACTCTCATAATACACGTTTCTCGTAATGCTTATTAGTTTCCCCATGTAGAGTACTTTTCATGCATTTTGGCATTTGTTAAATTACAGGCTCAAAATACACGTTTTTTCGTAAAGTTATACTGTTTCTCTTTTTTTTTTTTTTTTTTTGTATGTGTTTCAGTGTTTTGGTACGTACCTAGCCCCGAAAAAGAAAAAAAAAACATGAACGAAGACGTTTTTTGGTAAAGTTATCTTGTTTCCTCATACAGAGTGCTTTCCATGCTTTCTTTTACGCGATTTGGTGCCTTACACCCTCATAAACACTCAAAGAACACGTTTCTGGAAAACTCGTTTCCTTTCCTTATATATAGTGCTTTGTATGTATTTTCCCGTTTTATTACCCAACAATATGAAATACACTCAAGATACACTTTTTTGTAATGTACTTTTTTTTTTTCCAAATAGAATGCTATTCATGCGTTTTAGCGTTTGTAACCAAGAAGCTTAAAACACTCAATACACGTTTCTCGTATTTTTTTTTTTCTTTTTTTCATTTGTCCATATTGGGTGTTTTGTATGTATTTTAACGGTTTTTTTTCTACGTAACATGCTCAAAACACTCAAAATACTTGTTTTTGGTAATGTTGTTATGTTTCTCTATAATTGGTGTTTCGCATGCGTTTTAGCGTTTTGTTAGATAAGTAGCTCAAAACACTGAAATCCGACGTTTTTGTCGATATTGTTTTCTAGTACAATATATGGTGCTCTCCATTCTTTTTAGCGTTGTGGTGCCAAACTACTTAAGAAAAAAAATACATTTCTTGTAATGTAATTTCGTTCCCTAATAGAAGGGGCTATGCATGCACTTCGCCTTTTTGATATTTAACAATGTAAAAAAAAAAAAAAATCAAAATACACGTTTTTGCTAATGTTGTTCTGTTTCTGCTTGTAGAGTGCTATTCATGCGTTTTGTCGTTTTGGTATCTAAAAACCTCAAAAACACTCAAAATATAGTTTCTTGTAAAGTCTTTTCGTTTCCTCATATAAGGTATTTTGCATGCATTTTGGCGTTTTTCTACATGACAAGCTTAAAAATACACGTTTTTGGTAAACTTATACTGTTTCTCCATAAAGAGATTTTTACGTCCGTTTTAGCGTTTTGGCAAGTATCTTCAAGCACTAAAAAAAGACGTTTTTAGTCATTATGTTTCGTTTTTTTCCCATAAAAGAAGGTGTTTTCCATGCTTTTTATCGTCTTGGTGCTTAGCACGTTCATAAATACTAAAAGGACACGTTTCTGGAAATCTCATACCCTTTCCCCATATAGGATGGTTTCCATACATTTTTGGCGTTTTGTTACCTAACCATGTGAAATACACAAAAAAAAACACGTCTTTTATTATGTTGTTCTGTTTCTAAATATCAAGTGCTATTCTTGCGTTTAAACGTTTTATTTCCTAAGAAGCTCAAAAACACTCTTAATACCCGTTTTACGCAATGTCTTCTTTCGCAATGTAGGGTACTTTTAATGTATTTTGGTGTTTATCTATGTAACACGCTTAAAAACGTAAAAAAAAAAAAAAAAAATTTGGGGGGTACATTTGTAATGTTTTCTCCTTAAAGTGATTTTTGTAAGCGTTTTAGGATTTTGGTACATAAGTAGCTGAAAACACTGAATAGAGACGCTTTTGGCAATGTTGTTTTGTTTTCCCATATATGGTGCTTTCCATGCTTTTTAGCGCTTTGGTGCCCGGCACGCTCATAAATACTAAAAAGACATGTTTCTGGAAATGTCATTTCGTTTTACTTTAGAGGGGACTCTGCATACATTTTGGGCTTTGGGTACCTAACAAGGTGAAAAACTCAAAATACGTTGTTCTGTTTCTCTATATAGAGTGTTATTTATATCTTTTATCATTTTGGTACCTAAGAAGCTCAAAAACAATCGTAATACACGTTTCTCTTAATCTTTTTCGTTTCTCCAAATAGGTTTTTTCCATGGATTTTGGTGTTTTTTTTTTTTTTTTTTGCTTAAGCTAAAGTACTCAAAACACTTTTTTTTTTCTTTTAATTTTATTGTCCTTATTCATAAATGGCGTTTTGCATGCGTTTTTGCGTGTTTGTAAATAATTAGTGCAGAAACTAAAAAGACATTTTCCGTAACATTATTTTATTTTTTAACGTTTTGGTACCAATCACGATCATAAACACTTAAAAACATATTTCTGGAAATGCTTTCTTTCCCCATATCGGGTGCTTTGCATGCATTTTGGTCTTTTGGCACCTAACAATGTCAAATACACTTAAAATACGCTTTTTTTGGTAATGATCTTTTCTACATATACCGTGCTTTTTATGCGTTTTAGCGTTTTGGTACGTAAGAAGCTCAAAAACACTTATAATACACGTTTGTAGCAATGTCCTTTTTTTTCCATATAAGGTACATGGCGTTCTTGTATGTAAGAAGCTGTAAAACACTCAAAATATTTGTTTTAGTAGGTTGTTTTTTTCCTTGTAAAGTGTATTTTCCATGCGTTTTAGTGTTCTGGTTCGTAAGTAGCGCAAAAACAGTTGAAAGACACGATTTTGATGATGTTGTTTTGTTTTCACATATAGTGTGTTTTCCCTTATTTTTAGCATTTTGGTTCCTATCACCCTCATAAACACTGAAGACACGTTTCGGCAAATGTCGTTTCTTTTTTCCAATATGGATTGTTTTGTATGCATTTTGGCATTTGGCTATCTAGCAATATGAAAAACACTCAAAACACATGTTTTTATAATGTTCTTTTTCTCCAAATAGAGTTATTAAATTGTTTTTGCTTTTTTGGTACATAAAGAGATAAAAAAAAAAACACGTTAATCTCATTGTCTTTTCGTTTTCCCATATAGAGAACTTTGCATGCATTTTGGCGTTTTTCTATGTAACAAGCTCAACATCTTCACACAGGCACCTTCGCTTAGGGGGATCCTGAGGAGGGATTGGAGTGATAGGACAAGATAAAGATATGAAATTGTGATCGGAGCCCAACGGAGAAGAAAGGGTGACAGCATAAGCAGAAGGATGAGAGGTCAGGAAAAGGTCAAGAATGGGCGTATCTCCAAGACGGTCAGGAATACGAGTAAGGTGTTGCACCAATTGCTCTAGGTCATGGAAGATAGCAAAGTTGTAGGCTAGTTCACCAGGATTGTCAGTGAAGGGAGAGGAAGGCCAAAGCTGGTAGAGAACATTGAAGTCTCCAAGAATGGAGATCTCTGCAAAAGGGAAGAGGGTCAGAATGTGCTCCACTTTGGAAGTTAAGTAGTCAAAGAAGTCAGAGGAGTTAGGAGAGAGGTATACAGCACAGATAAATTTAGTATGAGAGTGACTCTGTAGTCGTAGCCAGATGGTGGAAAACTCGGAAGATTCAAGAGTGTGGGCACGAGAGCAGGTTAAGTCATTGCGCACATAAACGCAGCATCCAGCTTTGGATCGAAAATGAGGATAGAGAAATAGAGAAAGTAGGAGGGAACAGAAAAGGGGCTACTGTCAGTTGCCTCAGACACATGAGTTTCAGTGAGGAAAAGAAGATGAAATATAATAAAATAAAATAAAAATAAAAATATGAATTTGCGTTTCTTGTAATGTCATTTCGTTTCCACACATAAGAGGCTTTGCAAGCATTTTGATGTTTTAATATCTAAAAATGTGAAAGACACTCAAAATGCACGTTTTTTGGTAATGATCTATTTCTCCAAATAGAATACTATTAACGTGTTTTTTGCATTTTGCTACCTAAGAAGCTCGAAAACATTAATAATACACGTATCTCGTAATGTCTTTTCGTTTCCCCATGTAGGCATGCATGCATTTATGTGTTTTTCGACGTTACAAGCTAGAAAACACTCAAAATACATATATTTGTTAATGTCATTTGGATTCTCCTTAAAGCGAGTTTTGCATGCGTTTTATGCGTTTGGCAAAGCTTTTTCGCGATTTGGTACCTAAGAAGATTAAAAACACTCTTAATACACGTTTCTCGTAATTTTTTTTTCGTTTTCCCATAAAATATATTTTACATGCATATTGGTGTTTTTGCACGTAATAAATTCAAAAACACTCAAAATACTTGTTTTTATGTAATGTTATTCTGCTTCTCCATTAAGGGTGTTTTAGATGCGCTTAAGCGTTTTGGTACGTACGAGTAACTAGCTTAAAAATAATAGAAAGAGACGTTTTTGGTAATGTTGTTTTGTTTTCCCATACAGGTTACATTCAATGTTTTTCATAATTTTAGTGGCTAACAGGCCAATAAACACTCGAAGGACATGGTTATGGAAATATCGTTTCGTTTCACCATAGCGGGTGCTTTGCATGCATTTTGCTGTAATGGTACTAACAGTGTGAAAAACATTCAAAGCACACATGTTGTTCTGTTTCTCCATATACAATGTTATTCATGCGTTTTACCGTTTTTGTAGCTAAGAAACTCTAAAGCACTGAAAATTCGCCTCTCGTGATATTCTTGTTTTCCCATATCGTATACTTTCCATACATTTTGGTGGTTATGAACGTAACAAGTTAAAAAAAACTCTTAAAATACACGTTTTAGGAAAACTTATTCTTGTTTCTCTATAAAAGATGTCTTGCATGCGTTTTACAGTTTTGATACGTAAATAACTAAAAAAAAAAAAAACTCAAAAGACACGTTTTTGATAACTATTTTTCCCCACATGCTTATTTTTTACGTTTTAGTTCCTAACACGCCCATAGAGACTAAAAAGATATGTTTCTGGAAATGTCGTTTCGTTTCAAAATACACGCTTTAAAAGATACTAAAAAGGCATGTTTCTGGATATGGGATAATGTTCTTCCGTTACCCCACATAGGGTATTTTCCATGCATTTTGCCATTTATTTGCGTAACAAGAATAAAATCTCTCAAAATACTTCTCTTTGATAATTTTATTCTTGTTCCATAAAAAGTGTTTTTGCATGCACTGTAGGGTTTGGTACGTAAGAAACTCAAAACACTCAAAAGACACGCTTTCGTAATGTTTGATTTTTCCCATATTGTGTTTTGGTGCCTAAGATGCTCATAAACATTCAAAACACAAGCTTTTGGAAATGATCGTTTCCGAGTAAAAGTTCCCTTACATGCATTTAGGCATTTTGGTACATAGCAATAAAAAAAATAAAAAAAATAAAAGAAAAAAAATCAATATACACGTTTATGGTAACGTTGTTCCGTCTCTCCATACTAAGAAGCTCAAAAACATTTATGATAAATGTTTCTTATAATGTCTTTTCGTTATTCCATGCAGGGCTTTGTCGCGTGGCTCGGTGAGGTTGCCGCTTCGTTTTTCTTTCTTGATTTCTTAATGTTTTGGTAGGGCTTGAAGGTCTTCTGGCTGAGTATTTAACTTCAGATTATTTTCTTTTATGTGGAGGGCTTCTAACATACTTAGGCGTCGTCCATCGTTGCATCCATCGATTATTTCTGTGAAATAATCGATGGATGCGTCTTAGCGTTTTGGTACGTAAGACGATCGAAAGTACTCATAATACCCATTTTTAGTAATGTTATTCTTTCTTCATAAAAGTGTTTCCTATGCGTTTTAGCATTTTAGTACGTAAGAAGCTAGAAACACTCAAAATATACGTTTTGTGTAATGTTGTTTGGTATTCCCATATAGGGTGATTTCCATGCATTTTATTGTTTTGGTGCATAACATGATTATAAACACTCCAAAGACATGTTTCTTGAAATATCATTTCTTTTCCCATTATAGGGTGTTTTGCATGCATTTTGGCAGTTTGGTACCTAACAATGAAAAAAATAACACTCAAAATACACATTTTTAGTAATGTTGTCCTTTCTCCATATATAATGCTATTGAAGCGTTTTTGCGTTTTGGACACTAAGAAGCTCAAAAACACTCATAACACACTTTTCTCTTAATGTCTTTTCTTTATTAAATATCGGATATTTTACTTGAATGTACGCATTTTCGTACATAATAATATGAATATCACTCATAACACACGTTTATGGTTGTGTTGCTCTTTTTCTATGTTTAGAGAGCTATTGAGCGTTTTGTTACTTAAGAGGGTCAATAACATCCATAATACACGTTTCTGGTAATATTGTTATGTTCACCATATAGGGTACATTGCATGGATTTTGCTGTTTCTGTACCTAACGAGCTCAAAACACTCAAAATACACTTTTTTGGTAATGTTATTCTGTTTCTTCTTAATGTTTCTTCTTAATTGTATGAATCTTAGCGTTTTGGTACGTAAGAAGCTCAAAACACAAAAGACACCTTTTTGGTAATGTTGTTTTGTATCGAAAATATGGAACTTATGCATTTTGGCGTTTTGGTGCATAAATCGCTCAAAAAAACTAAAAAGACACGTTTCTGGTAATGTCGCTTCATTTCCCTATGTAGAGTGCTTCGCATGCATTTTACCGTTTTGGTACCTAACAATATAAAAACACTCAAAATGCACGTTTTTTTTTATAATGCTGTTCTGTTTTTCCATATAGAGTGCTATTCAACGCGTTTTCGTATTTTGGTACCTAACAAGCTCAAAAGCACTCTTAATACACGTTTCTCGTAATGCTCTTTCATTAGGTACTATGGTAATATCATTTCGTTTCCCCTATTGGGTAATTTCCATGCATTTTGGCGTCATAGTCAAAACACTCAAATTACACATTTTTGGTAATGTTATTATGTTTCTTTATATAGGGGATTTTTTGATGCATTTTAGCTCTTTAGTACGTAATACTCGTAAGTCTAAAACCACACAAATGACATGTGTTTAGTAATGTTATTTTATGTTTCATTATATGGTGTTTTCCATGGCTTTTTGTATCTTTGCGCATAAAACGCTTCAAAACCCACAAGAGATACGTTTTTCTTAATGTCGTTTCGTTTCCGTATATAGAAAAAATTACATGCTTTTTGGTATTTTATTACCTATCAAGTTTAAAAACAGTTATAATGCATGTTTTTGATCATGCCATACTGTATCTTCATATAAGGTGAAAATACAATAAACACATTTTTGGTAATGTTATTTTGTATCTCCACATATAGTTCTATTAAAACGTTTTAGCATTTTTAGTAATTAAGAAGCTTTAAAATACTCATAATTCACGTTTCTGGTATTTTTGTTTCTCTTTCCCCATATAGAGTACTTTACATGCATTTTGACGTTTTTGGTATTTCACTCGGTCAAAAGTCCTCATATTATATGGCTTTGATGATTTTAATGTTTTCTTCATATACGGTGTTTTTTTTTTAAGCATTTTAGCGTTTTGGTACATAAGAATCTGAAAAACAGTCTGGTAATGTTATTTTTTTTTCAATATAGGGTGCTTTCTATGTTTTTTTTTTTAGCGTCTTTGTACATAAAAAAAATATTTAAAAAAAACACTCCAAAGACACGCTTTTGGTAATGTTTAGTTATCATGCAATTTGGCGTTTTGATAATTAAAAATCTTAAAAAGCAGTCATAATAAACATTTCTGGTGATCTTGTTCTATATCTTCATATAAGGTGCTTTGTCTGCATTTTGTCGTTTTGTTATTTAACAAAATAGAAATAGTAAAAAATAATTTTATGCTGCTATTACATATTGATTGGTTTTAGCGTTTTGGTAGCAACGAAGTTCAAAAACACTTATAAGAAACCTTTCCAGTAATATCGTTTTGTTTCCTCGTATAGGTGTAATTTACATGAATTCTGGCATTTTGGTTCATCATGATTTTATGAACGCTCAAATTACACATTTTTGTTATAATTATTGCTTCTTTATATAGGGTGTTTTGCATGCATTTTTCTTTTTTTGTACGTAAGAATCTCAAAAACAATGAAATGGCAATTGTTTGGAAATATTATTTTGTTTTCCAAAATAGGGTGCTTTCTATGCTTTTTAGCGTCTCTGTGCATAAAACGCTCAAAAATACTGAAAACAAACGTTTATGGTATTGTTTCGTTTTCCTATATATGGTGGTTTCAATTCATTTTGGCATGCTGGTAACTAACAATCTTTAAAAAGCCATAATACACGTTTCTGGTGATATTGTTCGTTTGTTGTCATAGGTAATGTGAAGCTTACAAAGCATATTTTGCTATGCCAGTTGGGAACCAAGACAAGACCAGGGCACCTCATTTTACTTGTGAGCATTGTGAGAGAACATTAGAAGGCAAAATAGCTGTTAGTTTTTCAAGAGTAATATTCAATAAAAAATTAAGAAAAAAAAATACGTTTAACAAACTTATATTGCTGTTCTTTTACAAGGGGAAAAGAGAACCATGAAATTTGCTATACCTAGAATATAGCGTGAACCTACTGATCACTCAATTGACCGCTTTTTTCTGCATGGTGGATCCTTCCAAACGCCGATCTGGGAAAAATGCACCTGTCTGTTCATCCAGACATTCTATCCATTCCATTGCACCAGTACCACATAGTGCTGATCTGATGATCCTCCAGAAAGAAATCAACTATCAAAAGAAAGCAGCAAGTCAGAAGATGAGCCAAACAGAGAAGAAGACTGTGAATTCACAGATACAGTTGTAGTTGAAAGGAATCCTTACTACCCAAATCAAAGAGAAATCAGTGATCTCATCAGAGATCTTGGTTTGACAAAGTCAAATGGTGAGCTTTTGATTTCAAGGCTGAAGGAATGGGACTTACTTGATGAAAGTGTGCAAGTGACCAGCCAAAGAAAACGTACTTGAAGGTCCATATCCTAGATTGTCATCTCGACAGCTTCAAGAGAATAAGGGAGCATGCATATTCAGAGGAACAAGGGGAGTCCCTCCACCAAGATATAACGAACTTTGAACAGAGATATCAGGGATCCTTCAATGAAAAAAATGATGGGAGACTACATTTAGGGGCTCATACATGAAAGTTATTTGTTGTATTCAAGCAAATCAAGAAGAAAAAAAAAAAGTTTTAAAGTCAATTTTGGTGTCATTTGAATTTTTTTTCTTTCCAAAAATGGTAAAAATGGTGAAATTTAGCTATTTTGGGGCAAAAATCATTCTAAAAGCCACAAAAGCTAAGTTTCACAGGAATAATTGACATTTTCTATTGTTTTGAAATGAAAAGAGTTAGAAAATAGACAAAAATCGTGTTAGAGAGTGTTAATACACATTTCTGATAATACCTTTTCGTTTTCCCATATCGGGTACTTTGCATGTATTTTGATGTTTTGGTACTTCACACGCTTAAAATCAATGAAAAATTACTTTTCTAATAATTTCGTTTCATTTTTATATATAGGATGGTTTTCATGCATTTTGGCGTTTTGGTACCTAACAAGCTTAAAAAGAGTCAAATTACATTGGTCATGGTGTACTGTTTCTTCATACCTAACAAGGTACCTAACAAGGTAAAGAAATCAAAATGAAAATACACGTTTTTGATAATGTTCTGTTTCTCCAGTTAGAGTGCTATTCACGCGTTTTAACGTTTTAGCTCAAAACACACACCTTTTTGGTAATATCATTTCTTTTCCCCCAAATAACGTACTTTACGTGGATTTTGGCGTTTTGGTACCTCACACGGTCAAAAACATTCAAATTACATTATTTTGGTAATATTATTATGAATCTTTATATAGGGTGTTTTGCAAGTATTTCTGCGTGTTGGTACATAAAAATCCAGGACATAACATGGCGAAAAAAAAAAAAAAAAACATTCAAAATAAATGTATTTGGTAAGGTTGTTCGTTTTCTCCATATCAGGTGCTTTTCACACATTTTAGTTTTTTTGTATCTAAGAAGCTCAAGAAAACTTTTAATACACGTTTCTGGTTATATCGTTTCGTTTCTCCATATACGGTAATTTGCATGCATTTCGACGTTTTGGTATCTCACACTGTAAAAAAAAAAAAACAATGAAATTAAACGTTTTGGTATGGTTATTATGTTTCTTAATATGGGTCGTTTTGTATGCATTTTATTAGTTTTCGTATAGAAGAAGAACAAATGACACATGTTTGGCACTGTTATTTTGTTTTCCAATATATGGTGTTTTCCATGTTTTTTAGCGTCTTTGTGCATAAAACACTCAAAAACACTCAAAAAACACGATTCTATTAATGTCGTTTCATTTCCTTATATTTGATAGTTTGCGTTCATTTGTTGCTTTTTGGTATCTAACAATCTTAAAAACAGACAAAATTACACGTTTCTGGTCATGTTCTTCTGTTTCTTCATAAGGGTGCTTTGCATGCATTTTGGCGTTTTGGAATCTACCAAGGTGAAAAATACTTACCATACACATTCATCGTAATGTTCTGTTTCTCCATATAGAGTGCTATTAAAACGTTTTAGCGTTTTGGTAGCTAAAAAGCTCAAAAACACAAAGCACGTTTCTGGTAAAAAAAAAAAATCTTTTCGTTTCTTCATATAGGGTATTTTGTATGAATTTTGGTGTTTGGGTTCCTCACACTCAAATTATATGTTTTGGGGAATATTATTCATTTCTTCATATACGGTGTTTTTCATGTATTTTTTTTTTTTTTCCGTATTGGCACATAAGAGCCTGAATTCCCTCTAAGGGGTGGCTTCCATGGAATTTGGCGTATTAGCTTAAAAACAGTCATAATACAAGTTTTCGTGATGTTGAGTTATTTCATAATGGGGGATTTCATGAATTTTTGCGTTTGGTACCTAAAAAGGTAAAAAAAAAAAAAAACACTCAAAATAACGTTTTCGTTATTTACACGTGCTATTTACACGTTTTAGCAGTTTGGTACCTAAAATCCTGGAAAACACTCCTAACACCAGTTTATGGTAATATCGTTTTCTTTCCCCATATAGGGTACTTTGCATGCATTTTTGCCTTTTGGTTCCTTATATCGTCATAAACACTCAAATTACACCTTATTGGTAATGTTATGTTTCTTTATATAGGGTGTTTTGCATACTTTTTAGCGTTTTTTGTTCGAATCTCAAAAACCCTCAAAAGACATGTGTTTGGTAATGTTATTTTGTCTTCGTTTCCAAATTTGGAAGCATTTTGACGTGTTGGTACATAATAAACTTAAAAACAGTAAAATTACACCTTTTTTGGTCATGCTCTATTTCTTTGTATAGGGTGCTTGACATACATTTTGGCATTTCGATATATGGTGAAAAACACAAAAAATACACGTTTTTGGTAAAGTTGTTCTGTTTCTTAATATAGAGTGCTACACGCACATTTTAGTGTCTTGGTACCTAACAATCTCAAAAACTTTCATAGGACACGTTTCTGGTAATATCATTTCGTTTATCCATATAGGGTACTTTACATGCATTTTGGAGTTTTGGTATCTCACACGGTATCTCAACACGGTTGGTAAAGTTATTTTCTTTCTTTATATAGGGTGTTTTCCATCGCTAAAAAGCATGGAAGTCATCCTAAATGGAATACAAAACATTACGAAAAACGTGTATTTTGAGTGTTTTAGAACTTCTTACGTACCAAAACGGTAAAACGCATGCAAAACACTTTATGGAGAAAATATTATATTTAACAAAAAAACAAGTATTTTGAGTGTTTTTGAGCTTGATATGTAGAAAAACCTTACTTTGTATTGTACAGTATATGGTGAAACGAAAAGACATTACAAAAAAACGTGTATTATGAGTGTTTTTGAGTTTGAGGTACCAAAACTAGAAAAACTCGTCAGAAACACTTTATATGGAAAAACGAAAAAAAAAAAAAGCGTGTATTTTGGTTGTTTTCACACTGTTACATACCGACTCGCCAAAATGACTGCAGTCTATTATATGAGAAAACGAAATGACATTATAAGGAACATATCTTTTGAATGTTTTATGCGTATTAGGAACTAAAACGCTTAAAAGCATGGAAAGCACCCTATATAATAGTGAAAATATAGCGTGTCTTTTGAGTGTTTTCAGGTTCTTACGCACCAAACCGCTGAAACGCATGGAAAACTTGGAGAAAAGAATACTATTACTAATAACAAGCATGTTAAGTGTTCTGAGCTTGTTAGGCAGAAAACGCCAATATGCATGGAAGACACCATATATGGGGAAAGGAAAAAACATTACGAAAAACTTGCATTATAAATGTTTTTCAGCTTCTTAGATATAATAACGTGAAAACACTTTAATAACACTCTATATGAAGAAACAGAATAACATTACCAAAAAAATTACGCGTATTTTGTGTGTTTTTTTGGAAAAGAAACGACATTTCCAAGACGGTGTCTTTTGAGTGTTTATGCAAACAAAGTACGTTATATCTAGAATAAAAAAAGACATTACCTGAAAAGTGAATTTTGAGTGTTTTTGAGATTCTTTGGTACCAAAACACTAAAATGTATGAATAACACTCATTGTGGCGAAACAGAACAACATTATCAATCACGTCTGTTTTTTATGTAAGTTATCATAACGCCAAAAGGCATGCAAAGCTCCCTATCTGGGGAAAGAAAACGATATTTCAAGAAACGTGCCTTTTTAATGATTATGAATGTGCTAGGAACTAAAACACTGGAAAGCATGGAAAACACCCTGTATGGGAATTAAAAACATTACAAAAAATGTATCTTTTGAGTGTTTTTCAGCTTTTTATGTACCATAATGATAAAACACATGCAAAACACCTTTTATGTAGAAACAATGATATTATATGAAAAAGGTACTTTGAATGTTTTTGAGTTTGTTACGTAGAAAAATGCCAAAAAAAAGCATACAAAGTACTCTATATGTAGAAACGAAAAACATTACAAGAAACGTGTATTATGAGTTTTGATCTTCATAAGTAATAACACGCTAGAACGCATGAATAGCACTTTATATAGATAAACAGAACAACATTACCAAAAACAAGTATTTATGAGTGTTTCTAAGATTATGTAAAAAAAAAAAAAAAACGCCAAAGATGCAAAGAACCCTATATGAGGTAATGAAAAGATTACGAGAAACGTGTATTATGAGTGTTTTTCTTTTTACTTTCTTAGGTAACAACACGCTAGAACGCATGAACAGCACTCTATATAGAGAAACGGAATAACACTACCTAAAACGTGTATTTTGAGTGTATTTCACATTATTAGGTGCCATAATGCCAACATGCATGCAGAATACATTATATTAAAAACCGAAACAATATTTCAAGAAATGGTTCTTTTGAGTTTTTATGAGCGTCTTCAGCACCAAACCGCTAAAAAGCATGGAAATGGCATTGGAAAAGCATTGGAAAAACGCTAAAAAGTATGCAAAACACCCTATATAAAGAAACATAACATTACCAATAAGGTGTAATTTGAGTGTTTATGACGATGTAAGGAACCAAAACGCAAAAATCCATGCAAAGTACCCTATATGGGGAAACAAAACGATATTACCATAAACTGGTGTTATGAGTGTTTTCCAGGATTTTAGGTACCAAACCGCTAAAACGTGTAAATAGCACGTGTAAATAACGAAAACTTTATTTTGAGTGTTTTTTTTTTTCTTTTTTTTTCTTTTAAGGTACCAAACGCCAAAATTCATGCATATCCCCCATTATCCCCCCCTCAACATCACCAAAACTTGTATTATGACTGTTTTTAAGCTAATACGCCAAATTCCATGGAAACTAAAAACAGTTTCTTGTAATGTTATTCTATTTCTATTTTATTTGCATGTGTTTTAGCGTTTTCGTAAGTAAGCAAGTCAACAACATCCAAAAGACACGTTTTTCGTAATGTTGTTTTGTTTTCCCAGTTTGTTTTCCTCCAGTCGTCACCCTGCCAGTGAGTCATCGACCCTGCCTTCTGCTGGTGACTCAACAGGTATATCAGGAAATCAGTGACTGGTGCAGGTAACAGAAAGGAAAAGACATTACGGGAAACGTGTATTATGAGTGTTTTTGAGTTTTTAGGTACCATAAAAGTATGAATATCACTCAATATGAAAAAGAAAAAAAAATAAACATTACCAAAAACGTGTATTTTCAATGTCTTTCACATTGTGAGGTACCAAAACGCCAAAATGAACGCAAAGCTCTCTATATCAGGAAATTAAATGCAATTTTAAGAAACGTGTCTTTTGAGTGTTTATGAGCGTACTAGGCACCAAAACGCTAAAAAGCATGCAAAGCTCCCTATAAGGGTTAACAAAACAGCATTCACAAAAACGTCTCTTTTCCGTGTTTTTGAGCTCAAAAACGCTGAAAATATTTGTTTTTGGTAATGTCATACTGTTTCTTCATAAAGGGAGTTTTGCATGCGTTTTAGTGTTTGGGTAGGTACCAAAGGATCAAACGCATGGAAAACATTTATGGAGAAAAAGGATGACAAAAAACAATTATTTTTAGTGCTATTGAGCTTGTTACATAGAAAAACGCCAAAATGCATGCAAAGTTCTCTATATGGGAAAAGGAAAAGACAATGAGATAAACGTGTGTTTTTTTTTTTTTTTATCTCTTTATGTACCAAAAACGCAAAAACAATTTAATAACTCTATTTGGAGAAAAAGAACATTATAAAAACATGTGTTTTGAGTGTTTTTCATATTGTTAGATAACCAAATGCCAAAATGCATACAAAACAATCCATATTGGGAAAAGAAACGCCATTTGCCGAAAAGTGTCTTCAGTGTTTATGAGCGTGATAGGAACCAAAATGCTAAAAATAAGGGGAAGCATGTTACGTAGAAAAAAAAACGTTAAAATACATACAAAACATCCAATATGGACAAATGAAAAAAATTAAAAAAAATTACGAGAAACGTGTATTGAGTGTTTTAAGGTTCTTGGTTACAAACGCTAAAACGCATGAATAGCATTCTATTTGGAAAACAAAAAAAAGTACATTACAAAAACATGTATCTTGAGTGTATTTCATATTGTTGAGTAATAAAACGGGAAAATACATACAAAGCACCATATATAAGGAAAGGAAACGAGTTTTCCAGAAACGTGTTCTTTGAGTGTTTATGAGGGTGTAAGGCACCAAATCGCTTAAAAGAAAGCATGGAAAGCACTCTGTATGAGAAAACAAGATAACTTTACCAAAAAACGTCTTCGTTCATGTTTTTTTTTTTTTCGGGGCTAGGTACGTACCAAAACACTGAAACACATACAAAAAAAAAAAGGAGAAACAGTATAACTTTACGAAAAAACGTGTATTATGAGCTTGTAATTTAACAAATGCCAAAATGCATTAAAAGTACTCTATATGGGGAAACTAATAAGCATTACGAGAAACGTGTATTATGAGAGTTTTTCAGATTATTAGGTAGCAAAATAGCTTAAAGGCATGAATAGCTCTCTATATCAAGAAATAAATTATCATTATCGAACACGTGTATTTTCAATGTATTTCACATTGTTCGGTATGAAAATGCCAAAATCAATGATAAACAACCTATATGAGGAAGACAAAATGACATTTCCAGAAATAAAGTGTCTTTTGAATGTTTATGAATGTTTAAGGCACCAAATCGCTAAAAAGCATGGAAAGCACCCTTTATGGGAAAACAAAACATTGTCATAAATGTTTCTTTTTATTGTTTTTGAGCTTACTTACCGAGACGCTAAGATCCATACAAAACACATTTTATTGAGAGACAGAATAACTTTAATGACAACGTGTATTTTGAGTGTTTTTGAGCTTGTTACGTACAAAAACGTTAAGATGCCTGGAAAATAAAACCATATGGGGAAGCGAAGGGACATTTCGAAAAATGTTTATTATGATTTTTTTTTTTTTTTTTGAGGTTTTTAGGTACCAAAATCCTAAAACACGTGAATATTATTTGATAAGAAACATTACCAGAGGTGTATTTTCTGTGTTTTTTTTTTTAGCTTACTACTTACAAGGACCCCAAAATGCATGGAAAGCACCCTAAATGAGGAAATGAAAGGATATTATGAGAAACGTGTATTATGAATGTTTTTGTTTTTATTACTTACCAAATTGCTAAAACGCGTCATTAACATTTTTTTTTTTTTGGGGGGGGACAAATATATCACACATAACCAAAAACGGATTTTTTCAGTGTTTTTTGCCTTGATAGGTACCGAAAAGTCACTCCATGAAAACAAACAAAACGATATTGCAAGCAACGTGTCTTTTGAGTGTTTTTGTGCATGTTAGATACCAAAACAGTAAAAAGCATGGAAAACACTATGTGGTAAAAGAAGAAAAAAACCTACCAAAACGTGTCTTTTGAGTGTATTTTATATTTTTTTATGTACTAAAACGCTAAAACATATGCAAAACTCCCTTTATGTAGGAACAGAGTAACACTGACAGATACGTGTATTTTTGAGTTTTTTTTTTTTTGAGCCTCTTACATATAAAAGCAGAAATTAATTCAAAGTACCCTATATTGCGAAACGAAAGCACATAACGAGAAACGTGTATTATGAGTGTTTTTGAACTTCTAAAGAAAGAAAACGAAAAAAACACCTTAATAACACTCTACATAAAGAAAGTGAACAAAATTACTAAAAAGTGTATTTTAAGTGTTTTTCACATTGACTGGTACCAAAAAAAAAAAAAAAAAAAAAAAGAATCATACATGGGACACAATTTGAAGAAAAGGAAACATTTCCAGAAACGTAACTTTTTAGTGCTTATGAGCGTGTTAGGCACCAAAACGTTAAAAATCATGGAAAGCACCCAATGGGGTATAACAAACAACAGTACCAAAAAATTGTCTTTTACAGTGTTTTTGAGCTACTTGCGTAAGAAAACCATTCAACGTATGTAAAACACCTTATAAAGAGAAAAAAAAACATTATGTGTTCGAAACACGTGTTTCGAATGTTTTGGGGATTCTTACGTAGAAAAACGCCAAAATGCAATAATAGTACTTAATATGTAGAGATGAAAAGACATTATGGCTTCCATGGAATTTGGCGTTTTAGCTTAAAAACAGTCATAATACAAGTTTTGGTGATGTTGAGTGGAAGATAATGGCGGATATGCATGAATTTTGGCGTTTGGTACCTTAAAAGAAAAAAAGAAAAAAAACACTCAAAATAACGTTTTCGTTATTTACACGTGCTATTTACACGTTTTAGCGGTTTGGTACCTAAAATCCTGGAAAACACTCATAACACCAGTTTATGGTAATATCGTTTTGTTTCTCCATATAGGGTAATTTGCATGCATTTTTGCGTTTTGGTTCCTTACATCGTCATAAACACTCAAATTACACCTTATTGGTAATGTTATGTTTCTATATATAGGGTGTTTTGCATACTTTTTAGCGTTTTTCCAATGCTTTTCCAGTGCCATTTCCATGCTTTTTAACGTGGAAATGGCACATGGAAATTTTCGGTTTTTAATATAATGTATTCTGCATGCAGGTTGGCATTATGGCACCTAATAATGTGAAATACACACTCAAAATACACGTTTTAGGTAGTGTTATTCCGTTTCTCTATATAGAGTGCTGTTCATGCGTTCTAGCGTGTTGTTACCTAAGAAACTAAAAAGAAAAACACTCATGATACACGTTTCTCGTAATCTTTTCATTACCTCATATAGGGTTCTTTGCATGCACTTTGGCGTTTTTTTTTTTTTTACATAATCTTAGAAACACTCATAAATACTTGTTGTTCTGTTTATCTATATAAAGTGCTATTCATGCGTTCTAGCGTGTTATTACTTATGAAGCTCAAAAACTCATAATACACGTTTCTTGTAATGTTTTTTGTTTCTACATATAGAGTACTTTGTATGCTTTTTTTGGCATTTTTCTACGTAACAAACTCAAAAACATTCAAAGTACCTTTTTCTTATAATATCATTGTTTCTACATAAAAGGTGTTTTGCATGTGTTTTATCATTATGGTACATAAAAAGCTGAAAAACACTCAAAAGATACATTTTTTGTAATGTTTTTAATTCCCATACAGGTTGCTTTCCATGCTTTCCAGTGTTTTAGTTCATTTTGTTTTGTGTTTTGTACATTCATAAGCATTATAAAGGCACGTTTCTGGAAATCTCGTTTTCTTTCCCCAGATAGGGTGCTTTGCATGCCTTTTGGCGTTATGATAACTTACACCAAAAACACACGTGATTGATAATGTTGTTCTGTTTCTCCACATAGAGTGTTATTCATACATTTTAGCGTTTTGGTACCAAAGAATCTCAAAAACACTCAAAATTCACTTTTCAGGTAATGTCTTTTTTTATTCTACATATAACGTACTTTGTTTGCATAAACACTCAAAAGACACCGTCTTGGAAATGTCGTTTCTTTTCCAAAAAACACACAAAATACGCGTTTTCTTGGGTAATGTTATTCTGTTTCTTCATATAGAGTGTTATTAAAGTGTTTTCACGTTATTATATCTAAGAAGCTCAAGAACATTTATAATGCAAGTTTTTCGTAATGTTTTTTCCTTTCCCCATATATGGTGTCTTCCATGCATATTGGCGTTTTCTGCCTAACAAGCTCAGAACACTTAACATGCTTGTTTTTAGTAATAGTATTCTTTTCTCCAAGTTTTCCATGCGTTTCAGCGGTTTGGTGCGTAAGAACCTGAAAACACTCAAAAGACACGCTTTTTTTTAAAACTCTTATATAGGGTAATTTCCATGCTTTTAAGCGTTTTAGTTCCTAATACGCATAAAAAATTCAAAAGATATGTTCCTTATAATGACATTTCGTTTTCTCATATAAGAGACTGCAGTCATTTTTTGCGAGTCGGTATGTAACAGTGTGAAAACAATCAAAATTGCTTTTTTTTTTTTTCGTTTTTCCATATAAAGTGTTTCTGACGCGTTTTTCTAGTTTTGGTACCTCAAACTCAAAAACACTCATAATACACGTTTTTTTGTAATGTCTTTTCGTTTCACCATATACTGTACAATATAAAGTAAGGTTTTCCTACATATCAAGCTCAAAAACACTCAAAATACTTGTTTTTTTTTGGTAAATTTAATATTTTTTCCATAAAGTGTTTTGCATGCGTTTTACCGTTTTGGTACGTAAAACGTAAAAGTTCTAAAACACTCAAAATACACGTTTTTCGTAATGTTTTGTATTCCATTTAGGATGACTTCCATGCTTTTTAGCAATGGAAAACACCCTATATAAAGAAAGAAAATAACTTTACCAACCGTGTTGAGATACCGTGTGAGATACCAAAACTCCAAAATGCATGTAAAGTACCCTATATGGATAAACGAAATGATATTACCAGAAACGTGTCCTATGAAAGTTTTTGAGATTGTTAGGTACCAAGACACTAAAATGTGCGTGTAGCACTCTATATTAGGAAACAGAAAACTTTACCAAAAACGTGTATTTTTAGTGTTTTTCACCATATATCGAAATGCCAAAATGTATGTCAAGCACCCTATACAAAGAAATAGAGCATGACCAAAAAAAGTGTAATTTTACTGTTTTTAAGTTTATTAGGTACCAACACGTCAAAATGCTTGCAAATTTGGAAACGAAGACAAAATAACATTACCAAACACATTTATTGGGAAGGTTTTTGAGATTCGTACAAAAACGCTAAAAAGTATGCAAAACACCCTATATAAAGAAACATAACATTACCAATAAGGTGTAATTTGAGTGTTTATGACGATATAAGGAACCAAAACGCAAAAATGCATGCAAAGTACCCTATATGGGGAAAGAAAACGATATTACCATAAACTGGTGTTAAGAGTGTTTTCCAGGATTTTAGGTACCAAACCCCTAAAACGTGTAAATAGCACGTGTAAATAACGAAAACGTTATTTTGAGTGTTTTTTTTTTTTTTTTTACCTTTTTAGGTACCAAACACAAACATTCATGAAATCCCCCATTATGAAATAACTCAACATCACCAAAACTTGTATTATGACTGTTTTTAAGCTAAAACGCCAAATTCCACGGAAGCCACCCTATAGAGGGAATTCAGACTCTTATGTGCCAATAAGGAAAAAAAAAATTACATGAAAAACACCGTTTATGAAGAAATGAAAAATATTCCCAAAAACATATAATTTGAGTGTGAGGAATCCAAACACCAAAATTCATACAAAATACCCTATATGAAGAAACGAAAAGATTTTTACCAGAAATGTGATTTGTAAGTGTTTTTGAGCTTCTTAGCTACCAAAACGCTAAAATGTTTTATTAGCACTATATATGGAGAAACAGAACATTACGATGAATGTGTATGGTAAGTATTTTCACCTTGATAGATTAAAAAATGCCAAAATGCATGCAAAGAAGAAGAAAACATGAAGAAACAAAAGAGCATGACCAGAAACGTGTAATTTTGTCTGTTTTTAAGATTGTTAGGTACCAAAAAGCAACAAATGAACGCAAACTATCATATATAAAGAAATGAAACGACATTAATAGAATCATGTTTTTTGAGGGTTTTTGAGTGTTTTATGCACACAGACGCTAAAAAAACATGGAAAACACCATATATTGGAAAACAAAATAACAGTGCCAAACACGTGTCATTTGTTCTTCTTACATACGAAAACTAATAAAATGCATACAAAACGACCTATATTAAGAAACATAATAACCATACCAAAACGTTTAATTTCATTGTTTTTTCTTTTACAGTGTGAGATACCAAAACGTCGAAATGCATGCAAATTACCCTATATGGAGAAACGAAACGATATAACCAAAAACGTGTATTAAAAGTTTTATTGAGCTTCTTAGATACAAAAAAAACTAAAACGTGTGAATAGCACCTGATATGGAGAAAACGAACAACCTTACCAAAATCATTTATTTTGAATTTTTTTTTTTTTTCGCCATGTTATGTCCTGGATTTTTACGTACCAACACGCAAAAATACTTGCAAAACACCCTATATAAAGATTCATAATAACTTTACCAAAATAATGTAATTTGAATGTTTTTGACCGTGTGAGGTACCAAAACGCCAAAATCCATGTAAAGTACGTTATTTGGGGGAAAAGAAACGATATTACCAGAAAGGTGTGTGTTTTGAGCTAAAACGTTAAAACGCGTGAATAGCACTCTAACTGGAGAAACAGAACATTATCAAAAACGTGTATTTTCATTTTGTTTTGTTTACCTTGTTAGGTACCTTATTAGGTATGAAGAAACAGTACACCATGACCAATGTAATTTGACTCTATATAAGCTTGTTAGGTACCAAAACGCCAAAATGCATGAAAACCATCCTATATATTAAAATGAAACGACATTATTAGAAAAGTAATTTTTCATTGATTTTAAGCGTGTAAAGTACCAAAACATCAAAATACATGTAAAGTACCCGATATGGGAAAACGAAAAGGTATTACCAGAAATGTGTATTATCACTCTCTAACACGATTTTTGTCTATTTTCTAACTATTTTCATTTCAAAACAATAGAAAATGTCAATTATTCCTGTCAAACTTAGCTTTCAACTACAACAGTATCTGTGAATTCACAGTCTTCCTCTCTGTTTGGCTCATCTTCTGACTTGCTGCTTTCTTTTGATAGTTGATTTCTTTCTGGAGGATCAGCAGATCAGCACTATGTGGTACTGGTGCAATGGAATGGATAGAATGTCTGGATGAACAGACAGGTGCATTTTTCCCAGATCGGCGTTTGGAAGGATCCACCATGCAGAAAAAAGCGGTCACTTGAGTGATCAGTAGGTTCACGCTATATTCTAGGTATAGCAAATTTCATGGTTCTCTTTTCCCCTCTATACCACCTTGTAAAAGAACAGCAGTATAAGTTTGTTAAACTTATTTTTATTTTTTCTTAATATTTTATTAAATATTACTCTTGAAAAACTAACAGCTATTTTGCCTTCTAATGTTCTCTCACAATGCTCACAAGTAAAATAAGGTGCCCTGGTCTTGTCTTGGTTCCCAACTGGCACAGCAAAATATGCTTTGTAAGCTTCATATTACCTATGACAACAAAAGAACAATATCAACAGAAACGTGTATTATGGCTTTTTAAAGATTGTTAGTTACCAGCATGCCAAAATGCATGGAAACCACCATATATAGGGAAACGAAACAATACCATAAACGTTTGTTTTCAGTATTTTTGAGCGTTTTATGCACAGAGACGCTAAAAAGCATAGAAAGCACCCTATTTTGGAAAACAAAATAATATTTCCAAACAAATACCATTTCATTGTTTTTGAGATTCTTACGTACAAAAACACAAAAATGCATGTAAAACACCCTATATAAAGAAGCAATAATTATAACAAAAATGTGTAATTTGAGCGTTCATAAAATCATGATGAACCAAAATGCCAGAATTCATGTAAATTATCCCTATATGAGGAAACAAAACGATATCACTGGAAACGTTTCTTATAAGTGTTTTTGAACTTCGTTGCTACCAAAACGCTAAAACCAATCAATATGTAATAGCAGCATAAAATTATTTTTTACTGTTTCTATTTTCTTAAATAACAAAACGACAAAATGCAGACAAAGCACCTTATATGAAGATATAGAACAAGATCACCAGAAATGTTTATTATGACTACTTTTTAAGATTTTTAATTACCAAAACGGCAAATTGCATGATAACTAAACATTACCAAAAGCGTGTCTTTGCAGTGTTTTTTTTTTTTTTATATATATTTTTTTTTATGTACAAAGACGCTAAAAAAAAAAACATAGAAAGCACCCTATATTGAAAAATAAATAACATTACTAGACTGTTTTTCAGATTCTTATGTACGAAAACGCTAAAATGCTTAAAAAAAACACCGTATATGAAGAAAATATTAAAATCATCAAAGCTATATAATTTGGGGATTTTTGGCCAAAAAACGTCAAAATGCATGTAAAGTACTCTATATGGGGAAAAAGAAACAAAATTACCAGAAACGTGAATTATGAGTATTTTAAAGCTTCTTAATTACTAAAAATGCTAAAACGTTTTAATAGAACTATATGTGGAGAAACAAAATAACATTACCAAAAATGTGTTTATTGTATTTTCACCTTATATGAAGATACAGTATGGCATGATCAAAAACATGTATTATAACTGTTTTTAAACTTGTTAGGTTATAAAATACCAAAATGCATGTAATTTTTTCTATATATGGAAACGAAACTACATTAAGAAAAACGTGTCTTTTGTGGGTTTTGAAGCGTTTTATGCGCAAAGATACAAAAAGCCATGGAAAACACCATATAATGAAACATAGAATAACATTACTAAACACGTGTCATTTGTGTGGTTTTCGGCTTATTACGTACTAAAGCGCTAAAATGCATCGAAAATACCCTATATAAAAAAACATAATAACATTACCAAAAATGTGTAATTTGAGTGTTTTTGACTATGACGCCAAAATGCATGGAAATTACCCAATAGGGGAAACGAAATGATATTACCATAGTACCTAATGAAAGAGTATTACGAGAAACGTGTATTAAGAGTGTTTTTGAACTTGTTAGGTACCAAAACACGAAAACGCGTTGAATAGCGCTCTATATGGAAAAACAGAACAGCATTATAAAAAAATACGTGCATTTTGAGTGTTTTTATATTGTTAGATACCAAAACGGTAAAATGCATACGAAGCACTCTACATAGGGAAATTAAGCGACATTACCAGAAACGAGTCTTTTTAGTGTTTTTGAGCGATTTATGCACCAAAACGCTAAAATGCATAAGTTCCATATTTTCGATACAAAACAACATTACCAAAAAGGTGTCTTTTGTGTTTTGAGCTTCTTACGTACCAAAACGCTGAGATTCATACAAAACACCCATTAAGAAGAAACAGAATAACATTACCAAAAAAGTGTATTTTGAGTGTTTTTGAGCTCGTTAGGTACAGAAACAGCAAAATCCATGCAATGTACCCTATATGGTGAACATAACAATATTACCAGAAACGTGTATTATGGATGTTATTGACCCTCTTAAGTAACAAAACGCTCAATAGCTCTCTATACAAAGAAAACGAGCAACACAACCATAAACGTGTGTTATGAGTGATATTCATATTATTATGTACGAAAATGCGTACATTCAAGTAAAATATCAAATATTTAATAAAGAAAAGACATTAAGAGAAAAGTGTGTTATGAGTGTTTTTGAGCTTCTTAGTGTCCAAAACGCAAAAACGCTTCAATAGCATTATATATGGAGAAAGGACAACATTACTAAAAATGTGTATTTTGAGTGTTTTGTTTTCATTGTTAGGTACCAAACTGCCAAAATGCATGCAAAGCACCCTATATTGGGAAAAGAAATGATATTTCAAGAAACATGTCTTTGGAGTGTTTATAAGCATGTTATGCACCAAAACGGTAAAATGCATGAAAATCACCCTATATGGGAATACCAAACAACATTACACAAAACGTATATTTTGAGTGTTTCTAGCGTCTTACGTACTAAAACGCTAAAACGCATAGGAAACACTTTTTATAAAGAAAGAATAACATTACGAAAAACAAGTATTATGAGTATTTTTGAGTTTGTTATGTATAAAAAACGACAAAATGCATGGAAAGTACCCTATATAGGGTAACGAAAGAACATTACTAAAAATGGGTATTATGAGTACTTTCGATCGTCTTACGTACCAAAACGCTAAGACGCATCCATCGATTATTTCACAGAAATAATCGATGGATGCAACGATGGACGACGCCTAAGCATATTAGAAGCCCTCCACATAAAAGAAAATAATCTGAAGTTAAAAACTCAGTCAGAAGACCTTCAAGCCCTACCAAAAATGAAGAAATCAAGAAAGAAAAACGAAGCGGCAACCTCACCGAGCCACGCGACAAAGCAGCCAATCAGCGGCTGCGCCCATAGTGCGTAGCTCGTTCTGATCCCGTGCGGGCAGCATATAAGGCCAAAATCCATTCAAAGTACCCTGCATGGAATAACGAAAAGACATTATAAGAAACATTAATCATAAATGTTTTTGAACTTCTTAGGTACCAAAACGCAAAACCTAGCACTGCATGGAGAGACGGAACAACATTACCATAAACGTGTATATTTATTCTTTTTTCTTTTCTTTTTTTGTTTTTTTAATTGCTAGGTACCAAAATGCCTAAATGCATGTAAGGGAACTTTTACTCTGAAACGATAATTTCCAAAAGCTTGTGTTTTGAATGTTTATGAGCATCTTAGGCACCAAAACACAATATGGGAAAAATCAAACATTACGAAAAACGTGTCTTTTGAGTGTTCTGAGTTTCTTACGTACCAAACCCTACAGTGCATGCAAAAACACTTTTTATGGAGCAAGAATAAAATTATCAAAGAGAAGTATTTTGAGAGATTTTATTCTTGTTACGCAAATAAATGGCAAAATGCATGGAAAATACCCTATGTGGGGTAACGAAAGAACATTATCCCATATCCAGTAACATGCCTTTTTAGTATCTTTTAAAGCGTGTATTTTGAAACGAAACGACATTTCCAGAAACATGTCTTTTGAGTCTCTATGGGCGTGTTAGGAACTAAAACGTTAAAAAAAGCATGAAAAGGACACTATATGGGAAAAAATAGTTATCAAAAACGTGTCTTTTGAGTTTTTTTTTTTTTTTTTTTGTTATTTACGTACCAAAACTCTAAAACGCATGCAAAACATCTTTTATAGAGAAACAAGAATAAGTTTTCCTAAAACGTGTATTTTGAGAGTTTTTCAACTTGTTACGTTCATAACCACCAAAATGTATGGAAAGTATACGATATGGGGAAACAAGAATATCACGACAGGCGAATTTTCAGTGCTTTAGAGTTTCTCAGCTACAAAAACGGTAAAACGCATGAATAGCATTGTATATGGAGAAACAGAACAACATATGTGCTTTGAATGTTTTCCACACTGTTAGTACCAATACAGGAAAATGCATGCAAAGCACCCGCTATGGTGAAACGAAACGATATTTCCATAACCATGTCCTTCGAGTGTTTATTGGCCTGTTAGCCACTAAAATTATGAAAAACATTGAATGTAACCTGTATGGGAAAACAAAACAACATTACCAAAAACGTCTCTTTCTATTATTTTTAAGCGCACGCTTAAGCGCATGCAAAACACCCTTAATGGAGAAGCAGAATAACATTACAAAAAACAAGTATTTTGAGTGTTTTTGAATTTGTTACGTGCAAAAACACCAACATGCATGTAAAACATCCTATATGGGAAAACGAAAGAAAATTACGAGAAACGTGTATTAAGAGTGTTTTTAATCTTCTTAGGTACCAAATCACGAAAAAGCTTTGTCAAACGCATAAAACGCATGCAAAGCTCGCTTTAAGGAGAATCCAAATGACATTAACAAATATATGTATTTTGAGTGTTTTCTAGCTTGTAACATCGAAAAACGCATAAATGCATGCATGCCTACATGGGGAAACGAAAAGACATTACGAGATACGTGTATTATTAATGTTTTCGAGCTTCTTAGGTACCAAAATGCAAAAAAAACACGTTAATAGTATTCTATTTGGAGAAACAGATCATTACCAAAAACGTGCATTTTGAGTGTCTTTCACATTTTTAGATATCAAAATGTCAAAATGCTTGCAAAGCCTCTTATGTGTGGAAACAAAATGACATTACAAGAAACGCAAATTCATATTTTTATTTTTATTTTATTATATTATATTTCATCTTCTTTTCCTCACTGAAACTCAGGTGTCTGAGGCAACTGACAGTAGCCCCTTTTCTGTTCCCTCCTACTTTCTCTCTCCTCATTTTCGATCCAAAGCTGGATGCTGCGTTTATGTGCGCAATGACTTAACCTGCTCTCGTGCCCACGGTCTTGAATCTTCCGAGTTTTCCACCATCTGGCTACAATTACAGAGTCACTCTCATACTAAATTTATCTATGCTGTATACCTCTCTCCTAACTCCTCTGACTTCTTTGACTACTTAACTTCCAAAGTGGAACACATTCTGACATTCTTCCCTTTTGCAGAGATCTCCATTCTTGGAGACTTCAATGTTCACTACCAGCTTTGGCCTTCCTCTCCCTTCACTGACCATCCTTGTGAACTAGCCTACAACTCTGCAATCCTCCATGACCTAGAGCAATTGGTGCAACACCCTACTCGTATTCCTGACCGTCTTGGAGATACGCCTAACATTCTTGACCTTTTCCTGACCTCTAATCCTTCTGCTTATGCTGTCACTCTTTCTTCTCCGTTGGGCTCCGATCACAATCTCATATCTTTATCTTGTCCTATCACTCCAATCCCTCCTCAGGATCCCCCTAAGCGAAGGTGCCTGTGCGAAGGTGTTGAGCTTGTTACATAGAAAAACGCAAAAATGCATGCAAAGTTCTCTATATGGGAAAACGAAAAGATAATGAGATAAACGTGTTTTTTTTTTTATCTCTTTATGTACCAAAAACGCAAAAACAATTTAATAACTCTATTTGGAGAAAAAGAACATTATAAAAACATGTGTTTTGAGTGTTTATCATATTGTTAGATAACCAAATGCCAAAATGCATACAAAACAATCCATATTGGGAAAAGAAACGACATTTGCCGAAACGTGTCTTCAGTGTTTATGAGCGTGATAGGAACCAAAATGCTAAAAATAAGGGAAAACACACTATATGTGAAAACAAAACAACATCATCAAAATCGTGTCTTTCAACTGTTTTTGCGCTACTTACGAACCAGAACGCTAAAACGCATGGAAAATACATTTTACAAGAAAAAAAATTACCTACTAAAACAAATATTTTGAGTGTTTACAGCTTCTTACATACAAGAACGCCATGTACCTTATATGGAAAAAAAAGGACATTGCTACAAACTTGTATTATAAGTGTTTTTGAGCTTACGTACCAAAATGCTAAAACGCATAAAAAGCACGGTATATGTAGAAAAGATCATTACCAAAAAAAAAGCGTATTTTAAGTGTATTTGACATTGTTAGGTGCCAAAAGGCCAAAATGCATGCAAAGCACCCGATATGGGGAAAGAAAACATTTCCAGAAATATGTTTTTGAGTGTTTATGATCGTGATTGGTGCCAAAACGTTAAAAAGCATGAAAGACACCCTCTATGTAAAAATAAAATAACGTTACGGAAAATGTCTTTTTAGTCTCTGCACTAATTATTTACAAACACGCAAAAACGCATGCAAAACGCTATTTATGAATAAAACAATAATATTAAAAGGAAAAAAAAAGTGTTTTGAGTTTTTTAAGCTTAAGCAAAAAAAAAAAAAAAACACACACACAAAAATCCATGGAAAGAACCTATTTGGAGAAACGAAAAACATTAAGAGAAACGTGTATTACGATTGTTTTTGAGCTTCTTAGGTACCAAAATGATAAAAGATATAAATAACACTCTATATAGAGAAACAGAACAACGTATTTTGAGTTTTTCACCTTGTTAGGTACCCAAAGCCCAAAATGTATGCAGAGTCCCCTCTAAAGTAAAACGAAATGACATTTCCAGAAACATGTCTTTTTAGTATTTATGAGCGTGCCGGGCACCAAAGCGCTAAGAAGCATGGAAAGCTCCATATATGGGAAAACAAAACAACATTGCCAAAAGCGTCTCTATTCAGTGTTTTCAGCTACTTATCTACCAAAATCCTAAAACGCTTACAAAAATCACTTTAAGGAGAAAACATTACAAATTTACCCCAAAAATTTATTTATTCTTTTTACGTTTTTAAGCGTGTTACATAGATAAACGCCAAAATACATTAAAAGTACCCTACATTGCGAAAGAAGACATTGCGTAAAACGGGTATTAAGAGTGTTTTTGAGCTTCTTAGGAAATAAAACGCTTAAACGCGAGAATAGCACTTGATATTTAGAAACAGAACAACATAATAAAAGACGTGTTTTTTTAGTGTATTTCACATGGTTAGGTAACAAAACGCCAAAAATCATCCTATATGGAGAAAGGGTATGAGATTTCCAGAAACGTGTCCTTTTAGTAATTATGAACGTGCTAAGCACCAAGACGATAAAAAGCATGGAAAACACCTTCTTTTATGGGAAAAAACGAAAGATATTGACTAAAAACGTCTCTTTTTAGTGCTTGAAGATACTTGCCAAAACGCTAAAACGGACATAAAAATCTCTTTATGGAGAAACAGTATAAGTTTACCAAAAACGTGAATTTTTAAGCTTTTCATGTAGAAAAACGTCAAAATCCATGCAAAATACCTTATATGAGGAAACGAAAAGACTTTACAAGAAACTATATTTTGAGTGTTTTTGAGGTTTTTAGATACCAAAACGACAAAACGCATGAATAGCACTCTACAAGCAGAAACAGAACAACATTAGCAAAAACGTGTATTTTGATTTTTTTTTTTACATTGTTAAATATCAAAAAGGCGAAGTGCATGCATAGCCCCTTCTATTAGGGAACGAAATTATATTACAAGAAATGCATTTTTTTTTCTTAAGTAGTTTGGCACCACAACGCTAAAAAGAATGGAGAGCACCATATATTGTACTAGAAAACAATATAAAAAAAAACGTCGGATTTCAGTGTTTTGAGCTACTTATCTAACAAAACGCTAAAACGCATGCGAAACACCCATTATAGAGAAATATAACAACATTACCAAAAACAAGTATTTTGAGTGTTTTGAGCATGTTACGTAGAAAAAAAAACCGTTAAAATACATACAAAACACCCAATATGGACAAATGAAAAAAATAAAAAATACGAGAAACGTGTATTGAGTGTTTTAAGCTTCTTGGTTACAAACGCTAAAACGCATGAATAGCATTCTATTTGGAAAAAAAAAAAAAAAAGTACATTACAAAAACGTGTATCTTGAGTGTATTTCATATTGTTGGGTAATAAAACGAGAAAATACATACAAAGTACCATATATAAGGAAAGGAAACGAGTTTTCCAGAAACGTGTTCTTTGAGTGTTTATGAGGGATAACTTTACCAAAATACGTCTTCGTTCATGTTTTGTTTTTTTTCTTTTTCGAGGCTAGGTACATACCAAAACACTGAAACGCATACAAAAAAAAAAAAAAAAAAAGGAGAAACAGTATAACTTTACGGAAAAACATGTATTTTGAGCTTGTAATTTAACAAATGCCAAAATGCATTAAAAGTACTCTATATGGGGAAACTAATAAGCATTACGAGAAACGTGTATTATGAGAGTTTTTCAGATTATTAGGTAGCAAAACAGCTTAAAGGCATGAATAGCTCTCTATATCAAGAAATAAATTATCATTATCGAACACGTGTATTTTTAGTGTATTTTACATTGTTCGGTATGAAAATGTCAAAATCAATGATAAACAACCTATATGAGGAAAACAAAATGACATTTCCAGAAATAAAGTGTCTCTTGAATGTCTATGAATGTTTAAGGCACCAAATCGCTAAAAAACATGGAAAGCACCCTTTATGGGAAAACAAAACATTGTCATAAATGTTTCTTTTTATTGTTTTTGAGCTTACTTACCGAGACGTTAAGATCCATACAAAACACATTTTATTGAGAGACAGAATAACTTTAATTTTGAGTGTTTTTGAGCTTGTTACGTACAAAAACGTTAAGATGCCTGGAAAATAAAACCATATGGGGAAGCGAAGGGACATTTCGAAAAATGTTTATTATGATATTTTTTTGAGGTTTTTAGGTACCAAAATCCTAAAATGCGTGAAAAGTATTTGATAAGAAACATTACCAAAGAGGTGTATTTTCTGTTTTTTTTGTTTTTTTTTTTAGCTTATTACTTACAAGGACGCCAAAATGCATGGAAAGCACCCTAAATGAGGAAATGAAAGGATATTATGAGAAACGTGTATTATGAGTGTTTTTGTTTTTTTATTACTTACCAAATTGCTAAAACGCGTGATTAACATTTTTTTTTTTTTGAGAAATATATCACACATTACCAAAAACGGATTTTTCAGTGTTTTTGCCTTGATAGGTATTGAAAAGTCACTCCATATGAACAAACAAAACGATATTGCAAGCAACGTGTCTTTTCAGTTTTTTTGTGCATGTTAGATACCAAAACAGTAAAAAGCATGGAACTCTATGTGGTAATAGAAAAAAAAAAAAACCTACCAAAATGTGTCTTTTGAGTGTATTTTATTTTTTTATGTACTAAAACGCTAAAACATATGCAAAACTCCCTTTATGTAGGAACAGAGTAACACTGACAGATACGTGTATTTTGAGGGCTTTTTTTTTTTTTTTTTGAGCTTCTTACATATAAAAGCAGAAAATTAATTGAAAGTACCCTATATTGCGAAACGAAAGGACATAACGAGAAACGTGTATTATGAGTGTTTTTGAGCTCCTAAAGAAAGAAAACGAAAAAACACCTTAATAACACTCTACATAAAGAAACTTAACAAAATTACTAAAAAGTGTATTTTAAGTGTTTTTCATATTGACTGGTACCAAAACAAAACAAAAAAAATCATACATGGAACACAATTTGAAGAAAAGGAAACATTTCCTAAAACGTAACTTTTTAGTGCTTATGAGCGTGTTAGGCACCAAAACGTTAAAAATCATGGAAAGCACCCAATGGGGTATAACAAACAACAGTACCAAAAAATTGTCTTTTTCAGTGTTTTTGAGCTACTTGCGAAAGAAAACCATTCAACGTATGTAAAACACCTTAAAAAAAGAGAAAAAGAACATTATGTTTTCGAAACACGTGTGTTTCGAATGTTTTGGGGATTCTTACGTAGAAAATCGCCAAAATGCAATAAAAGTACTTAATATGTAGAGATGAAGACATTATGGCTTCCATGGAATTTGGCGTTTTAGCTTAAAAACAGTCATAATACAAGTTTTGGTGATGTTGAGTTATTTCATAAGGGGGGGATATGCATGAATTTTGGCGTTTGGTACCTTAAAAAAAAAAAGAAAAAAAACACTCAAAATAACGTTTTCGTTATTTACACCTGCTATTTACACGTTTTAGCGATTTGGTACCTAAAATCCTGGAAAACACTCATAACACCAGTTTATGGTAATATCGTTTTGTTTCCCCATATAGGGTACTTTGCATGCATTTTTGCGTTTTGGTTCCTTACATCGTCATAAACACTCAAATTACACCTTATTGGTAATGTTATGTTTCTTTATATAGGGTGTTTTGCATACTTTTTAGCGTTTTTCCAATGCTTTTCCAATGCCATTTCCATTCTTTTTAGTGGTTTGGTGTTGAAGACGCTCATAAACACTTTAAAGAACCGTTTCTTGAAATATTGTTTCGGTTTTTAATATAATGTGTTCCGCATGCATGTTGGCATTATGGCACCTAACAATGTGAAATACACTCAAAATACACGTTTTAGGTAGTGTTATTCCGTTTCTCTATATAGAGTGCTGTTCATGCGTTCTAGCGTGTTGTTACCTAAGAAACTAAAAAGAAAAACACTCATAATACACGTTTCTCGTAATCTTTTCATTACCTCATATAGGGTTCTTTGCATGCATTTTGGCGTTTTTTTTTTTTTTTACATAATCTTAGAAACACTCATAAATACTTGTTTTTGGTAATGTTGTTCTGTTTATCTATATAAAGTGCTATTCATGCGTTCTAGCGTGTTATTACTTATGAAGCTCAAAAACTCATAATACACGTTTCTTGTAATGTTTTTCGTTTCTACATATGGTAATGTTGTTCTGTTTATCTATATAAAGTGCTATTCATGCGTTCTAGCGTGTTATTACTTATGAAGCTCAAAAACTCATAATACACGTTTCTTGTAATGTTTTTTGTTTCTACATATAGAGTACTTTGTATGCTTTTTTTGGCATTTTTCTACGTAACAAACTCAAAAACATTCAAAGTACCTTTTTCTTATAATATCATTGTTTCTACATAAAAGGTGTTTTGCATGTGTTTTATCATTATGGTACATAAAAAGCTGAAAAACACTCAAAAGATACATTTTTTGTAATGTTTTTAATTCCCATACAGGTTGCTTTCCATGCTTTCCAGTGTTTTAGTTCCTTTTGTTTTGTGTTTTGTACATTCATAAGCATTATAAAGGCACGTTTCTGGAAATCTCGTTTTCTTTCCCCAGATAGGGTGCTTTGCATGCCTTTTGGCGTTATGATAACTTACACCAAAAACACACGTGATTGATAATGTTGTTCTGTTTCTCCACATAGAGTGTTATTCATACATTTTAGCGTTTTGGTACCAAAGAATCTCAAAAACACTCAAAATTCACTTTTCAGGTAATGTCTTTTTTTATTCTACATATAACGTACTTTGTTTGCATAAACACTCAAAAGACACCGTCTTGGAAATGTCGTTTCTTTTCCAAAAAACACACAAAATACGCGTTTTCTTGGGTAATGTTATTCTGTTTCTTCATATAGAGTGTTATTAAAGTGTTTTCACGTTATTATATCTAAGAAGCTCAAGAACATTTATAATGCAAGTTTTTCGTAATGTTTTTTCCTTTCCCCATATATGGTGTCTTCCATGCATATTGGCGTTTTCTGCCTAACAAGCTCAGAACACTTAACATGCTTGTTTTTAGTAATAGTATTCTTTTCTCCAAGTTTTCCATGCGTTTCAGCGGTTTGGTGCGTAAGAACCTGAAAACACTCAAAAGACACGCTTTTTTTTTAAACTGTTATATAGGGTAATTTCCATGCTTTTAAGCGTTTTAGTTCCTAATACGCATAAAAAATTCAAAAGATATGTTCCTTATAATGACATTTCGTTTTCTCATATAAGAGACTGCAGTCATTTTTTGCGAGTCGGTATGTAACAGTGTGAAAACAATCAAAATTGCTTTTTTTTTTTTTTTCGTTTTTCCATATAAAGTGTTTCTGACGCGTTTTTCTAGTTTTGGTACCTCAAACTCAAAAACACTCATAACACACGTTTTTTTGTAATGTCTTTTCGTTTCACCATATACTGTACAATATAAAGTAAGGTTTTTCTACATATCAAGCTCAAAAACACTCAAAATACTTGTTTTTTTGTTAAATTTAATATTTTCTCCATAAAGTGTTTTGCATGCGTTTTACCGTTTTGGTACGTAAGAAGTTCTAAAACACTCAAAATACACGTTTTTCGTAATGTTTTGTATTCCATTTAGGATGACTTCCATGCTTTTTAGCGATGGAAAACACACTATATAAAGAAAGAAAATAACTTTACCAACCGTGTTGAGATACCGTGTGAGATACCAAAACTCCAAAATGCATGTAAAGTACCCTATATGGATAAACGAAATGATATTACCAGAAACGTGTCCTATGAAAGTTTTTGAGATTGTTAGGTACCAAGACACTAAAATGTGCGTGTAGCACTCTATATTAAGAAACAGAACAACTTTACCAAAAACGTGTATTTTTTGTGTTTTTCACCATATATCGAAATGCCAAAATGTATGTCAAGCACCCTATAAAAAGAAATAGAACAGCATGACCAAAAAAAGTGTAATTTTACTGTTTTTAAGTTTATTAGGTACCAACACGTCAAAATGCTTGCAAATTTGGAAACGAAGACAAAATAACATTACCAAATACATTTCTTTTGAGGGTTTTTGAGATTCGTACAAAAACGCTAAAGAGTATGCAAAACACCCTATAAAAAAAAAACATAACATTACCAATAAGGTGTAATTTGAGTGTTTATGACGATATAAGGAACCAAAACGCAAAAATGCATGCAAAGTACCCTATATGGGGAAACAAAACGATATTACCATAAACTGGTGTTAGGAGTGTTTTCCAGGATTTTAGGTACCAAACCGCTAAAACGTGTAAATAGCACGTGTAAATAACGAAAACGTTATTTTGAGTGTTTTTTTTTTTTTTTTTTTATCTTTTTAGGTACCAAACGCAAAAATTCATGAAATCCTCCATTATGAAATAACTCAACATCACCAAAACTTGTATTATGACTGTTTTTAAGCTAAAACGCCAAATTCCATGGAAGCCACCCTATAGAGGGAATTCAGACTCTTATGTGCCAATACGGAAAAAAAAAAAAATACATGAAAAACACCGTATATGAAAAAATGAATAATATTCCCAAAAACATATAATTTGAGTGTGAGGAACCCAAACACCAAAATTCATACAAAATACCCTATATGAAGAAACGAAAAGATTTTTACTAGAAACGTGCTTTGTAAGTGTTTTCCAGCTTCTTAGCTACCAAAACGCTAAAATGTTCTAATAGCACTCTATATGGAGAAACAGAACATTACGATGAATGTGTATGGTAAGTATTTTTCACCTTGGTAGATTCCAAAACGCCAAAATGCATGCAAAGCACCCTTATGAAGAAACAGAAGAGCATGACCAGAAACGTGTAATTTTGTCTGTTATTAAGATTGTTAGGTACCAAAAAGCAACAAATGCACGCAAACTATCATATATAAAGAAATGAAACGACATTAATAGAATCGTGTTTTTTTTTGTGTGTGTTTTTGAGTGTTTTATGCACAAAGACGCTAAAAAACATGGAAAACACCATATATTGGAAAACAAAATAACAGTGCCAAACACATGTCATTTGTTCTTCTTACATACGAAAACTAATAAAATGCATACAAAACGACCTATATTAAGAAACATAATAACCATACCAAAACGTTTAATTTCATTGTTTTTTTCTTTTACAGTGTGAGATACTAAAACGTCGAGATTCATGCAAATTACCATATATGGAGAAACAAAACGATATAACCAGAAACGTGTATTAAAAGTTTTCTTGAGCTTCTTAGATACAAAAATAAAAAAAACTAAAATGTGTGAATAGCACCTGATATGGAGAAAACGAACAACCTTACCAAAAACATTTATTTTGAATGTTTTTTTTTTTCGCCATGTTATGTCCTGGATTTTTACGTACCAACACGCAGAAATACTTGCAAAACACCCTATATAAAGATTCATAATAACATTACCAAAATAATGTAATTTGAATGTTTTTGAGCGTGTGAGGTACCAAAACGCCAAAATCCACGTAAAGTACGTTATTTGGGGGAAAAGAAACGATATTACCAGAAAGGTGTGTGTTTTGAGCTAAAACTTTAAAACGCGTGAATAGCACTCTAACTGGAGAAACAGAACATTACCAAAAACGTGTATTTTCATTTTGTTTTGTTTACCTTGTTAGGTACCTTGTAAGGCATGAAGAAACAGTACACCATGACAAATGTAATTTGACTCTTTTTAAGCTTGTTAGGTACCAAAACGCAAAAATGCATGAAAACCATCCTATATATTAAAATGAAACGACATTATTAGAAAAGTAATTTTTCATTGATTTTAAGCGTGTGAAGTACCAAAACATGAAAATACATGGAAAGTACCCGATATGAGGAAACGAAAAGGTATTACCAGAAATGTGTATTATCACTCTCTAACACGATTTTTGTCTATTTTCTAACTCGTTTCATTTCAAAACAATAGAAAATGTCAATTATTCCTGTCAAACCAAGTTTTTGTGGTTTTTAGAATGATTTTTGCCCCAAAATAGTTAAATTTCACCATTTTTACCTTTTTTTGGAAAGAAAAAAAATTCAAATGACACCAAAATTAATTTTAAAACTTTTTTTTTCTTCTTGATTTGCTTGAATACAACAAATAACTTTCATGTATGAGCCCCTAAATGTAGTCTCTCATCATGTTTTTCATTGAAGGATCCCTGATATCTCTGTTCAAAGTTCGTTATATCTTGGTGGAGGGACTCCCCTTGTTCCTCTGAATATGCTCCCTTATTCTCTTGAAGCTGTCGAGATGACAATCTAGGATATGGACCTTCTAGTACGTTTTCTTTGGCTGGTCACTTGCACACTTTCATCAAGTAAGTCCCATTCCTTCAGCCTTGAAATCAAAAGCTCACCATGTGACTTTGTCAAACCAAAATCTCTGATGAGATCACTGAGGTCTCTTTGATTTGGGTGGTAAGGATTCCTTCCAACTACAACTGTATCTGTGAATTCACAGTCTTCCTTTCTGTTTGGCTCATCTTCTGACTTGCTGCTTTCTTTTGATAGTTGATTTATTTCTGGAGGATCAGCAGATCAGCACTATGTGGTACTGGTGCAATGGAATGGATAGAATGTCTGGATGAACAGACAGGTGCATTTTTCCCAGATCGGCGTTTGGAAGGATCCACCATGCAGAAAAAAGCGGTCACTTGAGTGATCAGTAGGTTCACGCTATATTCTAGGTATAGCAAATTTCATGGTTCTCTTTTCCCCTCTATACCACCTTGTAAAAGAACAGCAGTATAAGTTTGTTAAACTTATTTTTATTTTTTCTTAATTTTTTATTGAATATTAATCTTGAAAAAATAACAGCTATTTTGCCTTCTAATGTTCTCTCACAATGCTCACAAGTAAAATGAGGTGCCCTGGTCTTGTCTTGGTTCACAACTGGCACAGCAAAATATGCTTTGTAAGCTTCACATTACCTATGACAACAAAAGAACAATATCACCAGAAACGTGTATTATGGCTTTTTAAAGATTGTTAGTTACCAGTATGCCAAAATGCATGGAAACCACCATATATAGGGAAACGAAACAATACCATAAACGTTTGTTTTCAGTATTTTTGAGCGTTTTATGCACAGAGATGCTAAAAAGTATAGAAAGCACCCAATTTTGGAAAACAAAATAATATTTCCAAACGATTTCCATTTCATTGTTTTTGAGATTCTTACGTACAAAAACACAAAAATGCATGCAAAACACCCTATATAAAGAAGCAATAATTATAACAAAAATGTGTAATTTGAGCATTCATAAAATCATGATGAACCAAAATGCCAGAATTCATGTAAATTATCCCTATTAAAAAACAAAACGATATCACTGGAAACGTTTCTTATAAGTGTTTTTGAACTTCGTTGCTACCAAAACGCTAAAGCCAATCAATATGTAATAGCAGCATAAAATTATTTTTTACTGTTTCTATTTTGTTAAATAACAAAACGACAAAATGCAGACAAAGCACCTTATATGAAGATATAGAACAAGATCACCAGAAATGTTTATTATGACTGCTTTTTAAGATTTTTAATTACCAAAACGCCAAATTGCATGATAACTAAACATTACCAAAAGCGTGTCTTTGGAGTGTCTTTTTTTTTTATTTATATACAAAGACGCTAAAAAAAAAACATAGAAAGCATCCTATATTAAAAAATAAATAACATTACCAGACTGTTTTTCAGATTCCTATGTACCAAAACGCTAAAATGCTTAAAAAAAAAAAAAACACCGTATATGAAGAAAATATTAAAATCATCAAAGCCATATAATTTGAGGATTTTTGACCGAGTGAAATACCAAAAACGTCAAAATGCATGTAAAGTACTCTATATGGGTAAAAAGAAACAAAATTACCAGAAACGTGAATTATTAGTATTTTAAAGCTTCTTAATTACTAAAAATGCTAAAACGTTTTAATAGAACTATATGTGGAGAAACAAAATAACATTACCAAAAATGTGTTTATTGTATTTTCACCTTATATGAAGATACAGTATGGCATGATCAAAAACATGTATTATAACTGTTTTTAAACTTGTTAGGTAATAAAATACCAAAAAGCATGTAATTTTTTCTATATATGGAAACGAAACGACATTAAGAAAAACGTGTCTTTTGTGGGTTTTGAAGCGTTTTATGCGCAAAGATACAAAAAGCCATGGAAAACACCATATAATGAAACATAGAATAACATTACTAAACACGTCTCATTTGTGTGGTTTTGGGCTTATTACGTACTAAAGCGCTAAAACGCATCGAAAATACCCTATATAAAGAAACATAATAACATTACCAAAAATGTGTAATTTGAGTGTTTTTGACTATGACGCCAAAATGCATGGAAATTACCCAATAGGGGAAACGAAATGATATTACCATAGTACCTAATGAAAGAGCATTACGAGAAACGTGTATTAAGAGTGCTTTTGAGCTTGTTAGGTACCAAAACACGAAAACGCGTTGAATAGCTCTCTATATGGAAAAAAAAAGAACAGCATTATAAAAAAAACGTGCATTTTGAGTGTTTTTATATTGTTAGGTACCAAAACGGTAAAATGCATGCGAAGCACTCTACATAGGGAAATGAAGCGACATTACCAGAAACGTGTCTTTTTAGTGTTTTTGAGCGATTTATGCACCAAAACGTTAAAATGCATAAGTTCCATATTTTCGATACAAAACAGCATTACCAAAAAGGTGTCTTTTGTGTTTTGAGCTTCTTACGTACCAAAACGCTAAGATTCATACAATTAAGAAGAAACATTAAGAAGAAACAGAATAACATTACCATTAAGAAGAAACAGAATAACATTACCAAAAAAGTGTATTTCGAGTGTTTTTGAGCTCGTTAGGTACAGAAACAGCAAAATCCATGCAATGTACCCTATATGGTGAACATAACAATATTACCAGAAACGTGTATTATGGATGTTATTGACCCTCTTAAGTAACAAAACGCTCAATAGCTCTCTATACATAGAAAAAGAGCAACACAACCATAAACGTGTGTTATGAGTGATATTCATAGTATTATGTACGAAAATGCGGATTTTCACGTAAATTATCCGATATTTAATAACGAAAAGACATTAAGAGAAAAGTGTGTTATGAGTGTTTTTGAGCTTCTTAGTGTCCAAAACGCAAAAACGCTTCAATAGCATTATATATGGAGAAAGGACAACATTACTAAAAATGTGTATTTTGAGTGTTTTGTTTTCATTGTTAGGTACAAACTGCCAAAATGCATGCAAAGCACCCTATATTGAGAAAAGAAATGATATTTCAAGAAACATGTCTTTGGAGTGTTTATAAGCATGTTATGCACCAAAACGGTAAAATGCATGGAAATCACCCTATATGGGAATACCAAACAACATTACACAAAACGTATATTTTGAGTGTTTCTAGCTTCTTACGTACTAAAACGCTAAAACGCATAGGAAACACTTTTTATGAAGAAAGAATAACATTACGAAAAACAAGTATTATGAGTATTTTTGAGTTTGTTATGTATAAAAAACGACAAAATGCATGGAAAGTACCCTATATAGGGTAACGAAAGAACATTACTAAAAATGGGTATTATGAGTGCTTTCGATCGTCTTACGTACCAAAACGCTAAGACGCATCCGTCGATTATTTCACAGAAATAATCGATGGATGCAACGATGGACGACGCCTAAGCATATTAGAAGCCCTCCACATAAAAGAAAATAATCTGAAGTTAAACACTCAGTCAGAAGACCTTCAAGCCCTACCAAAACATTAAGAAATCAAGAAAGAAAAACGAAGCGGCAACCTCACCGAGCCACGCGACAAAGCAGCCAATCAGCGGCTCCGCCCATAGTGCGTAGCTCGTTCTGATCCAGTGCGGGCAGCATATAAGGCGCGCAGAGGGCAGACAACTTCATTGACACACACCACCAGACGCCAGGACAACCAGCCCGCCCACCGCTCTCTAGAGAGCAGCCTGGAGACACCCAGACTGCGTAGGCATCAGCTCGCCGATTCGCTCGCCGCTGAGCTGCTCTGCCTCGCCGCAACAAGTCTCTCCAAGCAGACCCCAAGCTTTCTCTTCGTCTTGGCACCTTAGTGGCCAAGGCGTCGTGACTGTTTTGGTGTCTTAGAGACACCTGAAGCATCAACCATCCCCGGAACACCGGCACTTTCGCGGCTATGTTCTCGGGACTGGCCAGCTTGCACTGAGACTCCTACAAGCACCTTTGTGAGGCTGACGATCGTGCCAGTTAGCACTTCAGGGAGACTCCCACCTTGGGAATCTCCCAAGTCCTGTGTACCGGGAACTCCTCTGCTGAGTTCCGCCCAGGCACCTTCTTCTCCTACTATATTTTTCTCTTTTCGCCCATAGAGTCCCCTGGTGTGTGAAGGTGAACCCCGAGGCTTGCACGAGGGGGGCCCTTAGAAGGGCTGCCTTAAGCACATTAGTAGGGTAGGGCAAAACTTGGACAGGATAGGATCGAGGCAGGGTGTCTACGACGGCTACTAGTAGCTGGGACACTAAACTGCCTCGCTTAGGCAGGCTCCTTCCTGATTCTATCACAGCTGTGTCGTGTGTCGGGCCGTAACCCCCTGTAGGTTCTCTTCTCTCTCTTTCCTTTTCTACCTTTTTTCTTGATCCAACCACGATATGCCAAGATGCCACGAGTGAAGATCAAGCACCCTAAACCTGATACCGGAAACAAGCTGAAACTATTGAAGATCCTCTCTGAAGAACTGATATACGCAACTAAGATCGTCATAACGCCAGATGGTTTCGTAGTCATAACAAAAGACGACGAAGAAATAGACAACATATTCGCAAAGAAGATCATCGAAAAATTAGCTGCTGAGGATTACACACCTATAATCCCACCTGAGCTAAGAGCAAAAAGGACGGTTTTGCTTTTCAATGTTGATGAAGTAATACACAACCATCAAGAAAATGAGATCATAGGAGAAATCACAGCAAACAACCTATGGATCCCAACTATCGACAGCATCTTCAAAATCCTGAGAACAAGGATAATGAAAATAACCTTCTCAGAAACAGCCATTGCCAAAAAAGCTACAGAGAAAGGAATCCTCGCCTTCCATCTCAGAATTCCAGCTTATAATATAAAGCAAGATGAATTCATCCCTATTATGACTTGCATGCGGTGTTATAATATCGAGGATCACCCAACCAGTCAATGCCCAAAAGCAAAAGAATATAAAATATGCTCCAAATGTGCAGATGAAGGACACACATGGAGAGACTGCAAAAGCACAAATAAAAAATGCATCAACTGTTCTGACAAACATCGAACACTAGCAAATAAATGCCCTAAAAGGAAAAAAGCTGTAGATGCAAAAAGAAATAAACAAAAAACTACTAACAATGCAACATATGCACAATCAGTCACCAACACAAGCCCCTCACCCATCAGCAGCATAATCAATCCGGAAACATCAACAAAAATAATGTCATGCATGCTTCATGCACATCTGATCAATACAGCTAACCCAGGCTCATATAATGATGAGTTCAATAGAGCCCTAGAACTCAACAAACTCCCAAAAATCGACCTCCCGAATAATCCACCTTCTAGCCTTATCCTCAATTTTCAAAACCAACAGCAACAGCAGCAGCAGCAACAACAGCAGCAACAGCAACAGCAACAACAACAGCAACAGCAACAAGAACAGCAACACCAACAATATCAACAAGACACACAACATACAGTCATGGCTAGCACACAACAAACACCACACTCACTTAACTCCTGCAAAACAGACAGACACGAAACAATGCATACACAACAAGAAAACAACACTTCACATGACCCAAGCATGCCCCCACTGGAAAAAATCTCTGGTCAAGCCATAGGACTTCAGATCATCACCAAGAAAAGCAAAGGCTGGCCCAAAGAAAAAACCTTTAATCTAGTTGACTTAAAACGGGGAATTGATTCTGGATTATATAAATACAGGTACACGAACCCGACATATACTGACCAAGAAATACTACTGTATATGATAAATAACGATATGGAGCTAACAAACTGCTGGTGTACTACTGACGACTCGCAGTTCGGTAAAATCCGTAACGGCTTACACCAAGAACTCACCCCGCCACCCACCAAAGCCCCCAAACACAAACACAGCAGACACAGACACTTCTCTAATTAAAGCAAGTACCCAGAATCAAACACCGTTACACACAAATCACTGGAACAAACACAAACTTCTCACATACAGACACATACACAAACATGGACACGATCACCATAATACAACATAACGTACATACATGGAAAACAAACAAATTCTTTTTAACTAACACATATTTACAGAACAACCCTGACGTAATACTTCTGAATAGCACCGGGGTCAAGGACACAGAAACCATAAAAATATACGGATATAACACTTACAAAATCAACAGTGACAACACCCTTCATGATGGATCTGCAATACTAGTTAAAAACAGTATTGAATATAAAATCACAGATGACTTTGACACAGATATTTTACAAGTTACCATATCCACTACCACTGGACCAATAAATATTGCAACAACTTACTTACCACCACGAAGACCTTATCTCCCTATCACAGACTTTCACAGATTAATAACACAAAACACACCAACGTACATCATCGGAGATCTAAACGCCAGACATACGATTCTAAACAACAATGACAGCAACAATGTTGGGAAAGCAATAAAAAAACTTATTGACAAAGGGAATCTCTGTTACAAAGGCCCTAACTTCCATACATTTTTCGGCAGCAGTCATACATCTACACCCGACATCATACTTACAAATCATAAAACATACCATAACATGGTGTCACGATCGCCTACTTACCTGCGATCGTACGATCCCGGTTATCTCTCCAAGAAAGTGGACGTTACACTGATCCCGGAAAGTTTTAAAGGTCTGGATTTTTAAAGGCTTCGAGTGCCTACCCGACCTATCCGAAATCGCCAGAATTATCTCTTACTCCACCTTTACCTTGACTCAGCACACCTGGAATTACCTCTAATACCAGATTGTTGTTGGGGGAGTAGAAAACACGATTATTCTATGTTACAAGCACATATATTAATACTAATAATAATTCACAAACAACATGAGGTAGCACACGTTACTACATGACGTTCTCGTCACTTCCCACGTCACCAGAACCCGTTTACACCTCCACCAGTCACAGAAATATTTCCCCTCAACCGCAGGAATTTACCCGGACGCCATTTCCGCGTCCCCAGACAATAATTCCCGTATTTCATCTCCTCAAGCCTCACAAGAGATTACCATTATCACCAAAGATTACCCATATCACCATAACATCGTCCCCAAAATCACCAATACACCACAACACCAACTTCCAAGGTTAACACCACAACCTCCACTCACAAAATGGCTGCCAGTTTGACCTATGACCCCTTCCAACAGCGTCACCGGCACAACTCAACAACCGAATTTCAGCGGACAAGAGCTCTTGGTATCACAAAAGACTCACTAACCTGACCCTGGATATCAAGGTTATACCGCTACACCACTAATACCTCCACAAACTCACTCCATCATCAATCCACACCAAGATCCTTCCCTGAGAGACGCCTTCCCTCCACCTTTCCTCACGACCTAAGGCGCTCTGATTTTTCCCCACCTTGGAATGTGTTGTTGCCCACTCAAGCTCCCCTCGTTTTCAACGTATTTCACCTCAATTATACTCCCTTCCTTATACATATAAAGATATAGAGAACTTAAATTATGAAGAGAATAATACTACATGATATAAAATGGGTAAATAAGCCTTACACTACTTATAACAATAATAAGGATAATGTTCGAATGGCAGGTAACCGGAACACGGGGACACTAAGAAAACGTGATCCCATTCAAGGTAAACTCGGCCAATAACATGACAATGGATATAAAACCCGGTCCCACCACATCTTCTGACCACATTCCAGTAATAATCAAAATAACTACAAAAGCAATAACAACATCCATTGACCCAATACCAAACTACAACCTAGCAAACTGGGAAACATTCACCCAAGACATTAAAGAAACACATAAAAACATAAACACAAACGCTTATATGAGCACACAACAGCTAAATATATCTTTACAACAATGGACAAGTGCTGTAACAAACTCAATGAAGAACAACATCCCCTTAAAAAGAACAAGAACACAACAAAAGCCACTAACAAATAACACCATAAAATATCTTAAAATCTACGCAAAAAACATCACAGACGAAAGCAATTATACTGGTTGGACTCCCTTAAAATACGCAACCTTAAAAAAAATAAGACATGCAATAATAAAAGAGTGCAATAACATACAAAATAAACAGTGGGAAAGTAAAATAACTAAGCTTATTAATGCACATAAAGACTCTAAGAAATTCTGGTCACAGATAAAAAAATTACAAGGCAACAGTAAGACCTCGGAAAATTACATAATACACAACAACGAAAAAAATCCATGACGTAAGAAAACAAGAAGAAATTTTCAGAGAGATATGGAGCAATAACTTTCAAATATCACAACAGGAAAACGCAGAATTCGATCAACACACAGACAACTTGGTCACCCAATACATGATTAATAATGAAGATAAATTTACGCCATACCCAAATGGAGACCCAAACAGACTTGATGACAACCACCCACTGTTACATAGATTAACCCCAGACACAATACAACGTATAATTAAAAGCCTTAAGAATAACACCCCAGGGGTGTCGAAGATCAATAAAATAATTCTACAACACCTATCACCAGACTCTATATTAATTCTTACAAAACTACTCAACATATCAATTTCCATGGGCTACTTCCCAGACGAATACAAACATGCTAAACTCAAACTAATCCCAAAGGCCAACAAACAGACAACAAACCCACATAACCACAGACCTATCTCTCTACTTGAAGTGCCAGGAAAAATGTTCGAAAAAATAATCAACCACAGACTAAGAAATTACCTAGAAACGAACAGCCTCTTTCCAACATCTCAACACGGTTTTAGACAACACCGATCAACACATACTGCCATAGCAATCGTCACAGAAAAACTAAGTCATACACTAACAACAAACAAAATAGCCACAATTGTCACCCGGGATATATCAAAAGCATTTGATAAGGTCTGGCACCAAGACTTAAAATATATACTATCCTTATTAAATTTACCAGACACCTATGTAAAGCTCTTAAGTAGCTTTTTGAATAACAGAACAGCAAGTATAGCAATAAAAACACACACGGGTCCACCCATACCACTGCTAAGCGGAGTACCTCAAGGCAGCAACATTTCACCAACCTTATTCACTATATACACCTCAGATATTCCACCACCAAGCCCACATTCCACATACGTAACTTACGGTGATGACATCACCCAAATAATAACACAAGGGAATAGTAGAAATTTCTTAGCACGAAAAGTGGAGAGAGAAATCACAAAAATAAACCAATACGAACATCAGTGGAAAATAAAAACAAATATGAATAAATTCGCAATACTTCCAGTCTCAATAACGAAAACGAAACCAATAACTATCAACCATCAAAGAATAACATACACAAGAAAGGCAAACATTCTTGGCCTGTCAATGAACAGCAAAGGGTACAACAACCAAATCACAAATAACGTAGTAAAACCAAAGCACGCTCTATATACAATAAAAAGGTTCAGCCAACTCACCACGAACATCAAGTTACACCTCATAAAATCTTGCGTAATTCCACTACTTCTCTACCCAGAATATCCACTAGCAACATTATCTAAACATGCTATAAGAAAACTTCAAAGAGTACAGAACCATGCCTTAAGGTTTGTTTACAATGAACAGTATCCATACACAAAAACCACATCAGAGTTACTCGTACACCAACTAAGCAACATGAAACCAATAAACATTCTATTACACGAAAGAGCTCAAAAAACAAAATTCACACTACAAAACATTTTACACGACACTGAATACATACACACAATAACAGAAAACCAAAACAACATTTTGGAGCACACATGGTTCAGGAAAACAGCAAAAACATTAGAGCAAGATGTACCAACTCCACTTTACACTTAAACTTCTCAGTCGTAAGGTAAAGCATAAAATCTAGATGACAACAATAACATGTTATAACACACACACACATATATGCACTGCCCATTGCCAAAACAAAATTTAGGTCAACTCAACGGTAAAAGGTAAATAAACAACAGGAAAAGCAAGGCGTACAGCCCGCCACCTATTACTCTCTAACTATATTTCACTTTCACCAAAACTGTTCCCTCCAACTCTCAACCCTACTTCCCCCTCTAATTTCACCCCCACTGTCTGTCCCCCTCTTGTAACTTGTAACAACTTTATTCTCACACCAACACCGCAGAGAGAACAAGAACAAATGTGTATTTTGAGTGTTGTTCACACTGTTAGTTACAAAAACGCCAAAATCCATTCAAAGTACCCTGCATGGAATAACGAAAAGACATTATAAGAAACATTTATCATAAATGTTTTTGAGCTTCTTAGGTACCAAAACGCAAAAACCTAGCACTCTGTATGGAGAGACGGAACAACGTTACCATAAACGTGTATATTGATTTTTTTTCTTTTCTTTTTTTTTTTTTTTAATTGCTAGGTACCAAAATGCCTAAATGCATGTAAGGGAACTTTTACTCTGAAACGATCATTTCCAAAAGCTTGTGTTTTGAATGTTTATGAGCATCTTAGGCACCAAAACACAATATGGGAAAAATCAAACATTACGAAAAACGTGTCCTTTGAGTGTTTTGAGTTTCTTACGTACCAAACCCTACAGTGCATGCAAAAACACTTTTTATGGAGCAAGAATAAAATTATCAAAGAGAAGTATTTTGAGAGATTTTATTCTTGTTACGCAAATAAATGGCAAAATGCATGGAAAATACCCTATATGGGGTAACGAAAGAACATTATCCCATATCCAGAAACATGCCTTTTTAGTATATTTTAAAGCGTGTATTTTGAAACGAAACGACATTTCCAGAAACATGTCTTTTGAGTCTCTATGGGCGTGTTAGGAACTAAAACGTTAAAAAAAGCATGAAAAGGACACTATATGGGAAAAAAATAGTTATCAAAAACGTGTCTTTTGAGTTTTTTATTTTTTTTTTTTGTTATTTACGTACCAAAACTCTAAAACGCATGCAAAACATCTTTTATAGAGAAACAAGAATAAGTTTTCCTAAAACGTGTATTTTGAGAGTTTTTCAACTTGTTACGTTCATAACCACCAAAATGTATGGAAAGTATACGATATGGGGAAATAAGAATATCACGACAGGCGAATTTTCAGTGCTTTAGAGTTTCTCAGCTATAAAAACGATAAAACGCATGAATGGCATTGTATATGGAGAAACAACAACATGTGTGTTTTGAATGCTTTTCACACTGTTAGTACCAATACAGCAAAATGCCTGCAAAGCACCCGCTATGGTGAAACGAAACGATATTTCCATAACCATGTCCTTCGAGTGTTTATTGGCGTCTTAGCCACTAAAATTATGAAAAACATTGAATGTAACCTGTATGGGAAAACAAAACAACATTACCAAAAACGTCTCTTTCTATTATTTTTAAGCTAGTTACGTACCAAAACGCTTAAGCGCATGCAAAACACCCTTAATGGAGAAGCAGAATAACATTACAAAAAAGAAGTATTTTGAGTGTTTTTGAATTTGTTACGTGCAAAAACACCAACATGCATGTAAAATATCCTTTATGGGAAAACGAAAGAAAATTACGAGAAACGTGTATTAAGAGTGTTTTTAATCTTGTGTATTAAGAGTGTTTTTAATGTTTTTAATCTTGTGTATTAAGAGTGTTTTTAATCTTCTTAGGTACCAAATCGCGAAAAGGCTTTGCAAAACGCATAAAACGCATGCAAAACTTGCTTTAAGGAGAATCCAAATGACATTAACAAATATATATATTTTGAGTGTTTTCTAGCTTGTAACGTAGAAAAACACATAAATGCATGCATGCCTACATGGGGAAACGAAAAGACATTACGAGATACGTGTATTATTAATGTTTTCGAGCTTCTTAGGTACCAAAATGCAAACAACACGTTAATAGTATTCTATTTGGAGAAACAGATCATTACCAAAAACGTGCATTTTGAGTGTCTTTCACATTTTTAGATATCAAAACGTCAAAATGCTTGCAAAGCCTCTTATGTGTGGAAACGAAATGACATTACAAGAAACGCAAATTCATATTTTTATTTTTATTTTATTTTATTTTATTTCATCTTTTCCTCACTGAAACTCATGTGTCTGAGGCAACTCACAGTAGCCCCTTTTCTGTTCCCTCATACTTTCTCTATCCTCATTTTCGATCCAAAGCTGGATGCTGCGTTTATGTGCGCAATGACTTAACCTGCTCTCGTGCCCACGCTCTTGAATATTCCGAGTTTTCCACCATCTGGCTACGACTACAGAGTCACTCTCATACTAAATTTATCTGTGCTGTATACCTCTCTCCTAACTCCTCTGACTATAAGAAATTCTTTGACTACTTAACTTCCAAAGTGGAGCACATTCTGACCCTCTTCCCTTTTGCAGAGATCTCCATTCTTGGAGACTTCAATGTTCACCACCAGCTTTGGCTTTCCTCTCCCTTCACTGACCATCCTGGTGAACTAGCCTACAACTTTGCTATCCTCCATGACCTAGAGCAATTGGTGCAACACCCTACTCGTATTCCTGACCGTCTTGGAGATACGCCCAACATTTTTTACCTTTTCCTGACCTCTAATCCTTCTCCTTATGCTGTCACCCTTTCTTCTCCGTTGGGCTCCGATCACAATCTCATATCTTTATCTTGTCCTATCACTCTAATCCCTCCTCAGGATCCCCCTAAGCGAAGGTGCCTCTGGCGTTTTGCCTCTGCTAGTTGGGGGGACCTGAGGAGGTATTTTGCTGATTTTCCTCGGAATGACTACTGCTTCCGTGTCAGAGACCCGTCTTTGTGTGCTGAGCGCATAACAGAGGTGATAGTGTCTGGCATGGAGGCGTACATTCCTCACTCTTTTTCTCGTCCTAAACCTTCTAAACCTTGGTTTAACACAGCTTGTTCTCGTGCTATACATGATAGAGAGGTGGCCCACAAAATGTACTTAAGCCTTCCATCACCAGAATCTCATGCACTTTATATTTCTGCCCGGAACCATGCCAAGTCTGTTCTCCAACTAGCCAAAAACTCCTTCATTAACAGAAAATGTCAAAACCTTTGAAGATCTAACTCCCCTCGTGATTTCTGGCATCTAGCCAAAAATATCTCCAATAACTTTGCTTCTTCTTCTTTCCCTCTCTACTTCAACCAGATGGCACCACTGCTATCACATCTATTTCTAAAGCTGAACTCTTTGCTCAAACCATTGCTAAAAACTCTACCTTGGACGATTCTGGACTTGTTCCTCCCTTTCCTCCACCCTCTGACTACTTCATGCCACGTATTAAAATTCTTCGAAATGATGTTTTCCATGCCCTCGCTGGCCTAAACCCTCGGAAGGCTTATGGACCTGATGCGGCCCCTCCTATTGTTCTCCGAAACTGTGCGTCCGTGCTTGCACCTTGCCTAGTCAAACTCTTTCAGCTCTGTCTGTCAACATCTACCTTTCCTTCTTGCTGGAAGTTTGCCTACATTCAACCTGTTCCTAAAAAGGGTGACCGCTCTAATCCCTCAAACTACCGTCCTATTGCTTTAATTTCCTGCTTATCTAAAGTTTTTGAATCTATCCTCAACAGGAAGATTCTTAAACATCTATCACTTCACAACCTTCTATCAGATCGCCATTATGTGTTCCGTCAAGGCCGCTCTACTGGTGATCTGGCTTTCCTTACTGAGTCTTGGTCATCCTCTTTTAGAGATTTTGGTGAAACTTTTGCTGTTGCCTTAGACATATCAAAAGCCTTTGATAGAGTCTGGCACAAAGCTTTGATTTCCAAACTACCCTCCTACGGTTTCTATCCTTCTCTCTGTAAATTCATCTCAAATTTCCTTTCTGACTGTTCTATTGCTGCTGTGGTAGACGGTCACTGGTCTTCTCCTAAATCTATTAACAGTGGTGTTCCTCAGGGTTCTGTCCTGTCACCCACTCTCTTCTTATTATTCATTAATGATCTTCTAAACCAAACTTCTTGTCCTATCCACTCCTACGCTGATGATACCACCCTGCACTTTTCCACGTCTTTTCATAGACGTCCAACCCTTCAGGAGGTAAACATATCACGCAGGGAAGCCACAGAACGCCTGACTTTTGATCTTTCTAAAATTTCTGATTGGGGCAGAGCAAACTTGGTATTGTTCAATGCCTCAAAAACTCAATTCCTCCATCTATCAACTCGACACAACCTTCCAGACAACTATCCCCTCTCCTTCAATGACACTCAACTGTCCTCCTCTTCTACACTGAACATTCTCGGTCTGTCCTTTACTTATAATCTGAACTGGAAACTTCACATGTCATCTCTAGCTAAAACAGCTTCTATGAAGTTAGGTGTTCTGAGACGTCTCCGCCAGTTTTTCTCACCCCCCCAGCTGCTAACTCTGTACAAGGGCATTATCCGTCCATGTATGGAGTATGCTTCACATGTCTGGGGGGTTCCACTCATACTGCTCTTCTAGACAGGGTGGAATCAAAAGCTTTTCGTCTCATCAACTCCTCTCCTCTAACTGACTGTCTTCAGCCTCTCTCTCACCGCCGCAATGTTGCATATCTTGCTGTCTTCTACCGGTATTTTCATGCTAACTGCTCTTCTGATCTTGCTAACTGCATGCCTCCCCTCCTTCCGCGGCTTCGCTGCATAAGACTTTCTTCTTTCTCTCACCCCTATTCTGTCCACCTCTCTAACGCAAGAGTTAACCAGTATTCTCAATCATTCATCCCTTTCTCTGGTAAACTCTGGAACTCCCTGCCTGCTTCTGTATTTCCACCTTCCTACGACTTGAATTCCTTCAAGAGGGAGGTTTCAAGACACTTATCCACCAATTTTTGACCACTGTTTTGACCCTTTTATGGGACTGGCATTTCAGTGGACATTTTTCTTTATTAGATTTTTGTTGCCCTTGGCCAGTATCCTTCCTACATAAAAAAAAATATATATATATATAATATATATATAATATATATATATATATATATATATATATATATATATATATATATATATATATATATATATATATATATATATATATATATATATATATATATATATATATATATATATATATATATTATTTATTTTTTTTTTTTATATGCTAGGCAGCAAAACGCTGAAAAAAAACATAGAAAGCATTCTATATGGGAATACAAACCATCACCAAAAACTTGTGTTTTGAGTGTTTTTCAGCTTACATACCAAAACCCTAAAACACATGCAAAAAACAATATAACATTACCAAGAAAAAAAAAAAGAATTATAAACACAATTTATATATAAAAAAAAAAAAGAATAACTACAAAAAAAAAAACAAGTATTTTGAGAGTTTTTGAGTTTGTTACATAGAAAAACGCCAAAATCCACGCAGAGTTCTTTATATGGAAAAGAAAAAGATATTACGAGAAACGCGTATTATGAGTTTTTCACCTTCTTACAAAGCAAAATCATAAAACGTTGAAATAGCACTCTATATCGAGAAACAGATCAATAATACCCAAAACGTGTATTTTGAGTGTTTTTAACAATAATAGGTATGAAAAAGCTGAAATACTTGGAAATCCCCATATATGGGGTAACGAAATGATATTACGATAGATATCTTTTGAATGTTTTTGAGCGTAATAGGCACCAAAACACACACACACAGAAAAAAAAAAAAAACATGGAAATCAACCTATATGGGAATACAAAACAACATTACGAAAAACATAACTTTTGAGTATTTTGAACTTATTACGTACAAAAAAAGCTAAAACGCCAGTAAAACACTTTTTATGAAGAAACAAAATAACATTACAAAAAAAAAAATGTTTTTAAGTGTTTTTGAGCTTGTTATGTAGAAAAACGCAAAGATGCAGGCAAAGTGCTTTATATGTGGAATCGAAAAGAGTTTACGAAAAACGTATATTATTAGTGTTTTGAGCTTCTTCGGTACCAAAACGCTTAAATGCATGAATAGCACTCTATATGGAGAAATCGAACAACGTTACCAAAAAAAAAAAAAACACTAGAAGTTCTAGATTCTACACAAGTTTCAAAGTTTGTCTAATTTTTTAATTTGTCTAGTTTTTTTTTTTTTTTTTATTTATCTAATCTTTGTAGCTGCAACGGCAGGTCTTCATTAGCACTCAGATGATCTGTTTTACTGATCATACCCATCATCGTAGGGTCAAGAAAAGGCAACTCTCTCTCTCTCTCTCTCTCTCTCTCTCTCTCTCTCTCTCTCTCTCTCTCTCTCTCTCTCTCTCTCTCTCTCTCTCTCTCTCTCTCTCTCTCTCTCTCTCTCATTCTCTCTCATTCTCTCTCTCTGACATTTATTTATGAGGTAGGCATGACCGTAAGAATTGCGAACAAGTTCTCGGTCTCAATTTCTTATACAATAACTTTATATACTGATATCAAACACTTTCAACATATTACAGTATTCATTAACAGCACATGCAATCAACTTCACACTTTTACAATCAGTTCTTACTACAAAATTAAAGTATTTACCTCGGTCGCCTTCCTGCCCATCTTTGTATGAGCGCAACTTGGGTGTGAGTGACCAGCGTTCCCAGATTTCTGTGCCGAAATTATCGTACACATCCGTCAAAAATTATCGTATTTTGAACTAGATTATCGTACACCAACATTCACCTGTCTACTTTTTGTCAGTTCTGCACAATATCACAAAATATACCACTGGAACACTAGACACCAATAAGTTTTTGTTAGGTATTTGATATAGGTTCTGAAAAGCACTGCCTGTTACGAGAGGCTATCGTATACTCACCATTTTATAGGTCGATGGCTGAATCACCGTGGATTTCTGGATAGTTTGGGTCACTTTCTACACCAGTTGAATATAGTGGTTGGGAAGTGATGCTCCTTATCATGCTCCTCGATGGCTGGGATGAGGTGCAGTTACGGTTTGCTTGTTACAGATTGTTTTGCTAAAAGAATGTCTCTTACTGATTCTGTTTTCAGTTTTTCTGTCTTTAGTTTTCATTCTATTTATGTCTGAGAAACATCTTTCGCAATCCACATTTGCATGGGGCAATGAAAGGCATGCTAGTGCAAAGTCAGACACGCGCTTGTATTTTGAACATCCCTCACTATCCAGAATCAGCCTTATCTCCCCCCAAAACAAATCAGGAGCTTTATCTTTTAATTTTTCATTTCCTTGCCTCCACTCATGATGTTTTCTGGGAGATCTTCGAACTCAAGCTTCATCCATTCTTCATCCAGTTGCTGCAATGTGGCATCATCTCCACCAATTATGTGTGGAAGATGAACTACCAGAGGAACAAGACTAGGTTTACTTACTTTTTTCTTACCCAGAACGTAGGCTGGCTCCAAGATAGACAGTATTGAGAGAACTGGGTCCTCAAAATCAAGTCTCTTCTTGATCTGTTCTGCAGCTGTGACAAGGAAAGATCTGCATCTCTTCTGGAATTCAGTCATTTTGTCTCTATCCTTATACAGATCAGGAGTACTCGTTACTCTTTCAGGCACAGAAGCTCCTAAGTACACCTGTTTCAGCATATTCCATTCACGCTCATTTCTTGGTTCATTATTACCGAGCGGTTGCTTCATCACACTGTCTCTCTTCATGAACGTCAACAGTATATCCTTGTACAGACTACAAACTTGACTATGACGTGCATTTATCACAACTCTTTCACTTTGAAAATGAAGGTTAAAGTGGGTGAATCTGGGCAACACTGATTCAAGGAAGCAATAATATAGTCTAACGAAAGGACTATGCAATAGTTCATAAGCATTCTTTAGTGCGTGTGAATAGCTCTTACTCTGCTGATTGTGTAAGTCTGTGAAAAAGAGCTACAGAGCACCCCATTGTTCCAGCATCCTCTTGATGGCAGCACTGTAGGAGAGCCATCTTGTACGTGATGGTGATAAAATTCTGCCTTTCTACTCCAGTGAACTCTTGAAATTCGCATAACTGTGCCATTCGTTTGGAAGAATGTTTCAGTGTATTGTGCACGTCATATGCTAACTGCTCAACGCACTGTGGCAACTGTTTACACGCCTCAGAGGCACACGTGTGTGCTGAGTGACATATATATTTCATCATGTATATACCTGGGCAAGCAGCCTTAAGTCTGCTATTATCACAATTGTTTTGCGCCCATCATGGTGCTACAGCCATCTGAACCAAATCGAATCATATTATCAACTGGCACTGTAAAATCACTGAATAATTTTATTATGGCTGAAAAAAATTCTATTGCTAGTAGCACCTTCACTTGCAGTCTCTGTGTTATCACTGCTGAAGACTGGCACCAGGTCCCTAAACTTACTAGCAACACCATTTTCTTTTGCATATCGCACCATTATACACAAGTTCTGAGATACTGAAATGTCCGTAGATTCATCCATTTTCTTCAGTTTATCTGCCAGGTCCTGCTTATGACACTTAGCCATAACATTACCACGTATGTTTTGACACTTTTTTCTTTTCATTTTTACCTCTTTAGGAATGGCTGAGTCAGGAAAAACATTCTTTGATAACATCACATGAATGATCAGCCATTCTAAAACTTGTGTTATGTTCAACCATCATCGCTGTTAGCTTGATTTCAGCAGCTTTAAGTGAATCTCCCTTGCTAGAGTGCCCTTGTGCACTGACAAACGCCTCTGCTATAGTTTTTGTTGAATTAGATGTTGCACACATTGTGATGCTTCCCACTTTTCTCATGAAGCTTTATTGATGTTCACTGTGCAGTAATTTCAACACCAGATTTTTTTATACACTGCTTTACACGAGTCCTTCCTGGATGGTCTTAACGACGGAAATTCTTTTTCCCAGACTTCTCTGTACTTTTGTTCACGCCTTGCTTTTTTCTTGGTTTTTATTGTGTTTTCACTATTCACGGCACTGCGTTTATCTGCCATTCTCTTTGCTGTGAAATGTGCCAGGTTATAAGAATCTAGCCAGGTAGAACAACACCCGCAACTGAGCTGCCTCCTGTCTGAGACTCCTGATGAAGGTTAATCAAGCATCCCCCCAGTCACCTGGCGCCCGCCTCCCCCCTCATACATTAAATACAGGAACAGATCGTGTAGTGTTCCCCCCCTCCCCCTCACTCCATCTCCAGCCACTCCCACTCAATACATGAACTGACTGTGTAGTGTCCCTCCCCTCACTCCCTCCCTCCTCCAGCCAAACACCCACCTCCCCCCGTCTCTCTCTCTCTCTCTCTCTCTCTCTCTCTCTCTCTCTCTCTCTCTCTCTCTCTCTCTCTCTCTCTCTCTCTCTCTCTCTCTCTCTCTCTCTCTCTCTCTCTCTCTCTCCTGCAAGCAACTCTCCAATCTTCTCCCAATCAATCTTGCCATCTGGGGTAACCCAAGAGGGAGGAGGAGGGATACAAAGGAATACAAAGGAAAGCCAAACAGCAAAAGACCTTTTGGTCCTTGCAAGGCTGTTTGGTAAATACTTCTAATTAGCTACAGGGAAGAGAGACAGGACAGCATAGCAGAAGACTCCTCCCCACCCACCACTCCCTCCAGCTTGCGCTGGCATGGAAATAGTTGGGAAAAGTACCATGCAGTATGGAAAAACTGACATGGAATTTTCATAGGAAAGGATGAAAGGAAGTTCTACTATTCACCCTACGGCGAACTCTATACGCCTATCTGAAAGTTAATACAATTTATATTAAAACTGGTTTCTGTAAAATAAGAGTTTATTATTGAATTTAGTAATTATTCGGACAAGAAGAGAGCTTGTTGGAGATTTGCTTTTAAACATTTCTCTATTTTATTTTTGAATGATTCAATAGTATTGCTGTTCACAATTTCGGCAGGAGTTTATTCCATATATTTACTATACGATTAAAGAAAAAATGTTTGGATTCGTGGGATTTAAAACGTTTGGGTATAATCTTGAATCCATTATTTCTTGTTAGGTTAGAATGATCAATGGAAAAATATTTATGTGCATCAATGTTACTATATCCTTTGAAAATTCTGAACACTTCAATTAGGTCTCCTCTTATCCTGCGCTTTGTTAAACTAAATAGGTTTAGTTCTTCCAGTCGTTCCTCATACGACTTATTGCGCAATCTTGGAATCATCTTTGTGACTCTGCGCTGTATCTTTTCTAGTTTTTCAATGTCTTTTTTGTAGTATGGTGACCAGAACTGTACACAGTATTCTAGATGAGGGCGCACCAGTGAGTTATATAAGGCAAGTATAACCTTTTCTGATTTAAATTCAAAGGTTCTTCCAATGAACCCTACAAATTTATTTGCCGTCTTTACGGTTTCTGTGGAGTGTTGACTCGGCTTTAGGTCGTTTGACACAACGACACAAAGATCTTTTTCTTTATCAGCACTTGACAGTGGCATGTTATTCATTACATATCTCGCCTGAACATTGTTTCTTCCGATATGTAGAATTTTACACTTTTCTATATTGAATCTCATCTGCCATTTTTCTGCCCAGCTTGTTAGTTTATTGAGGTCACACTGCAGTTCCTGCCATTGTGACACAGACGTTGCTCTACTTGTTATTTTGCTGTCGTCTGCAAATTTATTTATTTTGCAGTTTATCCCTTCATCAATATCAGTAATGTACATTATGAAGAGTACTAGTCCTAATACATAGCCTTGAGGAACACCGCTATTTACCTTATGCCACTCTGACTCTTTTCCATTTATCACAACACTCTGTTTTCTGTCAGAGAACCAGTCTCTCAGCCATTTCAGGGTGTTTCCGGCAATGCCGTGAGCTTTACTTTACTGATGAGTCTCTTATGGGGAACAGTCTCGAAAGCTTTCTGGAAATCAAGGTAGATAATATCAACAGCTTTTGTCTCGTCATACGAGTTAAATACTTCATAAAAGAAGTCTAATAAGTTTGTTAAGCAGGAGCGCTTGGTTCTGAAACCGTGTTGCGAATCCTTTATGATTTTATTTTCTTCTAAATATTTAACAGTTTTATCTCAGATTTTTTGTTTCCATCAGCTTGCACACTACTGAGGTGAGACTGATCGGCCTGTAATTGGCTGGGAGAGATTTATTTCCTTTTTTAAAGATTGGCGTGACATTTGCTACTTCCCATTTGTGGGGAACTTTACCCGCTAGTAATGTTTTATTGAATAAAATTGTAAGCGGTTTCACGAATTCATTTCTTGCTTCTTTAAGAAGCCTGGGTGATATCTTGTCTGGCCCCAGTGTTTTGTTTACGTTCTCTCGCAGCTAAAAATGGTGTAGCCAGGGAGCGAGTACTCAGCTAAGTAATCCCTACTTGATGAATTTATCCACGTTTCCGTGACGCCTATGATGTCGTAGTTTTCAAGATAAATAAGAGCTTGCAGCTCATTTAATTTATTTTGTAAACTACAGGCATTGAAGTAACAAGCTCTGATCTTGTCTGAACCTGTGGATGAAATAATTACGTTAGTGTTTACGACGCTGGTCCTGTTGTTGGCGCCCGCGCGTTTTTTGATCTGTGGAGACAATCTTTTTAATGGATTAATCTGCCCATCCTGGCTGCTCCCACACCGATCAGATGAAGGAGGAGGCGGAGGAGGAGAAGGAGGAGGAGAGGGAGGAGTGACTTTCAGGAGAATTTCCCTCACTGGTGGAGATAAAAAGGTTTTCCGTGTTGTAATTTCCTCCAAACCTCTCCCTTTCCTTCCTCCACACGCTCCTGCCATCACCTGTTACAATATTATTACCATTATTATTGTTATTATTAAATTATTATTATTATTATAATTTTGAACATAAGTATTATCATTATTACAAGTACTTAACTATTTATTCTTATTTCTCTTTGTGTGTTTGATTTTTCCTGCATAGTTTCTCTCTTCTCTTCTCTTCTCTTCTCTTCTCTTCTCTTCTCTTCTCTTCTCTTCTCTTCTCTTCTCTTCTCTTCTCTTCTCTTCTCTTCTCTTCTCTTCTCTTCTCTTCTCTTCTCTTCTCTTCTCTTCTCTTCTCTTCTCTTCTCTTCTCTTCCTCTTCTCTTCTCTTCCACCTTTCACTTAATCAACAAATCTCAAGGTAACACAGCCACCTGAGTCTATTTCATTATTACTATTATTTTGTTTATTTATTTATTGTAATATTTTGTATTATTTTATTATTATTTATTGTATTATTTTGTTTATTTATTTATTGTAATCTTAGGGACAATAATCCTTTCTTTCAGCTGATGCACACTCCTTACCTCTGTCACCTTTTCTGTGATGTGTGTCTATGTGTCCGTGTGCCTCACTGCCTCACTCTTAGTGCAACACAGTGAGTGTCCATATCATTTGTGTGCTCTTTGTTTTTCACAGTTTTTCACTGATTAGTTCCTTCACTGCTCAACAACAACAACAACAACAACAACAACAACAACAACAACAACAACAACAACAACAACAACAACAACAACAACAACAACAACAACAACAACAACAACAACAACAACAACAACAACAACAACAACAACAACAACAACAACAACAACAACAACAACAACAACAACAACAACAACAACTGCTACTACTACTACTACTACTACTGTTACTACTGCTACTACTACTACTACTACTATTACTACTTCTACTACTACTACTGCTACTACTACTACTACTACTATTACTACTTCTACTACTACTACTATTACTACTTGTACTAGTACTACTACTACTACTACTAGTACTACTACTACTATTACTATTACTACTACTACTACTATTACTACTTCTACTACTACTACTTCTACTACTACTACTGCTGCTGCTGCTGCTGCTGCTGCTGCTGCTGCTGCTACTACTACTAGTACTACTACTATCTTTTATATCTTTGTTTAATATTTACAACTGCAACAACTACTGCCACTGCTACTACCACCATCTTTACCAAAATCTTCACACACACACACACACACACACACACACACACACACTGAGGAAACTAACTGTAACGATGACTCGTCCGAAAGTGGAATATGCAGCTGTAGTATGGTCACCAAGTCTCAAGGAATACATCAGGAAACTGGAGAGGATACAAAGAGCAGCAACAAAGATGATCCCAAACTTAAGAGAAAAGACATACAAAATGAGACTAGAAAAACTAAACCTTCCAATTCTGGGACAAAGAAGGGAGAGAAGAGACGTAATCACGATATATAGACTAATGGAAGGACTGGAAAAGCTTGACAGCAACGACATTGTGACGTGGGATACGAGAGACATTAGAGAACACGGAAAGAAGCTGAAAGAAAAAAAAAGAAAATTTGTAGAAGAGATATAAAAAATAATAGTTTTCCACTGAGTAGTTGATACATGGAACTGTCTAAATGAGTGTGTGGTGCAAGCAAAAACTATTCTTAATTTCAAGGCCAAGATAGATAATAACAGATACAGAGGCGGTACAGTACAAGCATAGCTCCTCTCCTGCGTGACACAGCTAGGTAACAACTAGGTAATCACACACATACACACACACACACACACACACACACACACACACACACACACACACACACACACACAATTGATGTAAATAAAGCATCTGGTCCAGACGAAGTATCAAACTGGATACTGAAAGAATGCAGAGAACAAATGCCTGATAAAAATCACAGTATGGTGGTGACATCATTGTTGCAGGGAAGAGTACCAAAAGATTGGAAGAGAGCAAATATTATACCAATATTCAAAGGAGGAAATAAGGAAAACCAACTAAATTATAGACCAGTGTCATTGACTAGTGTTGTAGGGAAACTATGTGAAAGAACAATTAAGGAAAGACAGATAGAACACTTGAAAAGAGACGAAGTTTTGGTTAATTGTCAATTTGGATTTAGAAGGGGAAGATCACGCTCGATGAACTTATTGTCTTTTTATTCAAGGTTAGTCGATATTGTGCAAGAGAGACAGATATGGATGGGTGGATGGTGTCTACTTAGACTTGAAGAAGGCTTTCGACAACACAGCACCACACCAAAGATTGCTATGAAAGATAAGAAATTATGGAAGAATTGGAGAAAGACTACTGGAGTGGATGGAGGATTATCTGGATGATAGAGAGATGAGAACTGTAATACAAGACCAAAATTCATCTTGGCTGAAAGTAACTAGTGGTGTCCCACAGGGGTCAGTGTTGGGACTGATAATGTTTGTGATATATGTGAATGACATGAATGAAAAAATAGATAGTTATATGAACTTATTTGCAGATGATGCTAAGCTGATGAGAAGAATAGAAAATGTAAATGACTATGATACTGCAAGATTATTTAAATAAGATAAAAAGATGGATTAAATCTTGGCAAATGGAATTCAGTTTAAGTAAATGTAAAGTAATGTAGTTTGGGAAGAGTGAAAAACGAATAAAATATCATTATGAGATGGATGGTGTGAAGTTAATGAAATCAAAAGAGGAAGTGGATTTAGGAGTAACAGTTACTAAAAACTTGACTACGGACAGACACATTGATAAAATTACTGGAGAGATGATGAATTTGTTAAAACGAGTAAGAATGTCATTCTCATATTTGGATGAAGGAATGATAAAAAAAAAAGTTGTTGATTTTCATGATAAGATTAGAATATGCGGCAGTGGTGTAGTCTCCTCATACAAAGAGGAATATTATAAAATTAGAGAGTACAAAGAGCCATCAGTAAGATGGTTCAGGAGTTGAGTAAGTCAACCTATGAAGAAAGATTAACGATGATGGAAATTCCTACCCTTGAAAACAGGAGCAAGGAGATTTAATAAGCATCTATAGAATGATAAAATGGTATGGAAAATGTGAACAAAGAATGTTTTATAAATTTAGACACAGAGTACAAGGGGACACAGTAAGAAGTTGAAGAAAGTTAACTGTAGAAGAGACATCAAGAAGTGTGAACAAATGGAATGAACTTAGTGAAGACGTTGTGAATGCTGAAACTGTCCATGCATTTAAGACCAAACTGGATAAGTACAGAGACAGGATACTGTGAGATTACTTCCCTCCCGTAAACCACAGCTAGGTAAACACAACTAGGTAAATAAATACACACATAACAAACTGCTGCTAAGAGAAGAGGGAAATACCAGATACAGACAAGGCCAAAGCAAAGACTAATAAAAGGAAGATGCTTGAGTGACATAAAGAAATAAAGTTTCCCACAGAGAAATATATAAGTTTGGAACAAGCTCAGTGAGGAGGCAGTATTGGCAACGAGTGTGCACAACTTTGAGGAAAAGCTGGACAAGTGTAGATATGGAGGCAGACCACACGAACGTAGCTCAGGCCTTGTAAATTACAACTAGGTAAACACACACACACACACACATATAAAAAGAAAATCCATAATCACACATAGGATAACAACAACAAAGAAACAATAAAACAACAGAAATAAGTAAAAAAAAACATCCCCTTTTAATGATTTGCAGGGAACCACCACCACCACCACCACCAGCACCAGCACATACAGCAGGGGTTCTCAAAGTGGTCAATATCGATCCTCAGGGGTTGATGGGACCATCCAAGGGGTCAATGAATAATTAGGGGGTTGAAAGGTGGTCAATGAATAACAGAGGGGGTCAAAAGGGGGTCAATGAATAACCAGGGATTTGAAGGGGGTCAATGAATAATCAGTGGATCAAAATTGGGTCAATGAATAATTGGGGGGACAAAAGGAGGTCAATGAATAAACAAGGGATCGATGAATATTTACTGCTGGGGACTAAGGGACCGTTGAAACCTCTCATTAGAAATTCTCAAAAATAATTTGCAAAAATCTGAAGAATACCAGACATAATTATTACTATTATTTTTAATTATAATAATTTATTGAATTCAAACAATAGGTCAAATTGTCAGTGAATCTTCAGAAATTTCAGCAGTGCTGGCAACACTACCTTCAACCAATCACTCCATCTCATTGTGTCTCCCAGCTCTACTGTCTGTACTAGGGTCTGTACAGGATGCATTCTTGTCTCTGTCCCGTACAGAGCCAGTGAACGTATCCCCCCACTTCACCCCACCCCGCCTATGTCTCTCTCGCTGTCTCGCACACATTAGTTCAGGGCACGCTCAGCTCCCGTAAGTGTGGTCCGCGAACTGATTATTGTGACGCATTGAAAACTGTGCGTAACAAGCACAATGGCTGTCGTTGCTGCTAAGAAGAAATGCCATCAGTGTTCTCAGAAATATTTGAAATATGGATTCATTACTTCATTAACCAATGACACCATGCCATTGTGTCACTTGTGTGAAAAGACTTTCAGTAATGATGCCATGAAGCCTGCAAAGATGAAGCACCACCTTGAAACGGTTCACTGTGATAAGAAAAACAAAGACCTTGACTATTTCAAGACACTGAAAGAAAACTCAAAAGTCGATCAAATATCAAGACTTTTTTCAAAGCACCCGTCAGTTGTGATACTGAAGGAGGTTTAAGAGCTTCATATAACATCTCCCTCATGAAAGCAAAGAAAGGAAAGGCACACACTATTGGTGAGGGTATCATAATCCCAGCTATTAAAGAAGTTATAAAAAGTGTTATGAAGAAAAATTCTCACTCTGTTCTTAAAGATTTGCCATTAAGTAACAGTACAGTGCAAAGAAGAATTGATGAAGTGAGTGACTGTGAATAGCTGGGAATGGATGGGAGAGGAGTGGCTGTCAATGACTGGAAAAGGAGTGGCTGTGAATGGCTGGGAAAGGAGAAGCTGGGAATAGCTGGGAGAGGAGTGGCTTGCAAAGGGATGGCTAGGAATGGCTGGGCGAGGAGTGGCTGGCAATGGCAGGGAGAGGCTGGGATGGGAGTGGCTAGGAATGGTTGGGGGAAAAGTGACTGTGAATGGCAGGGAAAGGAGTGGCTGGGAATAACTGGAAGAGGAGAGGCTAAAAATGGCTGGGAGAAGAGTGACTGGAAGTGGCTGGGAGACGAGCCATTCCTCTCCAAGCCATTCGTATAACCACTCCTCTCCCACCCATTCCTAGCCACTCCTCTCCCAGTCATTCCCAGCCATTCCATTCCCAACCAATCCTCCCCCAGCCATTCCCAGACACAGCCCTCCCAGCCATTACCAGCCATTCCTCTCTCAACCATTACCAGTTACTCCTCTCCCAGCCAATTCCAGACACTCCCCTAACAGCCATTCCCAGCCACTCCTCTCCCAGTCTCTCCCAGCTACTTCTCCCTCAGCCATTCCCAGCAACTCCTTCCCTAGTCATTCCCAGCCACTCCTTTCCCAGCCACTTCTCTCCCAGCCACTAATCCCCCAGTTATTCCCAGCTACTCATCCCCCAGTCATTCCCAGCCATTCCTTTCCCAGCCACTTCTCTCCCAGCCACTCTTCCGCCAGCCATTCCCAGACACTGTCCTCCCAGCCGTTACCAGCCATTCCTCTCCCAACCATTACCAGATACTCCTCTCGCAGCCAATTCCAGACACTCCCCTAACAGCCATTCCCAGCCACTCCTCTCCCAGCCATTCCTAACCAATGCCCTCACAGTCTCTCCCATCCCCATCTCCCCCAGCCATTTCCACCCACTGCCCTCCCTGCCTCTCAAAGCCACTCCTACCCCGGACACACAAAGGTGATCCTCCCCATCAATTTTCAACCACACCCCTCCCAGCCTCTCCCAGCCATACAAAGCCATTCACAGCCACTTCTCTCCCAGCCTCTTCTCCCCCCACCCATTCCCAGGCTCTCCCAGCCATTCCCAGCCTCTCCTAGCCACTCCCAGCTTCTCTCCCAGCTATTCCCAGCCATTCCCATCTCAGCCATTCCCAGCCACTCAAGATTCAGCTATTCCCAGTCACTCCTCTCCCAGACATTCCCAGCTACACCCCCTTTCAGCTATTCCCAAGTACTAATCTCCCAGCCATTTTCAGCCACTCCTTTCCCAGCCATTCCCCGCCACTCCTTTCCCAGTCATTCCAAGCCACTCTTCTCCCAGCTATTTCCAGCCATTCACAGCCACTCCTCTCCCGGTCTATCCCAGCTCCTTCACCCCCAGTCATTCTCAGCCAGTCCCCTCCCAGCCTCTCCTCCCCCAGCCATCCCCAGCCGCTCCATTCCCAGCCACTCCTCCCACAGCCATTCCCAGCCTCTCCCAGTCGCTCCTCTCCCAGCCATTCCTTGTTACTCCTCTTCCAGCCAATGCCAGCCATTCCTCTCACAGCCATTCCCAGCCACTCCTCTCCCAGCCATTGCTAACCACTCCTCTCCCAGACACTTCTACTCCAGCCATTCCCAGCCACTCCCCTCCCTGCCCCTCCCAGCCATTCTTCCCCCAACCATTCCCAGCCTCTCTTAGCCACTCCTCTCCCAACCATTCCCAGCCACTCCTTTCCCAGCCATTCATAGCCAATCCCAGCCACTACTTTCCCAGCCATTCCCAGTTACTTATCTCCCCGGCAGTCCTCTCCCATGCAGTCATTCCCAGCAACACATCTCCCAGCCTCTTCGAGCCAATCCCAGCCATTCCCAGCCACTCCTCTCCCAGCCATTCCTCTCCCAGCTATTGCCAGCCATCCCTCTACTAGCCATTCCTCTTTCAGCTATTCGCTGTTACACCTGTCTCAGCTATTCCCAGCATTCCTAGCTGCTCCTCCTCCAGCCATTCCCAGACTCTGCTCCCTCAGCCATTCCCAGCCATTCTTCTCCCAGTCGTTCCCAGCCATTCACAGCCACTCGTCTCAAATCCATTTCCAGCCACTTCTCTCAGAGCCATTCACAGCCATTCCTCTCCCAGTCATTTCCACCCACTCCTCCCACAGCTAGACCCCTCCTAGCCTCTCCCAGCCAATGCCAACCAATACTCTCCCAGCCATTTCCAGCCATTTCTCTCCCAGCCATTCCCAGCCATTCTCAGCCACTCCCTTTCCAGCTAATCCTCTCCTAGCCATTCCCAGTAATTCCCAGTTACTCCCCTCCCAGCCATTCCCAGCCACTCCTCTCCCAGCCATTCCCAGCCGCTTCTCTCCCAGCCACTCCTCTCTCAGCTATTCCCAGCCACTCCTCTCCCAGCTACCCCTCTCCTAGCCACTCCTCTCCCAGCCATTACTAGCTATTCCCAGCCACCCTTCTCTTAGCCACTCCTCTCCCAGCCATTCCCGGCCACTCTTCTTTCAACCATTCCCAGTTACTCCTCTCCCAGCCATTCTAAGCCTCTCCTCTCATAGCCATTGTTAAACACTCCTCGCCCAGTCTCTTCCAGCCACTCCTCCCCCAGCCATTCCAGCCTCTCCCAGCCAATCCCTGCCACTCCTCTCCCAGTTTCTCCCAAACACTCCAGCTTCTCCCAGCCGAACCCAACCATTCCTCTCTCAATCTCTTCCAGCCATTCCAAGCTACACCCCTCCCAGCCACTCCTCTCGCGGCCATTTTCAGCCGCTCCTATCCCAGCCATTCCCAGCTACTCCTCTCCTAGACACTTCTCTCCCAGCTATTCCCAGCCACTCTTCTCACAGCCACTTCTCTCCTAGCTACTCCTCTCCCACCCATTCCCAGCCAATCCCAGCCACTTCTCTCCCAGCAGTTTCCAGTCACTCCTCTCCCAGCCATTCCCAGCCACTCTTCTCTCAACCATTTTCAGCCATTCATAACCACTCCTCTCCCAGCCTCTCCCAGCCACCTCTCCCCCAGCCATTCCTAGCCCATCTTCTCCCAGCAATTCCCAATTACTCCTCTCCCAGCCGTTCCCAGCCTCTCCTCTCCTAGCCAATCCCAGACAGTCCTCTGGATTCCAATCCCAGCCTCTCCTCTCCCATCGAATCCCAGCCACTCCTATCCTATTCTATGGTAACCTTTCCTACTCCTAACCTACTTAAGTGAGTCCGTTTGGTGATCTTTGTAGTTTACAGGGTGGGACAACGGGTGGGGATGGCAGTTCCCCCCTGGGCAGCTCCTTCACCATACTGTGTGTTTTGTACCCACGCTTCCCTCACGCAATCTTAAAGTTCATCACGAGCACCCAACACATTTGTTGGTAAACTTGGTCTACTTCCGCATCTTCTGGTTACGTTAATTCATATTAAACATTTATCATAATATAATATATATTATTTTTTATGGCGTCCAATAATATTTATTAATATTATATTAAGTATATTCTTAGCAGATAATTTTATTTATTTATTTTTATTTTTTTTTAAGTTCTTAAGAGGGATTTGAACGCTTGCGTCCAACACTCCTCCAACACTCCAACGGTCCTCCAGACCGTCACTCTGTCCACTGGGCCATGGAAACCTCAATACACCTCAGGGTAAAGAAGATATATTTGAACACAGTATTTCCCTCCCTGTGTTCATGCCGTACCAAAAGTTCAATAAGAATAACTACTGTCGATTTTAATGTAAACATTTACATTCGCTGTGTAAACATTTACATTCACAGCGATAATAAGATAAAATTAAGTATTGTGGACTGTTGTGGGAGTAGCAATCATGGCGTGCAAACAGCAGTAGATGAGATTAAAGAGCTTGTGTGTGGAGGCGCCTGTGGGAACCCTCCCCTGTGTTGCGTGGTGACTGGCACACGTGCTTCACCACTACCACCACCACCACAACACACCACTACACCCTTAAAGCACTCGCTTGTTATTCACGCAGGATTTACCTACCAGCAGAAAGAAAGCTTCCGGCGGGGAGGGAGGGCGGCGGGGGAGGAGTTAAAGAGGAGGGGGTAGGGGGACCAGGGGAGGCCGAGGACTTGTGTGTGCTTTCATTTTTTTTTTTTTTTTCACATGTCAAACAAATATCGTTGTAAGTCACCGCCCAGCAAACCACCCCTTACAAATTCACCATCCTAGCGACAGTCTATGTGTGTGTGTGTGTGTGTGTGTGTGTGTGTGTGTGTGTAGGACAGCGGGCATTCATAATATAAATCATTATAAATACAGCAGCAGTCTGTGACAACCTCACTCATCCCTGCCGTTCTCCTCTTTCTCCTTCCTTTTGTCGCTTTTCATTCTATCTCTCCCTCCTGTACATATCTGAAGAGAGAGAGAGAGAGAGAGAGAGAGAGAGAGAGAGAGAGAGAGAGAGAGAGAGAGAGAGAGAGAGAGAGAGAGAGAGAGAGAGAGAGAGAAATTTCGTTCAGTTTGTGTCCATTCTAAGTATTATTGTTATTCTTATTAATATCATAACTACTAAAATAATAAATGTAAGAAGAATAATAATCATTATCATAAAGTGCATTGTTCTTTTTTATACCTGCAGTACAATCAAGATCCAGCGAGTCTGGTTGGATCTTGCCTATAATACGAGTAATTCATCAAACACACACACGCCCTCGGCCGCCCCTGGCCTCCATACTCCCTTCTCTTTAACTCTTTCCCCGCCACATCTTCCTCCCGGTCAGAAGCTTTCACCCTGCCGATAATTAAATCTCATGTGTAGAACAAGTGAGTGGTGGAAGGGCATTCAGCTGCCAAGAGACTGTCACCAACTTTTTTTTTAGGTGACTGTACGAGCTGGCAAGACTCGCTCCTGCGGCGCATTCAGCAGTCATTAGTTCCACCTTGACATAGTGGTGGTGTACCTCGCCCGTATCAGCACCTGGCTCTGTGTGCAGCGCGGGGAAAGGTTGAAGACCGCTGGGATAAAACAAGACGCAAGGTAAACTTCATTAAGATATGATAACCAGGATCATAAGTTTTTTTCTTTTATTTTCTTTCACATTTCAAACTATAAAAGTCTCATTCACGAAAAACTGCTCTTCACAAAGGACTGTATTCTGAAACACTTCCGCTCCGCACCTCCACTACTTTCAAAAGACTCGAGGCAGATGAAGGCACACTGGTTTTTGAGTGTTTATACAGTGCTAGTGACAGATTAACAAGATTTCTACATTATTATTAAGAGAAACAGTCTTGAGAAACAGGCTAATCATCTCTGTGGCCTTTAAAAATAGTCATGATGAGAGAGTAGAGTGTTTCTGAATATGGGCGTATTTGGTAAGTTACACGGGTTTTTAAAGATGTAGTTATGGTTCTAGTGATAGATTAACAAGATTTCTACATTATCATTAAGAGAACCCGGCTAATTATTTATGTGGCTTTTAAAAATAGTTGTGTTGAGAGAGCTGAATGCAGACCAGACACGCACAGCTTAACTACAGCGAGTCAGGAAGGAAAACAAGCTTAAAACCACGAAACAGCTGGGGAAACAAGCACCACGCCCCAAATGTCTCAAAGTAAAGACAGACACATCACGATTCACGAAAGGAAACTGCATTTCACACAGCCACGGACAGGCAAAGTTAACAAAACTGAGATAGGAAGTAAAACAAGCTTAAAATCATGAAACAGCTGAGGACACAAGCACCACGCCCCAAATGCCTCATGGTAAAGGCAACATTCTCCATTGATAGGCAGAAAAACCGCTCTTCACGCAGACACGCACCTCTAAATTTAAACAAACTTAACTCAGGAAAGAAAACAAGCTTGAAAAAAAAAAAAATGACAGTGAGGAACATAAGCACCACACCTTAAATACTTCAAAATAAATTGAACATTCTCAACTGAGAGACAGAAAAAATAAATAAATAAATAAATAAATAAAAAATATAATAATAAAAAAACCCTGATCTTTATAGACACGTACAGGTAAACTTAACTAAGGCGAGTCAGAAAGTAAAACAAGCTTAAAGAATCATATAACAGAGCCGGGGACAGAAGCACCTCACCCAAAATGCTTCAAGACAAAGGCAACATTCTCCCTTGATATACAAACAGCCTCGTCCCAACGATTCATCTAAGGATCTGTTTGTGACGCTAAATTCTCCATAGCTTTGAGTACCCCCTCCAGGACCCGCATGAGACTGGAAAAACTATCCCTCTCCATCTCTGGAACATCTTGGAGAGACGGAACAACCATATAAACAGCCTGGAGTAAGTGGTAGCAAGTCCACACCACCACAGGCACCGCGTTGAGTTGTCTTTTTTAAGTCTCCCTTCGTCTAGACCTCATTTTTTTTCTTTTCTCTAAACTGCGTGTGTTTGAAGGAGAGACTATCCTGTGTGTTCCTGAGGCTGGCGTTGATGTTAGTGGTCATTCTTCTCAATACTGAGACCACTTCCAGCTCAGATTTGGGTCGGTGAAGGACTTGGAAGGTTATATTATGGATTTTTCCTATGAATTCCGTGGTTTTTGTTAATGGGAGGGTGGTGTGCGTGCGTGAAAGAGGTGGGTAACTTAGATTTCCTTTTATTTTGGGTTTATCTTCATCGTTTTCGGTCCTTTCACTTCCTTCATTTCCCTTCTTTTCTACTCCATTGTCACTATTCACCTATTTATCAGTTCTTCCTTTTTTCCCCTTCCTATCTCCCACTTCCACATCACTCTTGCCTTTCACCTCTTCCGCTCTCTCACACAGTCTATCCATCTCTTCCACCAACACCTCCACCTGTTTCTCCTACTCCACATAATCCATCTCGCTTCTCTCCACTCTCTTCCACTCCTTCCACCCGCCCAGGAGGGAGGTGGAAGAGAGGAGGGCCTCGTGGAGGAGAGAAGTAGGGTGGTAGTGACTCCTGTATCCACTTATCCACCTTCTAAGAACCTGTAATGCATTTTCTGTCTCCTGCGATAGGCGAGTGGATGAGAGGAGAGGTGGATGAGGAAGAATAGGATGTTTTATACTTTCCATACCCTTATTGGAACTCTCAAACGCTATCTTCTTTTTGTGTTTATCGTCCTTTATTTCTGCCTCTTCTGTTTCATCAGCATCGTCTTTTCTTGTTCCTATTTGGGATTGACGTATGATTATGACGATGATAATAATAATAGTAATAATAATAATAGTAGTAGTAAAAATAATAATAATAATAATAATAATAATAATAAATAATTATTATTATTATTACTATTAGTATTATTATTATTAATATTATTAATATTTTTTCATCATTATTTGCCGTCTTGCTATATGGATACATAAATTACTTTTTTTTTTTTCATCTCTCCTGTTAATATTTAATCTCACAACCTCCTCCCCTTCCTCCTCTTCTGCTTACTACTACTATTACTACTTCTACTACTAGTGTTATACCAATGCCACCACAATGCCGGAAAAGCCACAGCTTGAAACATACCTTCAGTCATTCCACTTTCTTCTCTTCTTTCTTCAATTTGCACCTCTCCTCCTCCTCCTGCGCCTCCTGCTTTTCCTACTGTCACAGGAGCAGCAAGGGCATGGTCGAGGGTAGTGTAAAGAGCCGTGTGTTGGGCAGTAATCACCTGCTAAGGCACCTTATTGGCCCACGCAAAGAGGCTCCGCAGGGAACACTCCAGCTGGAGGAGGAGCAGTGCCAGCCCCACCCAGTGCCTGCAGGAGGGGGTGAAGGTGGTGCTGATCAGAAAGGGATCAAGGACTAACTGCAGAAGGAGGTGGTGTAGGTGGTGGTGGTGGTGTATAAAGGAAGAGATGAAGGGTAACTGCAGGAGGTAGTGACTGGAAAGGGATGGTGTGTTCTGGTGACATCAAGAAACACAGCTGCCCACACTGAACTACAGACATCTGGAATGACTTAAGTGAAGATGTGGTTATGATGTTGTGCTAATTTGCTGCCAGATGACAATTCTCCGTGAGTGCAAAATAGTGAAATGAAAGCATCAAAACATACTCCAGAACTAGGTGAAGACAACCAGGCAAACACAAAACAGGCAAACACAAAACAGGCAAACACAACCAAGCAAACACAACCAGGCAAACACAACCAGGTAAACACAAAACAGGCAAACACAGCAAGGCAAACACAACCAGGCAAACACAGCAAGGGTCATTCTACCATTACGGTCGTTTCGCTCGGAGGTAACTTACGGGTGTACTCTTACCTATATCTCTAGAAGTAGTTAACGTGATGTGATTTTTACCAAGATAGTACTAATGGCTAAAGAGGATAATGAGACTATCCAGAACATTCTGTATTCATTGGTGTTCTTGCTATTAATTGTTAAAGAGGACGTTGCAGTCATGCAAAACTTTGTGAGATTATAAGAAAAAATCAAAATATTTTAAATGGAGGTTGTAGATGAAGGTTTAAGCTTTGAAAATAAGTATAGATTTTGTCAAATACCATTTCAGTTTTTCCCACAAAAAATAATAAATGCCGTTATGGTCGTTTCAATAATTTCGTTACCGTCATTTCACTGCGATTCCCTTAAGAAATCAAACAAAAATAATGACAATAATTAAGTACCAGAACATAAATGGCTTTTTGGATCACCCTAATATACATACATACATACATATACATATAATATATATATTGTAACACCCACTCAGGGGCGTTAGACAAGGGTATTTCTTCTTGGTATATTATTACGCCAGGTTATTGAAACTCGTTGATTCTTGTGTGTGTTTACTTGTCCCATATGGTGAACGTAAGAGTGAATGTGAGGGTGAACGTGAGGGTGAACGGTCCAACTGGAGAAGGACCCTTGATTAATCTATGCAATACAAAATTAACATAAGTAACATCACAAAGTCCACATGAAGGCATTAGGGCAACACAATGAAATCACTATACACACGTGTCAAAAAAAAAGAAAAAGAAATTAACAAATACATGACAAATAAACTACTAGCTAACAAGCTATGGTGACTATCCTTACGGTGTAAAGACAGTTCTATGTCACATAAATCTCACATGAATGTTTGATTACCTAACTATGACAATTTACGTTGAAATATCACAAAAAACACAACATATATGTAACAGTTCTGGGTGTAACGTAAAGTAAATACAACAGGAGAGAATAACAAGCAACAAAGTACTACACTTTCCTGATATATTCCTAAACCTATCACAAATATAATAGAGGAACACTCACCAATCTCTGGCGCTCACAGGAAATAAATCCACAGGTTTAAATCCAACAAGGTGTGTGCGGCTGCTATACCACAGATAGACTGCCGGCTTGACCTCCCTCCCTGAGCTACCTTCCCTCGATTTACCGCTCGAGGGATTCATACACAAATGAAACACTCATTAACACTCATTATTCCTAGGTAGTTATCATATGAAACGAGCAAATACTATGAAACAAACAAATATGAAAAGAGCAATATACAGAAATAATTTGTATAGTGACTACCATCAAACACCATGCGTTACATATATATATATATATATATATATATATATATATATATATATATATATATATATATATATATATATATATATATATATATATATATATATATATATATATATATATATATATATATATATATATATATATATATATATATATATATATATATATATATATATATATATATATATATATATATATATATATATATATATATAACTACCAATTGTTTATTGATTAGGGAAACAACAGAACGCCTGACTTCTGATCTTTCTAAAATTTCTGAATGGGTCAGAGCAAACCTGATATTGTTCAATGCCTCAAAAATTTAATTCCTCCATCTATCAACTTGACACAACCTTCCAGACAACTATCCCCTCTTCATCAACGACACTCAACTGTCGCCCTCTTGTACACTGAACATCCTCAGTCTGTCCTTTACTTGTAATCTGAACTGGAAACTTCACATCTCATCTCTAGCTAAAACAGCTTCTATGAAGTTATTCATTCTGATACGTCTCCCTCCGTTTTACTCACTCCCCCAGCTGCTAACTCTGTACAAGGGCCTTATCCGTCCATGTATGGAGTATGCTTCACATATCTGGGAGGGTTTCACTCATACCACTCTTCTAGACAGGGTAAAATCAAAAGCTTTTCATCTCATCAACTCCTCTCCTCTTACTGACTGTGTTCAACCTCTCTCTCATTGCCGTAATGTTGCATCTTTAGCTGTCTTCTACCACTATTTTCATGCTAACTGCTCTTCTGATCTTGCTAACTACATGCCTCCCTTCCTCCCGTGGCCTCGCTGCACGAAACTCTTCTTTCTCTCATCCCTGTTCTGTCCACATCTAATGCAAGAGTTAACCAGCATTCTCAATTATTCATCCCTTTCTCTGGTAATTTCTGGAACTCCCTGCCTGCTTCTGTATTTTCACCTTCCCATGACTTGAATTCTGTTGTTTGGAAGCTTGATATTATCATCTTTAAGAGGAAGGGTTAACTCATAATGCCCATCCTTCAGCAGATGTACTCCTTCTTCCATCTTACTCACAAACCTTTTATCTTCATATGATAATGGATTGTCACCTGACTTTCCATCACCGAAGTCAAATTCAAACATATCCCTCACATGAAAAGGATTAATCATCTCTGGTTTTAGTAGGAACCACTAAGAAATTAATGCTCTTTTCTTCATTAATTTCTACTTCTTGTGTCACTGTTCTGCAGACTACCATTGTATCCTCCACTGGACTTGTATGAGGAGAGATTCTATCAATGATCCCCCAACATAGCTCTGTCCTACATGCATAGGGATGCTTCTTACTATCACCTGCTATTTGCTCTTCTGCCATAATGGCTTCTGCACAATCAAGAACAATGAGGAGTCATATGTCAACATTTGGGTCATATTTCATTAGTTTGTCAGAGATCGCCTTCAAGTGGGTCCAGTTACAAGCAGTCTTGGGCCTTGGCATCTGACTTTATCTAGCTGAAATGTTTTCTGTTGAATGTGCTGAAGTGATTGATATTTCCACTTCTTCATTATTACCTCTCACTTTAAGTCCATGAACTTTATAGAATCAGTGATTTGTTTTCCACTTATTGTGTGAATATTAAGTGACATTGGTGGGCTGCTGACTTCCAATTTATCCAGTGTACTTTCCTTGATGAATGAAGCATCAGACTGCTCATCCAGCAATCCATGCACTAAAATTTTATTCTATTCATTATTAACATGATGTAACCATACAGGAACTGTCATGGTGTGCATGTCATGTGTCACTGATTCTGTCAATTTGACCTTATTTGCTACTACTACTGTGGATTTGTTATCACTTTTAGGCTGAGTTGCTTGTTCTGGCACCCTTTGGCTCTCAGTTCTCGTCATGTCACCATTGTGAAGAGCTGTGGGATGGTATCTCTGACATACTTTACATAATTTCCTTCTTCTACAATTTTTCCCTTTCTGACCCACTTTTAAACACCCTGTACATAACCATCTTTCTTTAGCAAATGTGTACCTGGTATTACTATCAAGTTTGGCAAATTCCTTGCAATCTTGTTGGCTTGTACGAGTACATTCAATTTACTTTGGAATGAACACATTGGTTTTTCTTCAATTGATATAGCCATGAAAGTTCTGCTCCCTCTATTCTTTGTCATGGTGTTTGATTCCCTTGGTTTCCATTTGGCTGCTTGTTTCAGTTTTGTTCCAGTTATTTACTTCCCTATTTACTGAATCCCAGGAAACAAAGGGATTGCTTGCTCCTTTCGCTTCCTTCTGGGTAAATTTACATAACATTTCAAAGGGTGTTTGGTGCTCATCATCACTACTAGGAATGCTGCTGTTACTGTTAGTGTCGAGATACTCGTATGTCATCACTTGTTTTCTCCAGTCATGAACCATATGATCAGGGAGTTTGATTAGTACCTTTCTCTGCTCCCTAGGGTCGTCCAGAAATTACAAGTGAGAAGAGTGTTTTATTGCAGCTAGACAGCACTTCAAAAAATCCAAGAATACTGTTAAGGCCAGACCATTATGCTTAGAGACTGGTGGCCAATTCATTAACTTTCTTGTGTAAGCATCAGCTATGATACTTTTGTTTCCAAATCTCTTCCTAAAAATTTTATTTGCCTGCCCATAGTCAGCATCAGTTAAGGTACATTAACATTTTAATAGCATCCTTTGCTTCACCAGTTGTATACTTGTTTAAGTAGGCGATTCTATCAATATTACTAGAAGTTCTAGATTCTACATAAGTTTCAATGTTTATTTGTCTAATATTTTTATTTGTCTAATTTCTTTTATTTGTCTAATCTTTGTAGCTGCACCAGCAGGTCTTCATTAGCTCTTAGGTAATCCATTTTACTGATTGCACACATCATCGTAGGGTCGAGGAAAGGCAGCTCTCTCTTTCTCTCTCTCTCTCTCTCTCTCTCTCTCTCTCTCTCTCTCTCTCTCTCTCTCTCTCTCTCTCTCTCTCTCTCTCTCTCTCTCTCTCTCTCTCTCTCTCACACACACATTTTCTAACATTTATTGATGAGGTAGGCATGACTGTAACAAATGCGAACAAGTTCTTAGTCTAAATTTCCTATAAAATAACATTATGTACTGATATGAAACTTTCAACATATTACAGTATTCATTAACAATACATGCAATCAACTTGGCAATATGACAATCAATTTTTACTACAAAATTAAAAGTATTTACCTCGGTTACCTTCCTGCTCATCTTTGTCTGAGCGCAACTTGGCCGTGAATGACCAGTGTTCCCAGATTTGTCCCGAAATTATCGTACACACCCATAAAAATTATCGTATTTTGTGCTAGATTATCATACACCAAGATTCACCTATTTTTTCTCAGTTCTGCAAAATATCACAAAATATACCATTGGAACACTAGACACCAATAATTTTTTTGTTAGGCATTTGATATAAGTTCTGAGAAGCATTGCATGTTACGAGACGCTATCATATACTCACCATTTTGTAGGTCAATGGCTGAGTCACCGTGGATTTTTGGAGAGTTTGGGTCACTTTCTACACCAGTTGGATATAGCCCTTGGGAAGTGATGCTCCTTATCATGATTCTGGATGGCTGGGATGAGGTGCACTTACGGTTTCCTTTGCTTGTTACAGATTGTTTTGCTAAAAAAATGTCTCTTACTGATTCTGTTTTGAGTTTGTTTCTGTCTTCAGTTCTCATTCTGTTTATGTCCCAAAAACATCTTTTGCAATCTGCATTTATATGGGGCAATGAAAGGCATGCTAGCGCAAAGGCAGACACTCACTTGCACTTAGAGCATCCCTCACTATCCAGAATCAGCCTTATCTCACCCCAAAACAAATCAGGAGCTTTATCTTTTATTTTTCCATTTCCTTCCCCCCACTCATGATGTTTTCTGGGAGATCTTCAAACTCAAGCTTCCTCCATTCGTCATCCAGTTGCTGCAGTGTGGCATCATCTCCACCAATTATGTGTGGAAGATGAACTGCCTGAGTAACCAGACTAGATTCGTTTACTTCTTTCTTACCCAGGACGTAGGCTGGCTCCAAGATTGACAGTATTGAGAGAACTGGGTCCTCAAAATCAAGTCTCTTCTTGATCTGTTCTGCAGCTGTGACAAGGAAAGATCTGCATCTCTTCTGGAATTCAGTCATTTCGTCTCTATCCTTATACAGATCAGGAGTACTCGTTACTCTTTCAGGCACAGAAGCTCCTAAGTAAGTAAGTCCATTCACGCTTATTTCTTGGTTCATTATTACCGAGCGGTTGCTTCATCACACTGTCTCTCTTCATGAACGTCAACAGTATATCCTTGTACAGACTACAAACTTGACTATGACGTGCATTTATCACAACTCTTTCACTTTGAAAATGAAGGTTAAAGTGGGTGAATCTGGGCAACACTGATTCAAGGAACAAATAATATAGTCTAACAAAAGGAATATGCAATAGTTCATAAGCATTCTTTAGTGCGTGTGAATAGCTCTTACTCTGCTGATTGTGTAAGTCTGTGAAAAAGAGCTGCAGAGCACCCCATTGTTCCAGCATCCTCTTGATGACAGCACTGTAGGAGAGCCATCTACACACACACACACACACACACACACACACACACACACACACACACACACACACACATATAAAAAGAAAATCCATAATCACACATAGGATAACAACAACAAAGAAACAATAAAACAACAGAAATAAGTAAAAAAAACATCCCCTTTTAATGATTTACAGGGAACCACCACCACCACCACCACCAGCACCAGCACATACAGCAGGGGTTCTCAAAGTGGTCAATATCGATCCTCAGGGGTTGATGGGACCATCCAAGGGGTCAATGAATAATTAGGGTGTTGAAAGGGGGTCAATGAATAACCAAGAAGATCAAAAGTGGGTCAATGAATAACCAGGGGGTTAAAGGGGGTTAATGAATAATCAGTGGGTCAAAATGGGGTCAATGAATAATTAGGGGGTCAAAAGGAGGTCAATGAATAACCAAGGGATCGATGAATATTTACTGCTGGGGTCTAAGGGACCGTTGAAACCTCTCATTAGAAATTCTCAAAAATAATTTGCAAAAATCTGAAGAATACCAGACATAATTATTACTATTATTTTTAATTATAATAATTTCTTGAATTCAAACTATAGGTCAAATTGTCAGTGAATCTTCAGAAATTTCAGCAGTGCTGGCAACACTACCTTCAACCAATCCCTCCCCCTCATTGTGTCTCCCAGCTCTACTGTCTGTACTAGGGTCTGTACAGGATGCATTCTTGTCTCTGTCCCGTACTGAGCCAGTGAACGTATCCCCCCACCCCACCCCACCCCACCCCGCCTATGTCTCTCTCGCTGTCTCGCACACATTAGTTCAGCGCACGCTCAGCTCCCGTAAGTGTGGTCCGCGAACTGATTATTGTGACGCATTGAAAACTGTGTGTAACAAACACAATGGCTGTCGTTGCTGCTGAGAAGAAATGGCGTCAGTATTCTCAGAAATATTTGAAATATGGATTCATTACTTCATTAACCAATGACACCATGCCATTGTGTCACTTGTGTGAAAAGACTTTCAGTAATGATGCCATGAAGCCTGCAAAGATGAAGCACCACCTTGAAACGGTTCACTGTGATAAGAAAAACAAAGACCTTGACTATTTCAAGACACTGAAAGAAAACTCAAAAGTCGATCAAATATCAAGACTTTTTTCAAAGCACCCGTCAGTGGTGATACTGAAGGAGGTTTAAGAGCTTCATATAACATCTCCCTCATGAAAGCAAAGAAAGGAAAGGCACACACTATTGGTGAGGGTATCATAATCCCAGCTATTAAAGTTATAGAAAGTGTTATGAAGAAAAATTCTCACTCTGTTCTTAAAGATTTGCCATTAAGTAACAGTACAGTGCAAAGAAGAATTGATGAAGTGAGTGACTGTGAATGGCTGGGAATGGATGGGAGAGGAGTGGCTGTGAATGGCTGGAAAAGGATTGGCTGTGAATGGCTGGGAAAGGAGTAGCTGGGAATAGCTGGGAGAGGAGTGGCTTGGAAAGGGGTGGCTAGGAATTGCTGGGCGAGGAGTGGCTGGCAATGGCAGGGAGAGGCTGGGATGGGAGTGGCTAGGAATGGTTGGGGGAAAAGTGACTGTGAATGGCAGGGAAAGGAGTGGCTGGGAATGGCTGGAAGAGGAGAGGCTAAAAATGGCTGCGAGAAGAGTGACTGGAAGTGGCTGGGAGAGGAGCCATTCCTCTCCAAGCCATTCCTATAACCACTCCTCTCCCACCCATTCCTAGCCACTCCTCTCCCAGTCATTCCCAGCCATTCCATTCCCAACCACTCCTCCCCCAGCCATTCCCAGACACAGCCCTCCCAGCAATTACCAGCCATTCCTCTCTCAACCATTACCAGTTACTCCTCTCCCAGTCAATTCCAGACACTCCCCTAACAGCCATTCCCAGCCACTCCTCTCCCAGTCTCTCCCAGCTACTTCTCCCTCAGCCATTCCCAGCAACTCCTTCCCTAGTCATTCCCAGCCACTCCTTTCCCAGCCACTTCTCTCCCAGCCACTAATCCCCCAGTTATTCCCAGCTACTCATCCCCCAGTCATTCCCAGCCATTCCTTTCCCAGCCACTTCTCTCCCAGCCACTAATCTGTCAGTCATTCCCAGCTACTCATCCCCCAGTCATTCACAGCCATTCCTTTCCCAGCCACTAATCTGTCAGTCATTTACAGCTACTCATCCCCCAGTCATTCCCAGCCATTCCTTTCCCAGCCACTTCTCTCCCAGCCACTCCTCCGCCAGCCATTCCCAGACACTGTCCTCCCAGCCGTTACCAGCCATTCCTCTCCCAACCATTACCAGATACTCCTCTCGCAGCCAATTCCAGACACTCCCCTAACAGCCATTCCCAGCCACTCCTCTCCCAGCCATTCCTAACCAATGCCCTCACAGTCTCTCCCATCCCCATCTCCCCCAGCCATTTCCACCCACTGCCCTCCCTGCCTCTCAAAGCCACTCCTACCCCGGACACACAAAGGTGATCCTCCCCATCAATTTTCAACCACACCCCTCCCAGCCTCTCCCAGCCATACAAAGCCATTCACAGCCACTTCTCTCCCAGCCTCTTCTCCCCCCACCTTTTCCCAGGCTCTCCCAGCCATTCCCAGCCTCTCCTAGCCACTCCCAGCTTCTCTCCCAGCTATTCCCAGCCATTCCCATCTCAGCCATTCCCAGCCACTCAAGATTCAGCTATTCCCAGTCACTCCTCTCCCAGACATTCCCAGCTACACCCCTTTCAGCTATTCCCAAGTACTAATCTCCCAGCTATTCCCAGCCATTCCCCGCCACTCCTTTCCCAGTCATTCCAAGCCACTCTTCTCCCAGCTATTTCCAGCCATTCACAGCCACTCCTCTCCCGGTCTATCCCAGCTCCTTCACCCCCAGTCATTCTCAGCCAGTCCCCTCCCAGCCTCTCCTCCCCCAGCCATCCCCAGCCGCTCCATTCCCAGCCACTCCTCCCACAGCCATTCCCAGCCTCTCCCAGTCGCTCCTCTCCCAGCCATTCCTTGTTACTCCTCTTCCAGCCAATGCCAGCCATTCCTCTCACAGCCATTCCCAGCCACTCCTCTCCCAGCCATTGCTAACCACTCCTCTCCCAGACACTTCTACTCCAGCCATTCCCAGCCACTCCCCTCCCTGCCCCTCCCAGCCATTCTTCCCCCAACCATTCCCAGCCTCTCTTAGCCACTCCTCTCCCAACCATTCCCAGCCACTCCTTTCCCAGCCATTCATAGCCAATCCCAGCCACTACTTTCCCAGCCATTCCCAGTTACTTATCTCCCCGGCAGTCCTCTCCCATGCAGTCATTCCCAGCAACACATCTCCCAGCCTCTTCGAGCCAATCCCAGCCATTCCCAGCCACTCCTCTCCCAGCCATTCCTCTCCCAGCTATTGCCAGCCATCCCTCTACTAGCCATTCCTCTTTCAGCTATTCGCTGTTACACCTGTCCCAGCTATTCCCAGCATTCCTAGCTGCTCCTCCTCCAGCCATTCCCAGACTCTGCTCCCTCAGCCATTCCCAGCCACTCCTCTCCCAGTCGTTCCCAGCCATTCACAGCCACTCGTCTCAAATCCATTTCCAGCCACTTCTCTCAGAGCCATTCACAGCCATTCCTCTCCCAGTCATTTCCACCCACTCCTCCCACAGCTAGACCCCTCCTAGCCTCTCCCAGCCAATGACAACCAATACTCTCCCAGCCATTTCCAGGCTTTTCTCTCCCAGCCATTTCCAGCCATTCTCAGCCACTCCCCTTCCAGCTAATCCTCTCCTAGCCATTCCCAGCAATTCCCAGTTACTCCCCTCCCAGCCATTCCCAGCCACTCCTCTCCCAGCCATTCCCAGCCGCTTCTCTCCCAGCCACTCCTCTCTCAGCTATTCCCAGCCACTCCTCTCCCAGCTACCCCTCTCCTAGCCATTCCTCTCCCAGCCATTACTAGCTAACCCTCTCCTAGCCACTCCTCTTCCAGTCATTCCCAGCCACTCCTCTCTCAGCTATTCCCAGCCACTCCTCTCCCAGCCATTCACAGACACTTCTATCCCAGCCATTCTTAGCCACTCGCAGCAACTCCTCTCCCTGCCATTCCCAGCCACCCTTCTCTTAGCCACTCCTCTCCCAGCCATTCCCGGCCACTCCTCTTTCAACCATTCCCAGTTACTCCTCTCCCAGCCATTCTCAGCCTCTCCTCTCATAGCCATTGATAAACACTCCTCGCCCAGTCTCTCCCAGCCACTCCTCCCCCAGCCATTCCAGCCTCTCCCAGCCAATCCCTGCCACTCCTCTCCCAGTTTCTCCCAGGCACTCCAGCTTCTCCCAGCCGAACCCAACCATTCCTCTCTCAATCTCTTCCAGCCATTCCAAGCTACACCCCTCCCAGCCACTCCTCTCGCGGCCATTTTCAGCCGCTCCTATCCCAGCCATTCCCAGCTACTCCTCTCCTAGACACTTCTCTCCCAGCTATTCCCAGCCACTCTTCTCACAGCCACTTCTCTCCTAGCTACTCCTCTCCCACCCATTCCCAGCCAATCCCAGCCACTTCTCTCCCAGCCATTCCCAATTACTCCTCTCCCAGCCGTTCCCAGCCTCTCCTCTCCTAGCCAATCCCAGACAGTCCTCTGCATTCCAATCCCAGCCTCTCCTCTCCCATCGAATCCCAGCCACTCCTATCCTATTCTATGGTAACCTTTCCTACTCCTAACCTACTTGAGTGAGTCCGTTTGGTGATCTTTGTAGTTTACAGGGTGGGACAACGGGTGGGGATGGCAGTTCCCCCCTGGGCAGCTCCTTCACCATACTGTGTGTTTTGTACCCACGCTTCCCTCACGCAATCTTAAAGTTCATCACGAGCACCCAACACATTTGTTGGTAAACTTGGTCTACTTCCGCATCTTCTGGTTACGTTAATTCATATTAAACATTTATCATAATATAATATATATTATTTTTTTTATGGCGTCCAATAATATTTATTAATATTATATTAAGTATATTCTTAGCAGATAATTTTATTTATTTATTTTTATCATTATTTTTTGTTTTAAGTTCTTAAGAGGGATTTGAACGCTTGCGTCCAACACTCAAGGTCCTCGAGACCGTCACTCTGTCCACTGGGCCATGGGAACCTCAACACACCTCAGGGTAAAGAAGATATATTTGAACACAGTATTTCCCTCCCTGTGTTCATGCCGTACCAAAAGTTCAATAAGAATAACTACTGTCGATTTTAATGTAAACATTTACATTCACAACGATAATAAGATAAAATTAAGTATTGTGGACTGTTGTGGGAGTAGCAATCATGGCGTGCAAACAGCAGTAGATGAGATTAAGGAGCTTGTGTGTGGAGCCGCCTGTGGGAACCCTCCCCTGTGTTGCGTGGTGACTGGCACACGTGCTTCACCACTACCACCACCACCACAACACACCACTACACCCTTAAAGCACTCGCTTGTTATTCACGCAGGATTTACCTACCAGCAGAAAGAAAGCTTCCGGCGGGGAGGGAGGGCGGCGGGGGAGGAGTTAAAGAGGAGGGGGTAGGGGGACCAGGGGAGGCCGAGGACTTGTGTGTGCTTTCATTTTTTTTTTTTTTTCACATGTCAAACAAATATCGTTGTAAGTCACCGCCCAGCAAACCACCCCTTACAAATTCACCATCCTAGCGACAGTCTATGTGTGTGTGTGTGTGTGTGTGTGTGTGTGTGTGTGTGTGTAGGACAGCGGGCATTCATAATATAAATCATTATAAATACAGCAGCAGTCTGTGACAACCTCACTCATCCCTGCCGTTCTCCTCTTTCTCCTTCCTTTTGTCGCTTTTCATTCTATCTCTCCCTCCTGTACATATCTGAAGAGAGAGAGAGAGAGAGAGAGAGAGAGAGAGAGAGAGAGAGAGAGAGAGAGAGAGAGAGAGAGAGAGAGAGAGAAATTTCGTTCAGTTTGTGTCCATTCTAAGTATTATTGTTATTCTTATTAATATCATAACTACTAAAATAATAAATGTAAGCAGAATAATAATCATTATCATAAAGTGCATTGTTCTTTTTTATACCTGCAGTACAATCAAGATCCAGCGAGTCTGGTTGGATCTTGCCTACAATAATTCATCAAATACACACGCCCTCTGCCCCCCCTGGCCCCCCTACTCCCTTCACTTTAACTCTTTCCCCGCCACATCTTCCTCCCGGTCAGAAGCTTTCACCCTGCCGATAATTAAATCTCATGTGTAGAACGAGTGGTGGAAGGGCATTCAGCTGCCAAGAGACTGTCACCAACTTTTTTTAGGTGACTATATGAGCTGGCAAGACTCGCTCCTGCGGCGCATTCAGCAGTCATTAGTTCCACCTTGACATAGTGGTGGTGTACCTCGCCCGTATCAGCACCTGGCTCTGTGTGCAGCGCGGGGAAAGGTTGAAGACCGCTGGGATAAAACAAGACGCAAGGTAAACTTCATTAAGATATGATAACCAGGATCATAAGTTTTTTTCTTTTATTTTCTTTCACATTTCAAACTATAAAAGTCTCATTCACGAAAAACTGCTCTTCACAAAGGACTGTATTCTGAAACACTTCCGCTCCGCACCTCCACTACTTTCAAAAGACTCGAGGCAGATGAAGGCACACTGGTTTTTGAGTGTTTATACAGTGCTAGTGACAGATTAACAAGATTTCTACATTATTATTAAGAGAAACAGTCTTGAGAAACCGGCTAATCATCTCTGTGGCCTTTAAAAATAGTCATGATGAGAGAGTAGAGTGTTTCTGAATATTTAGTAAGTTACATGGTTTTTTAAAGATGTAGTTATGGTTCTAGTGACAGATTAACAAGACTTTTACTTTATCATTAAAAGAAACTGTTTTGAGAACCCGGCTAATTATTTATGTGGCTTTTAAAAATTGTTGTGGTGAGAGAGCTGAATGTGGGCCAGACACGCACAGCTTATCTTAACTACAGCGAGTCAGGAAGGAAAACAAACTTAAAACCACGAAACAACTTAGGACACAAGCAACACACCCCAAATGTCTCAAAGCAAAGACAGACACATCAGGGTTCACGAAAGAAAACTGCTTTTCATACAGCCACGGACAGGCAAAGTTAACAAAACTAAGCCAGGAAGTAAAACAAGCTTAAAATCATGAAACAGCTGAGGACACAAGCACCACGCCCCAAATGCCTCAAGATAAAGGCAACATTCTCCACTGATAGACAGAAAAACTGTTCTTCACACAAACACGCAACTCTAAACTAAACTAACTAAGTCAAGAAAGAAAACAAGCTTGAACAAATAAAAGAGAGGAACATAAACACTACACCCCAAATACTACAAAATAAATTCAACATTCTTAATTGATAGAAAAAAAAAAAAATAATAAAAAAAGCCCTGCTCTTTTCAGACACGTAAAGATAAACTTAACTAAGGCGAGTCAGAAAGTAAAACAAGCTTAAAGAATCATATAACAGAATGCCTCAAGATAACCAAAATGCTTCAAGATAAAAGCAACATTCTCTCTTGATAGACAAACAGCCTCAACCCAATGATTTATCTATGGGTCTGTGTGTGACGCTAAATTCTCCATAGTTTTGAGTACCCCCTTCAGGACTCGCATGAGACTGGAAAAACTCTCTCCTCATCTCCGGAACATCGTGGAGAGACAGCCTGGAGTGAGAGGTAGCAAGTCCACACCACCACAGGCACCGCATTGAGTTGTGTTTTGTAAGTCTCCCTTCGTGTAGCCCTCATTTTTCTTTTCTCTAAACTGTGTGTGTTTGAAGGAGAGACTATCCTATGTGTTCCTGAGGCTGTCGTTGATGTTAGTGGTCATTCTTCGCGATACTGAGACCACTTCCAGCTCAGATTTGTGTCTGTGAAGGACTTGGAAGGTTAAATTATGTATTTTTGCTATCAATTCCGTGGTTTTTGTTAATGGGATGATGGTGTGCGTGAAAGAGGTGGTAACTTAGATTTTCTCTTATTTTGGGTTTGTCTTCTTTGTTTTCTGTCCTTTCACTTCCTTCATTTCCTTTCTTTTCTACTCCATTCTCACTATCCACCTCTTTATCAGTTCTTCCTTTATTTCCCTTCCTATCTCCCGCTTCTAACTCCTCATTACTCTTGCCTTTGTCCTCTTCCGCTCTTTCATACAGTCTATCCATCTCTTCCACCAACACCTCCACCTGTTTCTCCCACTCCACATAATCCATCTCACTTCTCTCCACTCTCTTCCACTCCTTCCACCCATCCAGGAGGGGGAGGAGAGGAGGGCCGCGTGGAGGAGAGAGATAGGGTGGTAGTGACTCCTGTATCCACTTATCCACTTTCTAAGAACCTGCAATGCATTTTCTGTCTCCTGCGATTGGAGAGTAGATGAGATGAGAGGTGGATGAGGAAGAATAGGATGTTTTATAGTTTCCATACCCTTATTGGAACTCTCAAACGCTATCTCGGGGTTGGTACAACAGTTTCTACCACTACACTTACCACTACTGTCTCTATGTATCACACTATCATGGTTTTCATTTTTACGTATTAGGATTAGTAAAGAGACAAAGATGGCAGCGGATGGTGACACACTCCCCGGGTCTGCCTCGCCGTGACTCACTCTGTCTCACTCTCAGCCCCTGGGAGAAGTTCAGGAGATCGAATAAAGCCTCTGTTATCTCCCTGCCTAGTATTGGAAGTACCTTGTTATATTCACCATCCTTGTGCTCTTCCTCCTTGTTATACTCACCATCCCTGTTTTCCTCCTCCTCCTTGGTGATGGTGGTGGCGGCGGTGGTGGTGATGGGTGATGGTTGGTACCAGTCTTTTGTTTCCTGTTCAGGCTTCAATTCATCTTCTCTCTTTCCTCTTCTTTTGTGTTTATGGTCCTTTATTTCTGCCTCTTCTGTTTCATCAGCATCGTCTTTTCTTGTTCCTTTTTGGAATTAACATATAATAATGATGATGATGATGATGATGATGGTGATGATGATGATGATGATGATGATGATGATGATGATGATAATAATAATAATTATTATTATTTAATCATTATTTGGCGACCTGCTATATGGATACATAGATTACTATTTGTTCCCCTTCTTTTTCATCTCTATCTCCTGTTTATTTTTAATCTCACAACCTTCTCCTCCTCCTCCTCCTCTTCCTGCTACTGCTACTACTACTACTACTACTACTACTACTACTACTACTACTACTACTACTATTGTTGCTACTACCATTACCACCACAATACCAGAAAAGCCATAACTTGAAACATACCTTCAATCATTTCATTTTCTTCTCATCGTTCTTCTATTTGTACCCTTCCTCCACCTCCTCCTCCTTCTGCGCCTCCTGCTCCTCCTCCAGCCACACGAGCATCAAAGGCGTAGTCGAGGGTGGTGTAGAGAGCTGTGTGTTGGGCAGTGAGCACCCGCGAAGACACCTCATTGATCCACGCAAAGAGGCACCGCAGGGAACACTCCAGCTGGGGGAGGAGCAGCGCCAGACCCACCCAGTGCCTGCAGGAAGGGGTGACGGTGGTGCTGATCAGAAAGGGATCAAGGAATAACTGCAGAAGGAGGTGGTGGTGGTGCTGGTGTATAAAGAAAGGGATGAAGGGTAAGTACAGGAGGTAGTGACTGGAAAGGGATGGCGTGTTCTGGTGACATCAAGAAACACAGCTGCCCACACTGAACTACAGACATCTGGAATGACTTAAGTGAAGATGTGGTTACGATGTTGTGCTAGTTTGCTCTTAGATGACAATACTCTATAAGTGCAAAATAGTGAAATGAAAGCATCAAAACATATTCCAGAACTAGGTAAAGACAACCAGGCAAACACAACCAGGCAAACACAACCAGGCAAACACAACCAGGCAAACACAACCAGGCAAACACAACCAGGCAAACACAACCAGGCAAACACAACTAGGTAAACACAACCAGGCAAACACAACCAGGCAAACACAACCAGGCAAACACAACTAGGTAAACACAACCAGGCAAACACAACCAGGCAAACACAACCAGGCAAACACAACTAGACAAACAACCAGGCAAACACAACTAGGTAAACACAACCAGGCAAACACAATTAGACAAACACAACCAGGCAAACACAACTAGACAAACACAACCAGGCAAACACAACTAAACAAACACAACTAGGTAAACACAACTAGGTAAACGCAACTAGGTAAACACAAATAGACAAACACAACTAGGTAAGCACAACTAGACAAACACAACTAGGTAAACGCAACTAGTTAAACACAACTAGGCAAACACAACTAGTAAATACAGCAACACCTCATCAACCCCTCCATCCTACACACACACACACACACACACACACACACACACACACACACACCTGCCTTCCAGGATCCTCCTCCACACAGGTTTCATCACCACAGGCACCAAACCACTCATCTCCACCACCTTCTCCACCACTGCACAAGACGGCCACACCTCCCTCTCCTCCATCTCCACTCCTACACCCTGGAAAGAGAAAAATGTCTATAACAAAGTGTTTCATCTTCTTGTTCCTTTGGTGGAAGTTATTGGTGTTTTAAAGGTGTTTTCATGATTCTAGTGACAGTTTAACAAGCTGTAGTGGAAGTACCGGGCTTTTCAAGGGTGTTTTCAGGATTCTGGTGACAGTTTAACAGGCTGGAGTGGAAGTTGCTTGTGTTTTCAAAGGTGTTTTCATAATTCTACTGGTATCATAACAGGCTCTAGTGAAATTTACTGGGGTTTTCAGATATTTCCATGACCAATGATAGTTTGAGAACAACTCTATCATCATCAAGAACAAGTACCCCTTTGAAAGCAGTCCTGGTGAGAGATGAAAGTGTTTAAAAAGAATATCTCAAGGTAACACAGCCACCTGATTCTATTTCATGATTACTATTATTCTGTTTATTTATTTATTTATTGTAATATTAGGTACAATAACACTATGTAACAGTTTTTGTCTCGACAAGCAAGTGTTATTTTCCAACTCTTTTCATTGCAAAACAATAGGATATGTCCATTATTCCTTTCAAACTTTGCTTTTGTGTTTTTTTTTTATGATTTTTTGCCTCATAATAGCTAAATTTCACCATTTTCCTGTTACTGTCAAAGATAAATTATTTGTTCTTCTCTTGATGAATTGACCACATACATAGCAGAATGTATCTGGAAAATGATTGCAGCCTCTTGATGCCATTTCACTTCTTGTGATGTGTCTTCTCAGGCAGCCAAAGCAGAACTGATTGGTGGTATGCAAGCCCCTACTTTTATATTGTCAAACAGTACTCTAGAATATTCTTAGTGTTTCTAGAATGTGTTCCAGAATGTTCTCAATCTTTCTAAAATATTCTTGAACCTACTTTACAATATTTTGAATCATTCTAGAAAATTCTTGTAGATTCTAGAAAATCCTTGATACTTCAACATATTTCTACAGTATTCTAGAAAGTTCTAGAATATTATGGAAATGTTTACATTGAATAGGATGTTCTAAAATGTTCTAAAAACTTACAAAAGTGTCTGGTAGAATATTCTGGAAGATTTGAAATCTTTGAAATGTAAGCAAATTCTTCTAAATATGAAAAATTTCTTGATAAATCTGGTCAGTTCAGGAATGATCTTATTAAAATTGAAAATCTTTAGAACACTTTATAGTTTCATTGTTATTTGCAACATTTCAAAAGCAATTAGATAAGCAATTGCAATTTTGCAAATGTCTTTACCTGACATAAAAACCAATAGTAACCCATACTATAATGAAATAAGGCAAAAATGTAAATCCATTGTTCTAACCACAAAAAACAAAGTTTTACGATCAAAATAACTTTTTCTATTTTACTTAGGTGGAAATAACTTAAAAATTATGGTTTCGGGCTAACAAAAAGACAAAAGTGAAATTTTGTTACATAGTGTATTCCTTTCCTTCAGCTGATGCACACTCCTTGTCTCTGTCACCTCCTCTGTGATGTGTGTCTGTGTGTCTGTGTGCCTCACTGCCTCACCCCTAGTGCAGCACAGTGAGTATCCATATCATTTGTGTGCTCATTGTTTATCACAGTTTTTCAGTGATTAGTTCCTTCACTGCTTCACATCACTGCCATTACCACTGCTGCTACTGCTACTGTCACTACTTTTTTTTTTTTTTATGTAGGAAGAACACTGGCAAAGAGCAACAAAAATCCAATTAAAAAAAATATGCCCACTGAAATGCCAGTTCCATAAAAGGGTCAAAGCAGTGGTCAAAAATTGGTGAATAGGTGTCTTGAAACCTCCCTCTTAAAGAAATTCAAGTCATAGGAAGGTGTAAATACAGAAGCAGGCATGGAGTTAGCAAGATCAGAAGAGCAGTTAACATGAAAATAGCGGTAGAAGACAGCTAGATATGCAACATTGCGGCGGTGAGAGAGAGGCTGAAGACAGTCAGTTAGAGGAGAGGAGTTGATGAGACGAAACGCTTTTGATTCCACCCTGTCTAGAACAGCAGTATGAGTGAAACCCCCCAGACATGTGAAACATACTCCATACATGGACGGATAAGGCCCTTGTACAGAGTTAGCAGCTGGGGGGTGAGAAAAACTGGCGGAGACGTCTCACAACACCTAACTTCATAGAAACTGTTTTAGCTAGAGATGAGATGTGAAGTTTCCAGTTCAGATTATAAGTAAAGGACAGACCGAGGATGTTCAATGTAGAAGAGGGGGACAGTTGAGTGTCATTGAAGAAGAGGGGATAGTTGTCTGGAAGGTTGTGTCGAGTTGATAGATGGAGAAATTGAGTTTTTGAGGCATTGAACAATACCAAGTTTGCTCTGCCCCAATCAGAAATTTTAGAAAGATCAGAAGTCAAGCGTTCTGTGGCGTTCCTGCGTGATATATTTGCCTCCTGAAGGGTTGGACGTCTATGAAAAGACGTGGAAAAGTGCAGGTTGGTATCATCAGCGTAGGAGTGGATAGGACAAGAAGTTTGGTTTAGAAGATCATTAATGAATAATAAGAAGAGAGTGGGTGACAGGACAGAACCCTGAGGAACACCACTGTTAATAGATTTAGGAGAAGAACAGTGACCGTCTACCACAGCAGCAATAGAACGGTCAGAAAGGAAACTTGAGATGAAGTTACAGAGAGAAGGATAGAAACCGTAGGAGGGTAGTTTGGAAATCAAAGCTTTGTGCCAGACTCTATCAAAAGCTTTTGATATGTCCAAGGCAACAGCAAAAGTTTCACCAAAATCTCTAAAAGAAGATGACCAAGACTCAGTAAGGAAAGCCAGAAGATCACCAGTAGAGCGGCCTTGACGGAACCCATACTGGCGATCAGATAGAAGGTTGTGAAGTGATAGATGTTTAATAATCTTCCTGTTAAGGATAGATTCAAAAACTTTAGATAGGCAGGAAATTAAAGCAATAGGACGGTAGTTTGAGGGATTAGAGCGGTCACCCTTTTTAGGAACAGGTTGAATGAAGGCAAACTTCCAGCAAGAAGGAAAGGTAGATGTTGACAGACAGAGCTGAAAGAGTTTGACTAGGCAAGGTGCAAGCACGGAGGCACAGTTTCGGAGAACAATAGGAGGGACCCCATCAGGTCCATAAGCCTTCCAAGGGTTTAGGCCAGCGAGGGCATGGAAAACATCATTGCGAAGAATTTTAATACGTGGCATGAAGTAGTCAGAGGGTGGAGGAGAGGGAGGAACAAGCCCAGAATCATCCAAAATAGAATTTTAACAAAGGTTTGAGCGAAAAGTTCAGCTTTAGAAATATATGTGATAGCAGTGGTGCTATCTGGTTGAAAGAAGCAAAGTTATTGGAGATATTTTTGGCTAGATGCCAGAAATCATGAGGGGAGTTAGATCTTGAAAAGTTTTGACATTTTCTGTTAATGAAGGAGTTATTGGCTAGTTGGAGAACAGACTTGGCATGGTTCCGGGCAGAAATATAAAGTGCATGAGATTCTGGTGATGGAAGGCTTAAGTACCTTTTGTGGGCCACCTCTCTATCATGTATAGCACGAGAATAAGCTGTGTTAAACCAAGGTTTAGAAGGTTTAGGACGAGAAAAAGAGTGAGGAATGTACGCCTCAATGCCAGACACTATCACCTCTGTTATGCGCTCAGCACACAAAGACGGGTCTCTGACACGGAAGCAGTAGTCATTCCAAGGAAAATCAGCAAAATACCTCCTCAGGTTCCGCCAACTAGCAGAGGCAAAACGCCAGAGGCACCTTCGCTTAGGGGGATCCTGAGGAGGGATTGGAGTGATAGGACAAGATAAAGATATGAGATTGTGATCGGAGGAGCCCAACGGAGAAGAAAGGGTGACAGCATAAGCAGAAGGATTAGAGGTCAGGAAAAGGTCAAGAATGTTGGGCGTATCTCCAAGACGGTCAGGAATACGAGTAGGGTGTTGCACCAATTGCTCTAGGTCATGGAGGATAGCAAAGTTGTAGGCTAGTTCACCAGGATGGTCAGTGAAGGGAGAGGAAAGCCAAAGCTGGTGGTGAACATTGAAGTCTCCAAGAATGGAGATCTCTGCAAAAGGGAAGATGGTCAGAATGTGCTCCACTTTGGAAGTTAAGTAGTCAAAGAATTTGTTATAATCAGAGGAGTTAGGTGAGAGGTATACAGCACAGATAAATTTAGTATGAGAGTGACTCTGTAGTCGTAGCCAGATGGTGGAAGACTCGGAAGATTCAAGAGCATGGGCACGAGAGCAGGTTAAGTCATTGCGCACATAAACGCAGCATCCAGCTTTGGATCGAAAATGAGGATAAAGAAAGTAGGAGGGAATAGAAAAGGGGTTACTGTCAGTTGTCTCAGACACCTGAGTTTCAGTGAGGAAAAGAAGATGAGGTTTAGAAGAGAAGGGGTGGTGTTCTACAGATTGAAAATTAGATCTTAGACCGCGAATGTTGCAGAAGTTAACGAAGAAAAAGTTGAGATAGATAGATAGATAGATAGATAGATTTATTGACTACACAATCATATTACAGCAAACTAAACTAAAACAAAAACTAAAATACAAAAAAATATCCACAGCAGTAGTCCATTAATAATTGTAGTCCACAATATTCTAAATCATTAAATAAATATTCTTGCAATGCAGCAAAAGAACTCCCAAAATACAAAATAAAAAAATTTTTTCTCTACCCAAAAATAGACATTACCAGATATCATACAAATTATTCGCATTCATTTAAATTTCCTTATTTATATACTTTAAGTACATCGAAAATTACATTACACATCTCGCTAGTTGTACATTTTGTAAATACATCTTCCATTGTTTCGTATCTATAGTTATTCCTTAGATGTTGGGTGAGAGTACAGTTCTCCAGTACGTGTCTCTCCGTCTGTATCTCACCACAACTGCACAGCCGCTCCTCCAGCGGTAAGCGGCCCCGTCCTCGCCTATTCCATCGCCCTGTTTCTATAGCTAGAGTGTGGCCAGATAATCGAAACCTTGTAAAATCCAGTCTATGAAACTCATTTAAGATTTGCCTCTTAGTGTAAATCTCGTGTGTGGATAATGTGGGATTTATGTCTTTATACACTATACATCTTGATGTACCTGAATCTCTGATGCAACACTTCGCTTTCTCCAATAACACAGACATGTCAGGTACTTCCCCTCTTATCATTTCTTTCACGCACTTGCCCATATTCGTGTTCTCGTTTATTACTTTTCTCATTGCAAAAGATAGCGGATCATCATTCATACTGGACCTCTCATCCCACATTTTCTTTAAAAACTTATGTTGTCTATATTTCACAAGGTCAGGAAGCGATGGATAACCCGACTCGACATAACACACCACGTTAGGAGTAGTTTTTCTCACCCCTAACAGTTGTTTCAGTGCCCAGTTATAAAGCTTAACTACAGGTTTAACGTCAGCATCAATCCAGGACTCACAACCATACACTAGTGACGACAGGAGGGCAGCGTCAAACACACGTCGCTTTACTATAAAGGGGATATCATTATTCTTCTTTAAAAACGATATAAACTTTAACACATGACATAATTTGTTCTTTGCATGTACCTTAACGGCAGAAGACACAGAACCGTCACACGTAAATGGTGAACCCAAATACATATAACTATCACAGTGTTCCACTTTCATACTCGTACCACCTACACTAAACGGCTCCTTGTCTCCTAGCCCACCATTGATGACAAAAAATTTCGTCTTTGCACTGTTTATCCTCATACCATACTCTTTACAATATTCCTGTAATATCCTTAGCTTAATGTACATATTCTCCCTACTCGTTGATAATAATACTGTATCATCCATGAACATTAAAATTTTTAACCATTCTATAAATACTTCTGGTCTACACTTTTCTTTAACAGATCTGATTAACATATTGACAAACATTACAAACAAAAAGCAAGAGGTAGGGGATCCTTGTCTGACTCCCTGTGAGGCGCTCAATACTGCGGCACCGATAACACTTTCCGTGGTGCGATACATGGCCACCATAGCGGCCAGCATCACGGCCCCGCACCCCAAACCCTTCATCACAGTAAACAGAGTTTTCCTTGGAACGATGTCATACGCTTTCGAGAAATCTATAAATACCACAAACATCTTAATCTTCTTTAACCTGGCTGTGTTGGTAAGCAGCCTGAGCGTTACTATATGCTCTATACATCCGCGCTTCTTCTGCGCCCCTGCTTGTTCCCTGTCTGGTTTGAACCACTGATTCAGGCGTTCACAAAGTACCATCTCATACAGTTTAGCTATAGAGTTAATGACGCTTATTCCACGATAGTTATCAGTGTTAGTCTTGTCACCTTTCTTAAATATTACAAATACTTTTGCTCTAATCCATGCATAAGGGAACATAGCAGATGAAAAAATACAACTAAATAATGTGGCAATAGTAACAAGCCACTGGGGTGACATAAGTGAAAAAACTCCAGGAGGGATACCATCAGGCCCACATGCCTTGTTAACCTTCATCCTTTTTATTTGATTTCGTACTTCTAGGGGAGAGATGGGTTCGTCAACCACAGGAATATTAATATCTGTAGACAGATCTGATAAATCATTTTGAGTTTCTCGTGCAGGATTCAGTACTTTCTCAAAATGGTCTCTAAATTCTGCATCACTTGGTAGATTACTATCACTATGCGTAGATGTACTATAGTTACCCTTCCAATCAATTGCCTTCCATACCCTCGCATCGTCATCATCCTCCATCAGCCTCTCCCATCTCCCTAACTCCATTCTACTGACAGGCGACACTTCCTCATTCAGTACAACACTACTCTTGGCATATGTATACAAAGTGTCCGAAAGGTTGTTAACATAAGAATTCACATCATCATCTTGTATACATGGCATTTGTTGTGCTATATGTCTCACAAAATTCTCCTTATCAATCTCACAGAATCTTACAGGTTTTCTTACCAACCTTGATCTTCCTGCCGTTCCTAACAGAGCTGCGTGTCCACCAAGTGTGGACGCCCGTACACTAAGGTTATCTAGGTCTACCCCTGTGACATTCACTGTGGCAGTTATTGGGGCGTGGTCAGATGGAAGGTCGATACGTTGCATCACTGAAAAATCATTAATAGAGTCTAACAACTGTGGTGATACAATACATACATCTAACTCGGAAATCCATACATCACGCTTGCGGTACGTTTTGTCACTCACGAAATTATTCTTACATGTTTTCAGGTTGTTTAACACCAAAAGCTTGTTATTCATACAAATAGAAGACAACACTTCTGCATTGTCATTAGCAACATTGACATCATCATTTATATGTGGGTATGAATATGGGTGACTCTCTTGCTCTTGTACATATGGTAAAATTTCCCTCACTCTTTTGCCAAATCTTGCGTTCATATCTCCCATCATGATGTAACCATTACACATGTACTTGGCCTTGATTTTTCCTTGAATAGCAGCAAAAGACTCATGACTATAATATTGGGAATCACTTGGTGGTACATAGATGAAACCAAACAAAACACCATACATGTTTCGAAACTGTAACCACACCTGATCATTAACACTGGTATCAACCTCGTAAACAAACGGGGCGATACAGTTTCTCACCAGCACCACTGTGCCTCCCCTGTTACTCGATTGTGTGGCCTTACTTCTAAAGGTTACATAACCGGGGAAATGCACATGCTCATTAGTTTTTACTTCATTTAGACCAATCACATCATAGTTGGCCAGCATTTGTCTAACACTCATTTTCTCCATCTTAGTACGCACACTGTTTATATTCCAAGACATTATCTTTATCTGACTTACTTGCTGTGGATTATCTAAAAAAACAAAGGATTCCAACTATCAATTATCTCACCATCCTTGTACACTTTACGTTCTCTTGGATCAAGGCGGATAACGCACCCAACATTTTCTGGCTTCTCCTTCTCCTCTCTCTCAACGTCTCGCAACCTCTTCCACTCCCTCCTGACGCTAGGGTGAACATCCTTCTTAATATAGATGGATTTGACATTATCTCCTGCATTCTTCAGACGATTGCTGTTCTCCAAGACGCGACTCCTTACATCCTTATCCGTCAGGGTCAGCAGTATAGGGCGAGACCTGCGGCTTTCTCCGTTGTTGGCTTCACGTCCCAACCTCCGGTGCGTTCCTCGGACGTCCTCGACACCAATTTTGTTCCATAGAACTTCTAACTTGTCTTCGTCGTTTGTAGCGCCTTCTAGTGACTCATTCTGCTCTGGTACGCCAAGGATGACTATGTTGTTCTCTCTTTCCTTCTTGTCCACAGCTTCCAAAAACTGTTGCTGTGCGGCTATAATTCGTCCTTGCTTCTCAATTCTGGCCTCCATTTCAGTGAGTCTCTTGTTCACAACACTGTCAGGAGATGACAGCATAGCTTTCAGCTCATTTATTTCTTGCATTAATGAAGCAAACTGTCCAGTGATGGTATGGAGTTGTTCTTCTTCGTTGTATGACAAAATGCTGTCTATCAAGTCATCCTTATTTATTTGTTTAAGCTGATGTCTTTGTAATTTCCGTAATTCTGCTACTTGCCGGGCCATGGTGGCGTTCAGCAGTTCGCCGAGGGGGGTGTCAAGACACTTAGGGTCGTCGACAGAAAGGCAGTCCGACCTGGGGACATTTATGGTCCCCTCCCCAGATGGGGACTCTGAGGCTGGTGTAGGAGTCGCCATGACGATTTAAAAATTTTTGAGTGAAGGGTGTGTGTGTTATTAGGTGCTTGTAGTTTTGTGTGGAGCAAGAGAGTTGTCTTTAGAGGGCAGGTTGTGACTGCCCCCTTGTGTTGTGAGACACAAAGGGAAATGTTCAGTGAGGTCACAGCTGGGTTTAATGATAAGTTCACAGCACCCCCTGAACAGTCCTTTAGACCTCACTGGGAGTAATTATCGTTTCGGCAGGTGTCTACTGCCTCCTCCTCATATTGACTTTATTTTGCTGTAACATCTCAGCAGTACCATTACTGGTACTTTGCATCGGCTCAACATCACCACCGTTGGCCATGCACTCGGGATTCACATCTGTTGCCATTCCAGCAATGGGCAGTGGTGTAAACCTGGACGCACATTCTTTTCTCAGTGGCAATGAAAAGCAGGTGCTCACGCTGGTGTGGATCCCTCAAGGGAATAAAATTCAGTGATGACTCCCCAAAATTTTTCACAACAGCATATTGGTGTTTACATGGGGCACCATTCATCCCAGCCATACATGTGCATGTCCAAATTGATGTATCAACATGGTAGACTATATCTTCTTTTGACTGGCTCCTCACTTCATAGTTATGGGCATCGATCTTGATTATGTCATATTTGGGGATTGATGATGCTCCAGGGAGAAATCTCTTGGAAACAGTGACATCCATATGCCCATTGGCAAGGTCTATCAAACGGCGTTCATAATAAGACGGCAGTCGTGTCACCAAGAAGTCCAGTAATTGTGCAATGTTATATGCACGGACACGTTCAAAAATTTGATCCTTGAGAATCCTCATGGCTGCTTCTGCATAATTGTTTGTGTTATTCCCACGGACAAGCAGGTCATGCCGGTAGCACACAGCCCATGCCTGACGACGATCATACAACTTCTTACAGTGGGCCAAATAGTTTGGGTACAGGCTTGCTATATCATTAGCCTGTACCTCAGGATAAGCCTTCTCAAGAGCTATAACACTCCCGGCAAATGTCATTTTCTTCACAGCTGAAAGCAACTGAGGACGATGATGCTTTCTGATATTGCTCTTCCCTTCCCACAAGAATCTCCAAACTGCTTGGAGCAAGTGAAAAACACAGAGAATCAACGTAGCCTCAGGAAAGACCTCGTGAAGACTCTGCCTTTCTGCCTCACTGTCATCAGACAGAAACACCAAGGGTCCACTCGAACTTCGACCAAAGAATCCATCTTTCGGTAAGATCTCTAGGTAGAGCCTTAAAGCCTGAGTTATGCAGTCACGCGACTCAGATGTGACAATGAGGTATCCAAGAGGCAAACCGCCTGCTGCACTGTGGGGCAACATCATGAAGATTCGACAATCGTATCTGTCCATACCTCCTGATGCATCAATAAACACAAGTTCCCCACTATAGTCATGGTTTTGATGCACACGTTTCATTAGTGGTGTACAAAGAGCAATCACAATCTTGCCATTTATGTATTTTATTTTACCACACACCTCTCCTTGCTTACTATTGTAGCTTTTTATGGCTGCTTCCAAATCATGCAGCATCTGCTCACCACTTGCAGCACCATAGGTTTTGTCAAATATCTTCCTGTACAGCCTAGAATAGTGAGAATATTTATTAGCAAATAAATTTAAGTAACACTTGTTCACATCACGTTTTCACCCCAAAATTGAAATAACTTTACGTCAAATTAAAACTCGATATAAAACTTGATATAAAACTTGATATAAAACAACTTAACTTAATTTAGATTAACTGAATTTCTTAATCTTACCTGTGACAGAACTGTATATCTGGACAATTGGCACGATCTGCAGCTTCGTAAACATAGTCTTTCTCATGTTGCAGTTGCATGTCTAACTTATGTGTGTTCAGTGCAGATGCAGGAGAATGGCCTTTGGCATACAGGTTTTTGAAGATCTCTATGGTATCCTCACTAACATCTCTATGCTTAAGCGTATCTGCACTGTTGATCATGTGGTTATGAATGTGTTTGATCTTGACCACAGTTGGATAGATCGGCAAGTGAAGGTCTTTATTTTTGGTTCTAGAACGGAGAAGATGTAGATTTCAGTTAAATGTAGAATTTACAGCAATTTATCTGACATAGATATTTTAATCTAAATTAAGTACATTTTCTTATCTTCGATGCCTTGTTTCATGGACCAGAAAAAGAAATTTGGAAAGTTTAGTTAAGACCGGCGTAACATCGAAGATCATATGCCAGAGAGAAACAGAAGTGGAAGAAATTACAGTTGAGGAGGACAGGGCAAACGGGAAACGGGTCACAGCCCCCCAAATTACACCAGGTACTCATTTCACTTCTTGGGTGGACAGAGGGTTAGGGCTTACGGAAAAATTGCCTAAAATAATTCCACTCCACCGGGATTCGAACCCGAGCTCTCTCAGTTATGAGCCGAGCGTCATAATCACTAGACCACGGAGCACCCTCAAGCGACTGAATGAAAGTAGTAATGCTCTTTATATTGGCATATGCAATGGTCAGTTGTTCCCTTGGGGAATTAACATAAGATCACACAAAAGAGTCTGTTTAGCTTTTTTTTTTTTTTTATTTAAAGTATTCGTACTAACTACACTATTAAGAAGACTATTCCAGGTGTCCACTACTCTATTTACCAAACCAGTTTTAACCAATATCTCTTCTAAAACGAAATTTATCCAACTTAAAACCGTTGATTCTAGTTCTGTCTTGACTATCTACCAATTATCAAAACTGCTTATATTGCTCTTATTGATACTCTTGAACCATTTCAATTCCTCAGTCATGTAGGCATTTTGCAGTTTCCAACATTCTCTTATGCTATTATGTTATCATTTAGGTGTAATGTTCACACTGTTACCTGTTAATTTTGTTACTTAAACTACGACTACATGTACGAGTAAACTCCCGTACTTAGGGTTAATCGGTGGAACTTATTTGCTCAGTTGTACAGGTATTCCTTTAACAGTCAAATTAAGTTGTGCTGGACAATGTGTGTTCTTAGATGAAGTTTTCTGATTGGCTGTCACTGAACGTGGCAATGTCTTGTGCTGGCATCGATAGAAGATTATGAAAAGGTTCGCCTTACCACTTGTAGGCTTTGTTGCTTCTACCCGGAGATTAACCTGACTAATCTTTTGGTATTGTTTGATCCAAGTTCTAGCATTTTCTTCAGTGTCAATGGCTATTCTGAACTCTGCTTCATATCCCTTGTCCACGATTTGATGCTTGCAAATGTGATAATCATAACCAGTTGGTAAGGAATCCTGCAACAAGCATGTAGAGTACAATAATAGGTAGCAATTACTTGCTGGATTCTAATATTCTGAACCAAAATTTCAGAAATCAGAAGCATCTGATAGAACTGATAATCAACAGAGCATATAAAAATTACTCTTCTTAGTTATGTATTAAGCAACTGCAGAAAACTTACATATAGGTCTGGGTAACTCTTTATGGAAATATCTTCATTTTTCCCCTTTGAACTGTCGAAATCACACAGATTTATAGACGCATCCATAGTTGATGACTTAGAAGGATGCATGTCAAGTTTCGATGACGAGTGTACCGTCTGTGCGTACCGTCCTCGTTAGCAGATGGTACAGTCTACTTGGGGAGAGACAAATCCAGAGGTTGAACTGTCGCTATAATAAATAACATATTTCCATTTAATGTAATTCATGTAAAGGTGTTATGAAGGTAAGGCAGTTAAGATGTAAAACTTGAATACGTATTTTAACCTTTGTGTAAGTAACAAAATTAACAGGTAACAGTGTGAACATTACACCTAAATGATAACATAATAGCATAAGAGAATGTTGGCATTAAATACACCCCAGCAGTCTAGGTATATATATATATATATATATATATATATATATATATATATATATATATATATATATATATATATATATATATATATATATATATATATATATATATATATATATATATATATATATATACCTAGACTGCTGGGGTGTATTTAAGTCCCACGCCTGAAATTCATGTCAATGTGGCAAAAAGGATCATATTCCTCAAGCCCCTCGTCACCTCCATGGTCACATTCCTACTTTTCAGAATCCTACCAAGTGCTCCTATAGCACTCATACATTTCAAAGCCCTAGTCCTTATTTCACCACCTTTCTCTCTATGCTTACCTAACGCTGTCCCAAGATACTTGAACTCGTTATACCAACTTCCATTTTCTCTTCACCCATCACTATATCTCACAACTCTGTGTCTGACATATTCGCTCTAAGAGTATGGCGTTCATACCTCCACAACCTCGATCCCTCTCCTCTGAAACACCATCAGCTTACTTTTCACTCAGTTTCCTTCTTACTCGTAGGCACCCAATAGATAGACTATTCCATAAAGCTTCCCTATCTAACATATCATGTGCCTCCTTCGGATCCATGAAGACTGATTATAATTTTTTACCCTCTCCTAGATACTCCTCCACGATCATCTTAATTGCAAGTATCTCATCCACGCAACCCTTCCTTTTTTTCTGAAACCGCCTTCCTCCTTACTCACCTGTGTTATTCCCAATAGCTACCATTTCAGTCTGTGTTCTCCAAGAAACTTTCCCATTATAATCCATTATAAGCTACTGCACTTACTCATACTACCTGTACTTTTGTAGAGAGGCACAATTATTGCCTTCCTCCACTCCTATGAAACTTCTTTCTGCCACCAAACAACTTTACACATCAGGAACATCCACTCTACCACTATGTTTCCTCTATACAGTACTTAAATATTTCTGGAGTTGTTCCATCAGTACCTACAGTTTTACATCATAACCTAGATATTTTCTCTACTTTTGCTCTCTCAATCTTCTTCTCCACACAAGCTCACTTTCTATACCTGCTCCCATACCCATACTTGATACAGTACTTAGCTTCCTCAGTGGTGTTCGGACTCGCATTCCTTAAAAATTTTAGAGGATTCTTCCATACTCCAGTGTCCAGCCACTTCTACTTCACCACCTACAAGCCTACCATGTTATTATTCTCTCTCTCTCTCTCTCTCTCTCTCTCTCTCTCTCTCTCTCTCTCTCTCTCTCTCTCTCTCTCTCTCTCTCTCTCTAAACGAAGTGACATTACCAGAAAAGTGTCTTTTCAGTGTTTTCAACCTGTCATATACAAAAACGCCAAAATGCATGCAATTAACCCTATATAAGAAACAAACCGATATGATAAGAAACGTATATTAAACCAGGTACCTTATATAATGAAATAAAGCAATATTATCAGACACGTTTATTATCAGTGTTTTTGAGATTCTTACATACAAAAGTCGTAAAACCCGTGAATCGCACTCCATATGGAGATACAGAACATTACCATCAATGTGTGTTTTGAGTGTTTTTCATAATGTTTCGTACCAATACACGAAAATGCATGCAAAGCACTTTACATGGGGAAACGAAACGACATTTCTAGATAGGTGCCTTTTCAGTGTTTTTCAGCTTTTTAGGCACAAAAACGCATGGGAAGCACAGTTTATTGGAATACAAAACAACATTACTAATAACGTGTTTTTTGAGTGTTTTTGAGCTTCTTAAGTAACAAAATGCTAAAATGCATGCAAACGTCCGCATATAGGGAAACGAAAGGATATTATGAGAAACGTGCATAATGAATGTTTTTCAGCTTATTAGGTACACTATGGAGACACAGAATGACATTACCAAAAACGTGCATTTTGAGTGTTTTTCTCATTGTTAGGGACCAAAACACCAAAATGCATGCATAGTACTGTATATGGAGAAACGAAAATACATTAACTGAAATGTGTCTTTTTAGTGTTTTTTTTTTTTTTTTTTTTTATTTATTTTTTTTTTTTTACGTTTTAGGCACCAAAACGCTAATATACATGGAAAGCACTTGATACTGGAAAACAAAACGTTACCAAAAAACGTTTATTTTCAGTGTTTAGGAGCTTCTTACGTACGAAAACGCTAAAATGCATGGAAATTGCATGCATTATTTTATGGAGAAACAGAATAACATTACCAAAAATGTGTATTTTGATTTTTTTAACATTGTTAGTAACAGAAACGTCAAATTCCATACAAAGAACCCTATATGATAAAAAAAAAAAAAAATATCAGAAACATGTATTATGAATGTTCTTAAGATTTTTAGGTACGAAAAGGCAAATACGCGAAAATAACACTGTATATGGAGAAACAGAACAGCATTACCAAAAAAAAGTAAATTATGTGTTTTTCACATTGATAGGTACCAAGAGGCGAAAATTCATGCAAAGAACTTTATATGGGGAAACGAAACGATATTAGTAGAAGTATGTCTTTTTAGTAGAAACATGTATTTTTTAGCGTTTTAGGCACCAGAACGCTAAAATGCATGACAAGCACGTTATTTTGGAAAACAAAACATTAAGAAAAGGTGTCATTTGTGTGTTTTTTGAGCTTCTTACGTACCAGAACACTAAAACTCATGGAAAACTCCCATTATGGAGAATCAGAATAATATTACCAAAAATATGCATTATGAGTGTTTTTGAGTTTGCTAGGTACAGAAACAGCTAAATGCATGCAAAATACCCTATATGGTGAAACAAAACGATGTTACAAGAAAGACTATCATGTATGTTACTGACCGTCTTAGGTAACAAAACGCTAAAACGGGTGAATAGCACTCTATATGTAGAAACAGAACATTAACAAAAAAAACGTGTGTCTTGAGTGTTATTCACATTGTTAGGTGCTAAAACGCCAAAATGCATGCAAAGTATCATATATATAATAACGAAAAGACATTAAGAGAAAAGTGTATTATGAGTGATTTTGAGCTTGTTCAAAATACAAAAAAAATCATAAATAGCACTCAATATGGAGAAACAGAACATTATTAAAAACTTGCATTTTGAGTGTTTTTCGCATTGTTAGGTACCAAAACACTCAAATGTATGCAAAGCACCCTTTATGGTGAATTGAAACCTGATTTCCAGAAAAAAATGTCTTTTGAGTGTCTTTTTGAGCGTGTTAGGCACCAAAACACTAAAAAGTATGGGAATAAAAAAAGAAAAAGAAAAAGAAAATGTGTCTTTTAAATGTTTTTATTTGTTCACGCACCAAAACGCTAAAACTCGTGTAAAACACCATTTATAAAGATCACAATAAATTTAAGAAAAACGTATATTTTCAGTGTTTTTGAGCTTGCTACGTACAAAACTGTCAAAATATACTGAAAGAACACTATATGGGGAAATAAAAGAACATTACGAGAAACGTGTATTAGGAGTATTTTTTTTTAGCTTCTTAGTTATTAAAACGCTAAAACCCATGAATAGCTCTTTATATGGAGAAACCAAACAACATTACTAAAAACAAGTATTTTTGAGTATTTTTTGTTTTTACATTATTAGGTATAAAAACGCCAAAATGCATACAAAGTCCCTTATATAGGAAAACGAAACGACATTACAAGAAACGTCTCTTCTGAGTATTTTTTTTTTTTTTTTTGTGCATGTTCGACAACAAACCGCTAAAAAGCATGGAAAGCACACTATATGGAAAAACAAAACAACATTAGAAAAAATGTCTTTTTTTTTATTTTATATAGCGACTTACGTACCAAAACGCTTAAACGCATGCAAAGCACCCTTTACAGACACAAAATAACTACCAAAAACAAGTATTTTCGCTGTTTTTTTAATTTGTTATATATATATATATATATATATATATATATATATATATATATATATATATATATATATATATATATATATATATATATATATATATATATATATATATATATATATATATATATATATATATATATATATATATATATATATATATATATATATATATATATATATATATATATATATATATATATATATATATATATATATATATATATATATATATATATATATATATATATATATATATATATATATATATATATATATATATATATATAAAACAGAACAATATTACCATAAACGTGTATTTTCCATGTTTTTCATAGTTGTGTCATATCGGGAAAATGCATACAAAGTACCATATATGGGGAAACGAAAAGTCATTAAGAGAAACGTGTATTATGAGTGTTTTTGAGATTCTTAGTTACCAAAACGCTAAAATGAATAGCAGGCTATAAGGAGAAACAGTGCAACATTAGCAAAATCTTGTAATGTTGTTGTAATGTTGCTTTGTATTTTGAATGTTTTTGAGACTTTAATGTACAAAAACGCTATAATGCATCCCAAAAAACATATATGAAGGCATGAAAAGACGTTACGAGAAATGTATTGTGAGAGTTTTTTTATTTATTTATTTATTTTTTTTTTTATAGGTAATAAAACGCTCAATCGCAAGTAGAGAACTCTATATAGAGAAAGAGAACAACATTACCAAAGCGTGTATTTTGAGTGCATTTTACATTGTAAGATGCCATAACGCCATAATAGATGCAAAGAACCCTATGTGGGGAAATTAAACGAAAACCGTGTTTTTTTAGTTTTTATGAGCGTGTTAGGGAACAAAACGCTAAAAAAAAAAAAAAAACATGGAAAGCACTCTATATGGAAAAAGAAAACAAGAGTACGAAAAACTTGTCATTTGAGTGTTTTTAGCTACTTAGGTAACAAAACGCTAAAAATGGATGGAAAACACTCTTTATGGAGAAACACAATAACATTACCAAAAACAAGTATTTTTTAATGTTTTTGAGATTGTTACGTACAAAACACCAAAATGCATGGAAAGTACCCTATGATGGGAAACGAAAGGACTTAACGAGAAACGTGTACCTATTATGAGTGTTTTTGAGCTTCTTGGGTACCAAAACTCAAAAACGCATGAATAGCACTCTATATGGAGAAACAGAAAAATGTGTATTTTATATGTATTTCACATCGTTAGGTACCAAAACATGAAAATGCACGCAAAACACCCTATATGAGAAAAGAAACGATATTCCCAATAATGTGTCTTGTGAGCCTCAGGCACGAAAAAAGATAAAAAAAAAAAAAAAACGTGAAAAACACCTTATACAGGAATACAAAACATTACAAAAAAGTCTTTTTCAGTGTTCTTGAGTTATATGCGAATTAAAACGTTAAAAAGCATAAAAAATATCTTCTATGGAGAAAGAAAATACCAAATTCAAGTATTTCGAGTATTTATTTTTTACCATGTTACGTAGAAAAAGAAAAAAAAAACGTAAAAGTAGAAAGTACTTTATATCGGGAAACGAAAAACTATTACGAGAAACTCGTATTATGAATGTTTTTTGAGTTTCTTAGGTACCCAAACGCAAAAATGTGTTAATACCACTTCATATGGAGAAACAGAGCAACATTACCAAAAACATGTAATTTGAATGTTTTTCACATTTTTAGTTATCAAAACGCCAAAATGCATTCAAGCCTCTAACATGGTTAAACGAAAAAAAGGATCACCTGAAGATCCGCCACCCCACAGGGATCACCTGAAGATCCGCCACCCCAGACTCTCTCACTTGGTTAGGTTAGGTTAGGTTAGGTTAGGTTAGCCTAACCTAACCTAACCTAACCTAACCTAACAACATGAACGCATTAAAAAACTGAGTGGATATAAAAACTGCAGAAAAAAGTTTACTTCATTAAAAGTATGGGATCACCTGAAGATCCGCCACCCCAGATTGTCTCACCTGAAGATCTGCCACCCCGAGTGCGGCTGGGGTGGCGGATCTTCAGGTGATCCAAGCATTGAAATCACCCTATATGGGAATACAAAACAACTTTATGAAAAACGTGTCTTTTGAGTGTTTTTTTTTTTAATATCTTACGTACAAAAACACAAAAACACATCCAAAACACTCTTTATGAAGAAACAGAATAACAATACAAAAAATAAATAATTTGAGAGTTTTTGATCTTGTTACGCACGAAAAACCCAAAATTGCATGCAAAGTACCATATATGGGGAAACAAAAAAAACATTACGTAGATAAACGCCAAAATGCATGCAAAGTACCCTATATAAAAACGAAAAAACGTTACGAGAAGCGTGCATTATTAATGGTTTTCAGCTTCTTAGGTACCATAACGATGAAACGCATAAAAAGCACTCTATATGGAGAAACAACAACATTACCAAGAGTGTGTATTTTAAGTGCATTTCACATTATTAGATTAAATTCTTAGATACTAAAACGCGAGAATTCGTTGAATAACAATCTATATGGAGAATCAGAATAATATTGCCAAAAACGTGTATTTTGTTTTTTACATTGTTAGGTACCGAAAAGCTAAAATACATGCAAAGCATGTATTTTAGCTTTTCTGTACTTATTTTTTTTCCAGAAACGTGTATTTTTAGTGTTTTAGGCACCAAAACAATAAAAATGCTTGGAAAGTACCCTATTTTGGACTAGAAAAAAACTTTACCAAAAAAGTTTTTTGTGTGTTTTTGAGCTTTTTACGTACGAAAATGCTAAAACTCCTAGAAAACACTCATTATTGAGTAAAAGATAACACCATAAATGTGTATTATGAATGTTTTTGAGTTTTTAGGTACAAAAACGGCAAAATGCATGAAATGTATCTTATACGGTGAAACAGCGATATTTGTGTGTGTTTTTGAGCTTTTTACGTACGAAAATGCTAAAACTCATGGAAAACACTCATTATTTAGTAAAAGAATAGCACCATAAATGTGTATTATGAATGTTTTTGAGTTTGTTAGGTACAAAAACGGCAAAATGCATGAAATGTACCTTATATGGTGAAACAACGATATTACCATAAACATGTATTATGAATGTTATTGACCTTAGGAAAAAAAAAAAAATAAATAAATAAACACTCAATAGAATTAAATATGCAGAAACAGAATAAATTTACCAAAAAACGTGTGTTATGAGTGTTAGTAACATTGGTATATACGAAAACTCGAAAATTCATGCAAAATATCCTATATGGATTAACAAAAGGACATTTAAAAAAAAAATTGCATTATCAGTTGTCCAGGTTTTCAGGTTCCAAAACGCAAAAACACTTCAAAACCATTATATGTGGAGAAACAGAACATTACCAAAAACGCGTATTTTGAGTTTTTTTTTTTTTTTTTTTTTTGCATTGTTAGGTACCAAACTTCCAAAAAGCGTGCAAAGCACCCTATATGAGGAAAATAAACGACATTTCAAGAAACATATATTCTCATAAGAAATGCATGCCTTGCATACATTTTGACATTTTTCTACGAAACAAGCTCAAAACACCTAAAATCCACGTTTTTAGTCAAATGTTCCTCCGTAACTTTTTTTTTTTTTCCATGCGTTTCATCGTTTCAGTACGTAAGTAGCTCAAAGGCACAAAAAACAGACGTCTTTGGTAATGTTCTTTGGTTTACATAAGAACATAAGAAATAAGGGAAGCTGCAAGAAGCGACCAGGCTTACACGTGGCAGTCCCTGTATGAAACACACCTACCTATTTCCATCTGTTATCCCCATCCATAAACTTGTCTAATCTTCTCTTAAAGCTCTCTAGTGTCCTAGCACTAACTACATTATTACTGAGTCCGTTCCACTCATCTACCACTCTATTTGAGAACCAATTTTTTCCTATCTCCTTCCTAAACCAAAAATTTTCAAGCTTGAACCCGTTATTTCTTGTTCTACCCTGGTTGCTGATCCTAAGAATTTTGCTCACATCTCCCTTGTTATAACCCTTATACCACTTAAAGACTTCTATCAGGTCCCCTCTTAACCTACGTCTCTCTAGAGAATGTAAATTTAACAGCTTCAACCTCGCCTCGTAAGGAATACTCCTCATCCCCTGTATCCTTTTAGTCATTCTCCTCTGTACTGATTCTAATAGACCTATATCTTTCCTGTAATGTGGGGACCAGAACTGCACAGCGTAGTCTAGATGAGGTCTGACCAGCGCCAAGTATAACTTTAATATTACTTCCGGTCTTCTACTTTTAACACTCCTAAAAATGAATCCTAGTACCCTATTTGCCTTGTTTCTGGCTTCTATGCATTGTTTCCCTAGACGGAGTTCGGAGCTAACTGTAACTCCTAAATCTTTCTCGTACCCTGTACCTACCAGAGTTTGGTTGTTTAATGTGTACCTATTGTGTGGGTTTCCTCTACCTACGCTAAGCACTTTGCATTTATTGATATTAAATTGCATTTGCCATCTATCCGTCCATTCATTCATTCTATCTAAGTCTGCCTGCAAGGCGATGGCATCCGATTCTGACCTAATTAATCTACCTATCTTTGTGTCATCCGCAAATTTACTAACATCACTACTAATTCCACTATCCAAGTCATTGATATATATTAGAAATAACAATGGCCCTAATACTGATCCCTGTGGCACCCCACTAATTACATGACCCCACTCGGATTTAGAGCCGTTTATTACCACTCTGTCGCCTGTTACCAAGCCATGACCCTATCCAGCCTAACACCTTCCCATCTATCCCGTGTGCCCTAACCTTTCTCAGGAGCCTTTGATGGGGTACCTTGTCAAATGCTTTACTAAAGTCCAGAGGTTTGCTATATAGGGTGCTTTCTATGCTTCTTAATATTTTGGTGCAAAGCACGCTCATATTCATTCGAAAGAAACGTTTCTGGAAATCTCGTTTTCCTTCCTCATGTAGTGTGTTTTGCATGCATTTTGGCGTTTTAGTATCTAAGAATGTGAAATACACTCAATATACACTTTTTTTTTTTATGATATTCTATTTGTCAATGTTGAGTGGTATTAATGCTTTGTAGAATTTGCTACCTAGAAAGCTCAAAAACACTCATAATACACGTCTGTCGCAATATCTTTTTATTTCCCTATGTAGGGTAATTTACATGCATTTTGGCGTTTTCCTACATAAATCTACAAAAGAAAAAAATAAATAAATAAATTCTTGTATTTGGTGATTTTATTTGGTTTGGCAATGAATTATGTTTTCCATGTTTTTTTTTTAGCATTTAGATACGTAAGTACTTCATAAAAACTGAAAAGAGATGTTTTTGGTAATATTTTCTTTTCTCATATATCGTGATTTCTATGTTTTTTAATCGTTTTGGTGGATACCATGCTTATATACACTCAAAATATACGTTTCTGGAAATCTCGCTTCCTTTCCCCATATGGGAATCATTGAGTGCATTTTGGTGGTTTAGTACTTAATAATGTGAAATATACTCAAAATACACGTTTTTGTAAAGCTCTCCTTCTTAATATAAAGTGCTATTCATGTTTTTTTTTTTTTTTCGTGTTTTGTACTTAATAAGATCAAAAACACTCATAATACACGTTCCTAATAATGTCCTTTCATTTCCCTATATACTTTTCATGGATTTTCGCGTTTTTTGTACGTAACAAGCAGAAAAACCTTAAAAATATTTGTTTTTAGTTATATTTTTTTTTTCTCTACAAAGATATATTCTGAACGTACTTTATACCTTTGAATTTTTGGTACGTCAGACGCTCAAAAACACTGAAAAGACATGTTATTCGTAATGTTTTGTTTTCCTACATGGGAAGGTTTCTATGCTTTTTAGCGCTTTGTTACCTAACGATATGAAATACACAAATACACGTTTTTTTTTTTTTTTATGTTCTCTTTCTTATATAGAGGGCTATTCATGAGATTTTGCGTTTTAGTACCTAAGAAACTCAAGAACACTCATAAAAAAAAAAAAAACGTTTCTCATAATGTCTTTTCGTTTCAGCATATAGGTTGCTTTCATGAGTTTTAGCGTTTTGGGACGTAAAAAGTAAAAAAATAAAAAAAATACTTGAAAGACACGTTTTTCGTGATGTTGCTTTGTATTACCAAATGAGGTGATTACCATGCATTTTGGCGTTCCGGTGCGTAACGTATTTAAAAACTGTGAAAATACACGTTTCTGCTAGTGTCATATCATTACCCACAAAGGGCGCTTTTCTTGCATTTTGGCATTTTAATACCTAATAATGTGAAAAAACACTAAAAATGCAAGTGTTTGGTAATGATCTCCTCTCGATATAGAGTACTATTTATGCGTTTTAGCATTTTGGTACAAAAGAAGCTCAAAAACTGTCATAAAATAAGTTTCTCACAATGTCTTTGTTTCTTTATATAAATAACTTTACATGCATTTTGGCTTTTTTTTTCTACGTAACAAGCTCAAAAACAGTCAAAATAATTGTTTTTTGGTAATTTTATTATTCTTCGTAATAAAGGGTGTTTTCCATGTTTAGTGTTTTGGTGCGTATCTCAAAAACACTCAAAAAATATGTTTTTGGTAACGTTTCATTTTTTTCCATATAGTGTGCTTTACGTGTGTGTTTTTTCTTTTTTTTTTCTAGCGTTTTGGATCCTAACATGCACAAAAAAATCAAAAGATGTTTTTTTTTTTCCAAATATCAGGGGCTTGGTATGTATTTTAATTCCTAACAATATGGAAACACTCCAATAACACGTTTCTGTTGATTTTCTTTTCTCCATAAAGAGTGGTATTAACTGATTTTCATCTTTTAGACCCTTAGAAGCTCAAAAATATTCATAATTCACGTTCTTCGTAATGTCCTTTCCTTCCCTCATATATGGTATTTTGTATACATTCGACGTATTTTTTTCTACGTTACCAGCTGAAAAAACACATTTTGGTAGCGAACAATGTGAAATACACTCAAAATACATGTTTTTGGTAATTTTGTTCTCCTTTTCCATATTAATATATGGAAAAGGACAACAAAATTACACGTTTTCACCTTTTGGCACCTAAGAAGCTCATAAACATGCATATACTTTACCTCTATTTCCTTATTTTTCTACGTAACCCATTGAAAAGCTTGTTTTTAGTAATGTTATTATGCTTTTCCATATATTTGCATATATTTCAGTGTTTTGATAGGAAAGAAGTACAAAAACACTCAAATGACACGTCTTTCATGTTTTTTTTTTTTTCCAATATAGAGTAATTTTTATGCTTTTTTTTTTTTTTACGTTTTTGGTGCCTTAAACGCTCATAAGCACTCAAAATACTTAATTCTGCAAATTTCGATTCCTTTCCCATATTGTGTGCTTTACATGCATTTTGGCGTTTTGTTAACTAACAATGTGAAATACACAAAAATACACGTTTTTCGGTAAAAGCATCAATAGCACTCTATATAGAGATATAGAGTGCTTTTCAAGCTTTTTCGCGTTTGGTGCCGAAAAAGCTCAAAAACACTCGCAATGCATGTTTCTCGTAATATTTTTTTCGTTTCCCCATATGAGGTACTTTTTATGCACTTTTGCGTTTTTTCTGTGTAACAAGCTCAAAAACTCTCAAAACACTTGTTTTTGGTAATGTTTTGTTTCTTCATTGAGTGCGTGTTCAAAAGACACCTTTTAGATAATATTATTTTTAATAACCATATTGAATGCTTTCAATGCTTTTTAAAATTTAGGTGCCTAATAATGTGAACAAAAAACAAAAATAACATATGTTTGGTAATGTTTTGTTTCACCATATTGCGTGGTATTAGCGTGTTTTACCTTTTTGGTACCTAAGAAGCTCAAAACACATAATACACGTTCCTCGAAATGCCTTTTCGTTTCCCCATATAGCGTATTTTATGTAATAAGCACAAAAACACTCAAAATACTTTTTTGGGGTAATGTTATTTTCTGTCTTCATAAAAGGTGTTTTGCATGCGTTTCAGCGTTCTGGTACGTATGAATTTGAAGAACACTCATAAAACATTTTTCGACTCGTTGTTTGGTATTCCCATATAGAGTGATTTCCATGCTAATTTATAGTGTTTGGTGACTATTGGGCTTAAGAACACTTAAAAGGCACAATCCTCGTAATTCAGTTTCGTTTCACCATATTATAGGCTTTGCATGTATTATGGATTTTTCGTACCTAACAATGTGAAAAAAAACTATAAATAAACGATTTTGGTAAGTTGTTCTCTTTTTCCATATAGAATTGTGTTCATAAGTTTTCGGTACCTAAAAAAACTCAAAAACACTCAAACTTACACGTCTTTCGTAATGTTTTTTTTCCCCCCTATTTATATAGTTTCCATGAGTTTTGGCGTTTTCTACGTAACAAGCTGGTTTTCATTATTTTGAGTATTTTTCACAATGTTAGATACCAAAACACCGAAAATATATACAAACACTTCATATAGAAAAACACAACTACATTACAAAAAAAAAGTGTCTTTTCAGCGATTTTTTTATGTTTAGGCCGAAAACGATAATTACTCCCAGTGAGGTCTAAAGCACTGTTCAAGGGGTGCTGTGAACTTATCATTAAACCCAGCTGTGACCTCACTGAACGTTTCCCTTTGTGTCTCACAACACAAGGGGGTAGTCACAGCCTGCCCTCTAAAGACAACTCTTCCTCCACACAAAACTACAAGCACCTAATAACACACACACCCTTCACTCAAAAAATTTTAAAATCATGGCGACTCCTACACCAGCCTCGGAGTCCCCATCTGGGGAGGGGACCATAAATGTCCCCAGGTCGGACTGCCTTTCCGTCGACGACCCTAAGTGTCTTGACACCCCCCTCAACTTTTTCTTCATTAACTTCTGCAACATTCGCGGTCTAAGATCTAATTTTCAATCTGTAGAACACCACCCCTTCTCTTCTAAACCTCATCTTCTTTTCCTCACTGAAACTCAGGTGTCTGAGGCAACTGACAGTAGCCCCTTTTCTGTTCCCTCCTACTTTCTCTATCCTCATTTTCGATCCAAAGCTGGATGCTGCGTTTATGTGCGCAATGACTTAACCTGCTCTCGTGCCCACGCTCTTGAATCTTCCGAGTTTTCCACCATCTGGCTACGACTACAGAGTCATTCTCATACTAAATTTATCTGTGCTGTATACCTCTCTCCTAACTCCTCTGACTATAAGAAATTCTTTGACTACTTAACTTCCAAAGTGGAGAACATTCTGACCCTCTTCCCTTTTGCAGAGATCTCCATTCTTGCAGACTTCAATGTTCACCACCAGCTTTGGCTTTCCTCTCCCTTCACTGACCATCCTCGTGAACTAGCCTACAACTTTGCTATCCTCCATGACCTAGAGCAATTGGTGCAACACCCTACTCGTATTCCTGACCGTCTTGGAGATACGCCCAACATTCTTGACCTTTTCCTGACCTCTAATCCTTCTGCTTATGCTGTCACCCTTTCTTCTCCGTTGGGCTCCTCCGATCACAATCTCATACCTTTATCTTGTCCTATCACTCCAATCCCTCCTCAGGATCCCCCTAAGCGAAGGTGCCCCTGGCGTTTTGCCTCTGCTAGTTGGGGGGATCTGAGGAGGTATTTTGCTGATTTTCCTTGGAATGACTACTGCTTCCGTGTCAGAGACCCGTCTTTGTGTGCTGAGCGCATAACAGAGGTGATAGTGTCTGGCATGGAGGCGTACATTCCTCACTCTTTTTCTCGTCCTAAAACTTCTAAACCTTGGTTTAACACAGCTTGTTCTCGTGCTATACATAATAGAGAGGTAGCCCACAAAAGGTACTTAAGCCTTCCTTCACCAGAATCTCATGCACTTTATATTTCTGCCCGGAACCATGCCAAGTCTGTTCTCCAACTAGCCAAAAACTCCTTCATTAACAGAAAATGTCAAAACCTTTGAAGATCTAACTCCCCTCGTGATTTCTGGCATCTAGCCAAAAATATCTCCAATAACTTTGCTTCTTCTTCTTTCCCTCCTCTACTTCAACCAGATGGCACCACTGCTATCACATCTATTTCTAAAGCTGAACTCTTTGCTCAAACCTTTGCTAAAAACTCTACCTTGGACGATTCTGGGCTTGTTCCTCCCTCTCCTCCACCCTCTGACTACTTCATGCCACGTATTAAAATTCTTCGTAATGATGTTTTCCATGCCCTCGTTGGCCTAAACCCTCGGAAGGCTTATGGACCTGATGGGGTCCCTCCTATTGTTCTCCGAAACTGTGCCTCCGTGCTTGCACCTTGCCTAGTCAAACTCTTTCAGCTCTGTCTGTCAACATCTACCTTTCCTTCTTGCTGGAAGTTTGGCTACATTCAACCTGTTCCTAAAAAGGATGACCGCTCTAATCCCTCAAACTACCGTCCTATTGCTTTAATTTCCTGCTTATCTAAAGTTTTTGAATCTATCCTCAACAGGAAGATTCTTAAACATCTATCACTTCACAACCTTCTATCTGATCGCCAGTATGGGTTCCGTCAAGGCCGCTCTACTGGTGATCTTCTGGCTTTCCTTACTGAGTCTTGGTCATCCTCTTTTAGAGACTTTGGTGAAACTTTTGCTGTTGCCTTGGACATATCAAAAGCCTTTGATAGAGTCTGGCACAAAGCTTTGATTTCCAAACTACCCTCCTACGGTTTCTATCCTTTTCTCTGTAACTTCATCTCAAGTTTCCTTTCTGACCGTTCTATTGCTGCTGTGGTAGACGGTCACTGTTCTTCTCCTAAATCTATTAACAGTGGTGTTCCTCAGGGTTCTGTCCTGTCACCCACCCTCTTCTTATTATTCATTAATGATCTTCTAAACCAAACTTCTTGTCCTATCCACTCCTATGCTGATGATACCACCCTGCACTTTTCCACGTCTTTTCATAGACGTCCAACCCTTCAGGAGGTAAACATATCACGCAGGGAAGCCACAGAACGCCTGACTTCTGATCTTTCTAAAATTTCTGATTGGGGCAGAGCAAACTTGGTATTGTTCAATGCCTCAAAAACTCAATTCCTCCATCTATCAACTCGACACAATCTTCCAGACAACTATCCCCTCTTCTTCAATGACACTCAACTGTCCCCCTCTTCTACACTGAACATCCTCGGTCTGTCCTTTACTTATAATCTGAACTGGAAACTTCACATCTCATCTCTAGCTAAAACAGCTTCTATGAAGTTAGGTGTTCTGAGACGTCTCCGCCAGTTTTTCTCACCCCCCCAGCTGCTAACTCTGTACAAGGGCCTTATCCGTCCATGTATGGAGTATGCTTCACATGTCTGGGGGGGTTCCACTCATACTGCTGTTCTAGACAGGGTGGAATCAAAAGCTTTTCGTCTCATCAACTCCTTTCCTCTAACTGACTGTCTTCAGCCCCTCTCTCACCGCCGCAATGTTGCATATCTAGCTGTCTTCTACCGCTATTTTCATGCCAACTGCTCTTCTGATCTTGCTAACTGCATGCCTCCCCTCCTCCCGCGGCCTCGCTGCACAAGACTTTCTTCTTTCTCTCACTCCTATTCTGTCCACCTCTCTAACGCAAGAGTTAACCAGTATTCTCAATCATTCATCCCTTTCTCTGGTAAACTCTGGAACTCCTTGCCTGCTTCTGTATTTCCACCTTCCTATGACTTGAATTCCTTCAAGAGGGAGGTTTCAAGACACTTATCCACCAATATTAACACTGCTTTGACCCTTTTAAGGGACTGGCATTTCAGTGGGCATTTTTTTTTATTAGATTTTTGTTGTCCTTGGCCAGTATCCTTCCTACATAAAAAAAAAAAAAAAAGAAGACGCAAAATGCATAGAAAACACCCTATTTTGGATACAAAATAATATTGCGGAAAATTTGCCTATTGAGTTATTTATTTATTTATTTTTTTTTTTGTGATAACGTACCAAAAACGCTAAAAAGACTAAAACAGTTTATGGAGTGTTTCTTTTTTTTTATGTTTTGAGCTTATTACGTATACCAAAATAAAAAAAAAATGGTATACCAGGAATACCAAAATGCATTGAAAGTAGTGTATTTATGAAATAAAACGATTTTACAAAAACAAAAAAAACGTGTTCCTTAGAGAAAAGAACAACTTTCATCAAGAAAGTCTCTTTTGAGTGCTCTTTACACTGTTAAGTACTAAAAAGGCTAAATAAACTCAAAATAAAAAAAAATAAATGGAAAAATGCATGCCAAATACCAATGCAGTACCAAATATTGGGAAACGAAACAAATTTACCAGAAACGTATATAATGAATACCTCTAACTTTCTTAAATACTAAAACCCTTAAATGCGTATAAAAATCTCTATACGGAGAAAAGAAAAAAAAAATGTACCAAAAACGTGTTTTGAGTGTTTTTCACCTTGTAACATATCAATACACCAAAATGTATATAAATCAAGTGATTGGAAGAAACAGAACAACGTTACCAAAACCATGTATTGTAGGTGTGTTTGACCTAGTTTGGTACCAAATCACCATAAATGCATGAAAACCACTCTTTATGAGGAATCGAAAAGGCATTATGAGAAACATGTATAGTGTTTGTGAACCTATTATGTACCAAAACGCAAAAAACGAGTAAATAATAATACAAAAGAAAATAATAGAAAAGAAAAAACGTGTATTCTGAGTGTTTTCCACATTGTTAGATACGAAAATGGTTAAATGCATGTACTCTCTATGGTGAAATAAAACGATATTATAAGGAAGGTATCTTATAATTATTTGTTGTGCATGTTACACAACAACACGCGGAAAAGCATGGAAAGCACGCTGTATTAGAAAATAATTCATTACCAGAAACGTTCATTTTCAGTGTTTTAGAGGTACTTACCTACGAAATGCCTAAAACGGATGCAAAACCCAATTAATTGAAAGAGTAACATTACCAAAAACAATTATTTTGAGTGTCATGAGCTTTTTACGTACATAAACGCAAAAATTGCATGGAAAGTACCCTCTCTGGGAAAACGAAACATTGTGAAAAACATGTATAAAGAGTGTTTTCGAGCTTCTTAGGTACCAAAACGCGAGAATGCGTTGAATAACAGTCTATATGAAGAATCAGAATAATATTACCAAAAACGTGTATTTAGTTTTTTACATTGTTATGTAGCGAAAAAATAAAATGCATGTAAACCATTCTATATAAGGAAACAAAGCGACTTTACCAGGAACGTGTTTTTTTTTTTTTTTTTAGCGTTTCAAGCACCAAAACAATAAAAATGTTTGAAAGTACTCTATTTTGGACTACAAAACAACATTACCAAAAAGATTTTTTTTTTTTGTGCGTATTTTTTAGCTTCTTACGTACCAAACCGCTAAAACTCATGCAGCCTCTCTCTCACCGCCGCAATGTTACATATCTAGCTGTCTTCTACCGCTATTTTCATGCTAACTGCTCTTCTGATCTTGCTAACTGCATGCCTGCAAGACTTTCTTCTTTCTCTCACCCCTATTCTGTCCACCTCTCTAACGCAAGAGTTAACCAGTATTCTCAATCATTCATCCCTTTCTCTGGTAAACTCTGGAACTCCCTGCCTGCTTCTGTATTTCCAGCTTCCTATGACTTGAATTCCTTCAAGAGGGAGGTTTCAAGACACTTATCCACCAATTTTTGACCACTGCTTTGACCCTTTTATGGGACTGGCACTTTAGTGGGCATTTTTTTTTATTAGATTTTTGTTACCCTTGGCCAGTATCCTTTCTACATAAAAAAAAAAAAAAAATTGCATGCAAAGTACCATATATGGGGAAACAACAAAAAAAAAACCATTACATAGAGAAACGCCAAAATGCATGCAAAGTACCCTATATAAAAACGAGAAAACATTACGAGAAGCGTGCATTATTAATGGTTTTCAGCTTCTTAGGTACCATAACGATGAAACGCATAAAAAGCACTCTATCTGGAGAAACAACAACATTACCAAGAGTGTGTATTTTAAGTGCATTTCACATTATTAGGTTGCATTCTTAGATACTAAAACGCGAGAATTCGTTGAATAACACTCTATATATGGAGAATCGGAATAACATTGCCAAAAACGTGTATTTTGTTTTTTACATTGTTAGGTACCGAAAAGCTAAAATACATGCAAAGCATGTATTTTAGCTTTTCTGTACTTATTTTTTTTCCAGAAACGTGTATTTTTAGTGTTTTAGGCACCAAAACAATAAAAATGCTTGGAAAGTACCCTATTTTGGACTAGAAAAAAACTTTACCCAAAAAGTTTTTTGTGTGTGTTTTTGAGCTTTTTGCGTACGAAAATGCTAAAACTCATAGAAAACACTTATTATTGAGTAAAAGATAACACCATAAATGTGTATTATGAATGTTTTTGAGTTTTTAGGTACAAAAACGCAAAATGCATGAAATGTATCTTATACGGTGAAACAGCGATATTTGTGTGTGTTTTTGAGCTTTTTACGTACGAAAATGCTAAAACTCATGGAAAACATTCATTATTTAGTAAAAGAATAACACCATAAATGTGTTTTATGAATGTTTTTGAGTTTGTTAGGTACAAAAACGGCAAAATGCATGAAATGTACCTTATATGGTGAAATAACGATATTACCATAAATATGTATTATGAATGTTATTGACCTTAGGTAAAAAAAAAAAAAACACTCAAAAGATTAAAATATGAAGAAACAGAATAAAATTACCAAAAACATGTGTTATGAGTGTTAGTAACATTGGTATACACGAAAACTTGAACATTCATGCAAAATATCCTATATGGATTAACAAAAGGACATTTACAAAAAAAAAAATTGTATTATCAGTTGTCCAGGTTTTCAGGTTCCAAAACGCAAAAACATTTCAAAACCATTATATGTGGAGAAACAGAACATTACCAAAAATGCGTATTTTGAGTTTCTTTTTTTTTTTTTTTTTTGCATTGTTAGGTACCAAACTTCCAAAAAGCGTGCAAAGCACCCTATATGAGGAAAATAAACGACATTTCAAGAAACATATATTCTCATAAAAAATGCATGCCTTGCATACATTTTGACATTTTTTTACGAAACAAGCTCAAAACACCTAAAATCCACGTTTTTAGTCAAATGTTCCTCCGTAACTTTTTTTTTTTCCCATGCGTTTCATCGTTTCGGTACGTAAGTAGCTCAAAGGCACAAAAAACAGACGACTTTGGTAATGTTCTTTGGTTTGCTATATAGGGTGCTTTCTATGCTTCTTAACATTTTGGTGCATAGCACGCTCATACTCATTCGAAAGAAACGTTTCTGGAAATCTCGTTTTCCTTCCTCATATAGTGTGTTTTGCATGCATTTTGGCGTTTTAGTATCTAAGAATGTGAAATACACTCAATATACACTTTTTTTTTTTATGATGTTCTGTTTGTCAATGTTGAGTGGTATTAATGCTTTGTAGAATTTGCTACCTAAAAAGCTCAAAAACACTCATAATACACGTCTGTCGTAATATCTTTTTATTTATAATATCTATTTTATTTTTTATTTATTTAAAAAAATGGTATACCAGGTATACCAAAATGCATTGAAAGTAGCGTATTTAAGAAAAAAAACGATTTTACAAAAACAAAAAAACGTGTTCCTTAGCTAATTACGTAACAAAACGCAGAATCGCATGAAAGAGAAAAGAACAACTTTCATCAAGAAAGTCTCTTTTGAGTGCTCTTTACACTGTTAAGTACTAAAAAGGCTAAATAAACTCAAAATAAAAAAAAAAATGGAAAAATGCATGCCAAGTACCAATGCAGTACCAAATATTGGGAAACGAAACAAATTTACCAGAAATATATATAATGAATACCTCTAACTTTCTTAAATACTAAAACCCTTAAACGCGTATAAAGATCTCTATACGGAGAAAAGAAAAAAACTTTACCAAAAACGTGTTTTAAGTGTTTTTCACCTTGTAACATATCAATACACCAAAATGTATATCAATCAAGTGATTGGAAGAAACAGAACAACGTTACCAAAACCATGTATTGTAGGTGTGTTTGACCTAGTTTGGTACCAAAACACCATAAATGCATGAAAACCACTCTTTATGAGGAATCGAAAAGGCATTATGAGAAACATGTATAGTGTTTGTCAACCTATTATGTACCAAAACGCAAAAACGAGTGATTAATAATATAAAAGAAAATAATAGAAAAAAAAACGTGTATTTTGAGTGTTTTCCACATTGTTAGGTACCAAAATGGTTAAATGCATGTACTCTCTATGGTGAAATAAAACGATATTATAAGGAAGGTATCTTATAATTATTTGTTGTGCATGTTACACAACAACACGCGGAAAAGCATGGAAAGCACGCTGTATTAGAAAATAATTCATTACCAGAAACGTTCATTTTCAGTGTTTTAGAGGTACTTACCTACGAAATGCCTAAAACAGATGCAAAACCCAATTAAAAGAGTGAAAGAGTAACATTACCAAAAACAATTATTTTGAGTGTCATGAGCTTTTTACGTACATAAACGCAAAAATTGCATGGAAAGTACCCTCTCTGGGAAAACGAAACATTGTGAAAAAACATGTATAAAGAGTGTTGTCGAGCTTCTTAGGTACCAAAACGCGAGAATGCGTTGAATAACAGTCTATATGAAGAATCAGAATAATATTACCAAAAACGTGTATTTTGTTTTTTACATTGTTACGTAGCGAAAAAATAAAATGCATGTAAACCATTCTATATAAGGAAACAAAGCGACTTTACCAGGAAGGTGTTTTTTTTTTTTTTCTAGCGTTTCAAGCACCAAAACAATAAAAATGTTTGAAAGTACCCTATTTTGGACTACAAATAACATTACCAAAAAGATTTTTTTTTTTTTGTGCGTATTTTTTAGCTTCTTACGTACCAAACCGCTAAAACTCATGCAAAACACTCATTATTGAGTAAAAAGATTAACATTATGAGTGTTTTTGAGCTTGTTAGGTACAAAAACGGCAAAATGCATGAAATGTACCTCATATGGTGAAACAACGATATTACCACAAACATGTATTATGAATGTCATTGAGCTTAGCTAACAAAACAGTTAATAAAACTGTATAGAAAGAAACAGAACAACATTGCCAAAAACGTGTGTTATGAGTGTTAGTAACATTGGTATATACAAAAATGTTGTTCTGTTTCTGCTTATAGAGTGCTATTCATGCGTTTTGTCGTTTTGGTATCTAAAAACCTCAAAACACTCAAAATATAGTTTCTTGTAAAGTCTTTTCGTTTCCTTATATAAGGTATTTTGCATGCATTTTGGCGTTTTTCTACATGACAAGCTTAAAATTTAAATACACGTTTTTTGTAAACTTATACTATTTCTCCATAAAGAGATTTTTACGTCCGTTTTAGCGTTTTGGCAAGTATCTTCAAGCACTAAAAAGAGACGTTTTTAGTAATTTTGTTCCGTTTTTTTTCCCATAAAAGAGGGTGTTTTCCATGCTTTTTATCGTCTTGGTGCTTAGCACGTTCATAAATACTAAGAGGACACGTTTCTGGAAATCTCATACCCTTTCCCCATATAGGATGGTTTCCATATATTTTTGGCGTTTTGTTACCTAACCATGTGAAATACACTCAAAACACACGTCTTTTATTATGTTGTCCTGTTTCTAAATATCATGTGCTATTCTCGCGTTTAAGCGTTATATTTCCTAAGAAGCTCAAAAACACTCTTAATACCCGTTTTACGCAATGTCTTCTTTCGCAATGTAGGGTACTTTTAATGTATTTTGACGTTTATCTATGTAACACGCTTAAAAACGTAAAAAAAATAAATAAATTTTTGGGGTAAATTTGTAATGTTTTCTCCTTAAAGTGATTTTTGTAAGCATTTTAGGATTTTGGTACATAAGTAGCTGAAAACACTGAATAGAGACGCTTTTGGCAATGTTGTTTTGTTTTCCCATATATGGTGCTTTCCATGCTTTTTAGCGCTTTGGTGCCCAGCACGCTGAGAAATACTAAAAACATATGTTTCTCGAAATGTCATTTCGTTTTACTTTAGAGGGGACTCTGCATACATTTTGGGCTTTGGGTACCTAACAAGGTGAAAAACTCTCAAAATACGTTGTTCTGTTTCTCTATATAGAATGTTATTTATATCTTTTATCATTTTGGTACCTAAGAAGCTCAAAAACAATCGTAATACACGTTTCTCTTATTTTTTTTCGTTTCTCCAAATAGGTTCTTTCCATGGATTTTGGTGTTTTTTTTTTTTTTTTTTTTGCTTAAGCTTAAAATACTCAAAACACTTTTTTTTTCTTTTAATTTTATTGTGCTTATTCATAAATAGCGTTTTGCATGCGTTTTTGCGTGTTTGTAAATAATTAGTGCAGAAACTAAAAAGACATTTTCCGTAACGTTATTTTATTTTTACATAGAAGGTGTCTTTCATGCTTTTTAACGTTTTGGTACCAATCACGATCATAAACACTTGAAAACATATTTCTGGAAATGTTTTCTTTCCCCATATCGGGTGCTTTGCATGCATTTTGGTCTTTTGGCACCTAACAATGTCAAATACACTTAAAATACGCTTTTTTTGGTAATGATCTTTTCTACATATACCGTGCTTTTTATGCGTTTTAGCGTTTTGGTACGTAAGAAGCTCAAAAACACTTATAATACACGTTTGTAGCAATGTCCTTTTTTTTTCCATATAAAGTACATGGCGTTCTTGTATGTAAGAAGCTGTAAAACACTCAAAATATTTGTTTTAGTAGGTTGTTTTTTTCCTTGTAAAGTGTATTTTCCATGCGTTTTAGCGTTTTGGTTCGTAAGTAGCGCAAAAACAGTTGGAAGACACGATTTTGATGATGTTGTTTTGTTTTCACATATAGTGTGTTTTCCCATATTTTTAGCATTTTGGTTCCTATCACGCTCATAAACACTGAAGACACGTTTCGGCAAATGTCGTTTCTTTTTTCCAATATGGATTGTTTTGTATGCATTTTGGCATTTGGCTATCTAACAATATGAAAAACACTCAAAACACATGTTATTATAACGTTCTTTTTCTCCAAATAGAGTTATTAAATTGTTTTTGCGTTTTTGGTACATAAAGAGATAAAAAAAAAAAAAAACACGTTTATCTCATTGATTTTTTTCGTTTTCCCATATAGAGAACTTTGCATGCATTTTGGCGTTTTTCTATGTAACAAGCTCAATAGCACTAAAAATAATTGTTTTTTTGTCATCCTTTTTCTCCATAAATGTTCTCCATGCGTTTGATGATTTGGTACCTACCGAAACACTAAAACGCATGCAAAACACCCTTTATGAAAAAACAGTATGACAATACCAAAAAACAATTATTTTCAGTGTTTTTTAAGCTCAAAAACACGGAAAAGAGACGTTTTAGTTAATGTTGTTTTGTTAACCCTTATAGGGAGCTTTCCATGCTTTTTAGCGTTTTGGTGCCTAGTACGCTCATAAACACTCAAAAGACACGTTTCTTAAAATTGCATTTAATTTCCTAATATAGAAAGCTTTGCGTTCATTTTGGCGTTCTGGTACCTAACAATGTGAAAGACACTGAAAATACACGTTTTTGGTAATTTTATTCATTTTTTTTTTCTTTTTCATATTGAGTGATATTCATACTTTTATGGTACCTAAAAACTCAAAAACACTTATAATACACGTTTCCCGTAATATCTTTTCCTTTCTGTTACCTGCACCAATCATTGATTTCCTGATATACCTGTTGAGTCACCAGCAGAAGGCAGGGTCGGTGACTCACTGGCAGGGTGACGACTGGAGGAAAACAAACTGGGAAAACAAAACAACATTACGAAAAACGTGTCTTTTGGATGTTGTTGAGTTGCTTACTTACGAAAACGCTAAAACACATGCAAATAGAATAGAAATAGAATAACATTACAAGAAACAAGTGTTTTGAGTTTTTTTTTTTGAAGTTGTTACACAGAAAAAGCAAAAATGCATATAAGGTACCCGTAATGGGGAAACGAAAAGACGAGAAACGTGTAATATTAGTGTTTTTGGTATTCTTATATACCAGAACGCTAAAACACGTGAATAGCACTCTATATGGAAAAACGGAACAGCTTTACCAGAAACTAGTATTTTCAGTATATTACGCATTCTTTGGTACCAAAACGCAAAAATATATGCAAAGCATCCGATCTGGGGAAATGAAAGAACATTTACAGAAACATGTGTTTTAAGAGTGTATGAGCGTGTTATACATGAAAACATTTAAAAGCATGGAAAGCACTCTATGTGGGTAAAAGTATATATATATATATATATATATATATATATATATATATATATATATATATATATATATATATATATATATATATATATATATATATATATATATATATATATATATATATATATATATATATATATATATATATATATATATATATATATATATATATATATATATATATATATATATATATATATATATATATATATATATATATATATATATATATATATATATATATATATATATATATATATATATTGCCATAAAACTTGTCTTTTTAAAGTTTTTGACCTACTTACGTAACAAAATGCTGAAATGCATGCAAAGCACTATTTGTGGAAAACACTAACATTACCAAAAGGTGTCTTTTGAGTGTTTTTAAGCTTGTTACGTACAAAAACGCTAAAATATATATATATATATATATATATATATATATATATATATATATATATATATATATATATATATATATATATATATATATATATATATATATATATATATATATATATATATATATATATATATTGCCATAAAACTTGTCTTTTTAAAGTTTTTGACCTACTTACGTAACAAAATGCTGAAATGCATGCAAGGCACTATTTGTGGAAAACACTAACATTACCAAAAGGTGTCTTTTGAGTGTTTTTAAGCTTGTTACGTACAAAAACGCTAAAATACATGGAAAGTACTCATTTCGGAATCGAAAGAGCATTACAGAAAACGTGGATTATAATTATGAGTGTTTTTGAGGTTATTAGGTACCAAACCGTTAAAACACATGAATAGCACTCTATATGGAGAAACAGAATAAATTACCCATAAATGTGCATATTTTCATATTCATAGGTATGAAAACGACAAATTGAATGCAATATAGGGAAACGAAATGAAATTTACAGAAACATGTCTTTTAATTTTTTTTTATGAGCGTTTTAGGCACAAAAACGCCAAAAACCATGGAAATCACCCAATGTGAGAATACAGAAGAACATTACGAAAAACTTGTCTTTTTCAATGTTTTTGAGCTTCTTACGTACGATAGCGCTACAACGCATGCAAAACATCATTTATGGTGAAAAAGAATAACACTTTAAAAAACAAGTAGTGTTATTGTTTTTGAGCTTGTTAAGTGCAAAAACGTCAAAATCCATGAAAGTATTAAAGTATATTTATTTCCAAGAAAATGTATAAACATGGGTAAATGTTAGGCACACTGGTTAGGTTTACGTATTCTGATTAATACTGTATTTTTATACATCTTATGTACATATAGTCCCGTTTCATACGGGCTTCATACCCGTCCAGTTGGTCTTGGGTACGCATCTCTTTCAGTTGCCACACAGTGAACATGTGTATGTAACCTCCTACCTTGACAGGTACTAAAACTACTAACAATGATTTTACACCACTTTAATAGAGTACATCTGATCACTAACACACCTTACTAATCACAATAATTAAGTGTGCAACCACCACCACACTTCACGGCGCCGGCTGGGAGCGGCACCAGTAGATCTCTCTTGGGTGGCGTGACGTTGACGAGTGTGAGCCGTAACTCTGTTGTGTGTGATTAACTCTGGTGACATGTGTTTTGAGTGTTTTTCATATTGTTAGATAACCAAATGCCAAAATGCATACAAAACAATCCATATTGGGAAAAGAAATGACATTTGCCGAAACGTGTCTTCAGTGTTTATGAGCGTGATAGGGACCAAAATGCTAAAAATAAGGGAAAACACACTATATGTGAAAACAAAACAATATCATCAAAATCGTGTCTTTCAACTGTTTTTGCGCTACTTACGAACCAGAACACTAAAACGCATGGAAAATACACTTTACAAGGAAAAAAATAACCTACTAAAACAAATATTTTGAGTGTTTTACAGCTTCTTACATACAAGAACGCCATGTACCTTATATGGAAAAAAAAAAAAAGGACATTGCTACAAACGTGTATTATAAGTGTTTTTGAGCTTCTTACGTACCAAAACGCTAAAACGCATAAAAAGCACGGTATATGTAGAAAAGATCATTATCAAAAAAAGCGTATTTTAAGTGTATTTGACATTGTTAGGTGCCAAAAGGCCAAAATGCATGCAAAGCACCCGATATGGGGAAAGAAAACATTTCCAGAAATATGTTTTTGAGTGTTTATGATCGTAATTGGTACCAAAACGTTAAAAGCATGAAAGACACCCTCTATGTAAAAATAAAATAACGTTACGGAAAATGTCTTTTTAGTCTCTGCACTAATTATTTACAAACACGCAAAAACGCATGCAAAACGCATTTTATTAATAAGCACAATAAAATTAAAAGAAAAAAAGTGTTTTGAGTATTTTAAGGTTAAGCAAAAAAAAAAAAAAAAACACCAAAATCCATGGAAAGAACCTATTTGGAGAAACGAAAAACATTAAGAGAAACGTGTATTACGATTGTTTTTGAGCTTTTTAGGTACCAAAATGATAAAAGATATAAATAACACTCTATATAGAGAAACAGAACAACGTATTTTGAGAGTTTTTCACCTTGTTAGGTACCTAAAGCCCAAAATGTATGCATCTAAAGTAAAACGAAATGACATTTCCAGAAACATGTCTTTTTAGTATTTATGAGCGTGCTTGGCACCAAAGCGCTAAAAAGCATGGAAGGCACCATATATGGGAAAACAAAACGACATTGCCAAAATCGTCTCTATTCAGTGTTTTCAGCTACTTATGTACTAAAATCCTAAAACGCTTACAAAAATCACTTTAAGGAGAAAACATTACAAATTTACCCCAAAAATTTATTTATTTTTTTTTACGTTTTTAAGCGTGTTACATAGATAAACACCAAAATACATTAAAATTGCCCTACATTGCGAAAGAAGACATTGCGTAAAATGGGTATTAAGAGTGTTTTTGAGCTTCTTAGGAAATAAAACGCTTAAAGGCGAGAATAGCACTTAATATTTAGAAACAGAACAACATAATAAAAGACGTGTGTTTTGAGTGTATTTCACATGGTTAGGTAACAAAACGCCAAAAATGTATGGAAACCATCCTATATCGGGAAAGGGTATGAGATTTCCAGAAACGTGTCCTTTTAGTATTTATGAACGTGGTAAGCACCAAGACGATAAAAAGCATGGAAAACACCTTCTTTTATGGGAAAAAACGAAACAAAATGACTAAAAACGTCTCTTTTTAGTGCTTGAAGATACTTGCCAAAACGCTAAAACGGACGTAGAAATCTATTTATGGAGAAATAGTATAAGTTTACAAAAAACGTGTATTTTTCAGCTTGTCATGTAGAAAAACGCCAAAATGCATGCAAAATACCTTATATGAGGAAACGAAAAGACTTTACAAGAAACTATATTTTGAGTGTTTTTTTGAGGTTTTTAGATACCAAAACGAAAAAACGCATGAATAGCACTCTATAAGCAGAAACAGAACAACATTAGCAAAAGCGTGTATTTTTATTTTTTTTTTACATTGTTGAATATCAAAAAGGCGAAGTGCATGCATAGCCCCTTCTATTAGGGAACGAAATTACATTACAAGAAATGCATTTTTTTTTCTTAAGTAGTTTGGCACCACAACGCTAAAAAGAATGGAGAGCAACATATATTGTACTAGAAAACAATATCAACAAAAATGTCGGATTTTAGTGTTTTGAGCTACTTATCTAACAAAACGCTAAAACGCATGCGAAACACCCATTATAGAGAAACATAACAACATTACCAAAAACAAGTATTTTGAGTGTTTTGAGCATGTTACGTAGAAAAAAAAACCGTTAAAATACATACAAAACACCCAATATGGACAAATGAAAAAACGAAAAAAAAATACGAGAAACGTGTATTGAGTGTTTTAAGCTTCTTGGTTACAAACGCTAAAACGCATGAATAGCATTCTATTTGGAAAAAAAAAAAAAAGTACATTACAAAAACGTGTATCTTGAGTGTATTTCATATTGTTGGGTAATAAAACGGGAAAATACATACAAAGCACTATATATAAGGAAAGGAAACGAGTTTTCCAGAAACGTGTTCTTTGAGTGTTTATGAGGGTGTAAGGCACCAAATCGCTTAAAAGAAACCATGGAAAGCACTCTGTATGAGAAAACAAGATAACTTTACCAAAAAACGTCTTCGTTCATGTTTTTTTTTTTTCTTTTTCGTACCAAAACACTGAAACGCATACAAAAAAAAAAAGGAGAAACAGTATAACTTTACGAAAAAACGTGTATTATGAGCTTGTAATTTAACAAATGCCAAAATGCATTAAAAGTACTCTATATGGGGAAACTAATAAGCATTACTAGAAACGTGTATTATGAGAGTTTTTCAGATTATTAGGTAACAAAATAGCTTAAAGGCATGAATAGCTCTCTATATCAAGAAATAAACTATCATTATCGAACACGTGTATTTTCAGTTTATTTCACATTGTTAGGTATGAAAATGCCTAAATCAATGATAAACAACCTATATGAGGAAAACAAAATGACATTTCCAGAAAAAAAAAGTGACTTTTAAATGTTTATGAATGTTTAATGCACCAAATCGCTAAAAAGCATGGAAAGCACCCTTTATGGGAAAACAAAACAACATTGTCATAAATGCTTCTTTTTATTGTTTTGAGCTTACTTACCGAGACGCTAAGATCCATACAAAACACATTTTATTGAGAGACAGAATAACTTTTATGACAACGTGTATTTTGAGTGTTTTTGAGATGCCTGGAAAATAAAACCATATGGGAAAGCGAAGGGACATTTCGAAAAAAGTTTATTATGATTTTTTTTTTTTTGAGGTTTTTAGGTACCAAAATCCTAAAACGCGTGAATAGTATTTGATAAGAAACATTACCAAAGAGGTGTATTTTCTGTGTTTTTTTTTTAAGCTTATTACTTACAAGGATGCCAAAATGCATGGAAAGATCTCTAAATGAGGAAATGAAAGGATATTATGAGAAACGTGTATTTTGAGTGTTCTTGTTTTTATTACTTACCAAATTGCTAAAACGCGTGATTAACATGTTTTTTTTTTTTTTTGAGAAATATATCACACATTACCAAAAACGGATTTTTTCAGTGTTTTTTGCCTTGATAGGTACCGAAAAGTCACTCCATGTGAACAAACAAAACGATATTGCAAGCAACGGGTCTTTTGAGTGTTTTTGTGCATGTTAGATACCAAAACAGTAAAAAGCATGGAAAACACTCTATGTGGTAATAGAAAAAAAAAATTACCAAAACGTGTCTTTTGGGTGTATTTATTTATTTTTTTTATGTACTAAAACGCTAAAACATATGCAAAACTCCCTTTATGTAGGAACAGAGTAACACTGACAGATACGTGTATTTTGAGGGGTTTTTTTTTTTTTTTTTGAGCTTCTTACATATAAAAGCAGAAAATGAATTGAAAGTACCCTATATTGCGAAACGAAAGGACATAACGAGAAACGTGTATTATGAGTGTTTTTGAGCTTCTAAAGAAAGAAAACGCAAAAACACCTTAATAACACTCTACATAAAGAAACTGAACAAAATTACTAAAAAGTGTATTTTAAGTGTTTTTCACATTGACTGGTACCAAAACAAAAAAAAAAAGAATCATACATGGGACACAATTTGAAGAAAAGGAAACATTTCCAGAAACGTAACTTTTTAGTGCTTATGAGCGTGTTAGGCACCAAAACGTTAAAAATCATGGAAAGCACCCAATGGGGTATAACAAACAACAGTACCAAAAAATTGTCTTTTTGAGCGTTTTTGAGCTACTTGCGTAAGAAAACCATTCAACATATGTAAAACACCTTATAAAGAGAAAAAGAACACTATGTGTTCGAAACACGTGTGTTTCGAATGTTTTGGGGATTTTTACGTACAAAAACGCCAAAATGCAATCAAAGTACTTAATATGTAGAGTGTCACACACGTGACTACTCTACCACGGAACCAGGTGCCTGCCTCTCAACTCGTGGCGCTGCCACGTGTATAGCTTGAGGCATACTGGATACGTGACCTCTAGCAGGCTACCAAGCCGATAACGAGGGGTGGAGTTCCATCGAGCTTCAGTCTCCTCCAAGGGTCGCTACAGCTCTGAGGTCACCTTGGCATACGCTGGGAGCCTCATATACACTCGAGAGCGGTGGTAAGAGTTACACCAGTGTTACACACCCACACACACACACACATAAACACACACACACACACACACACACATAAACACATTTATATTTATTTTCTATTATGTATATGTAAAGGTGTTTATTTTTGTAATTTGTATCTATATGCATTTACTAACTTGGCTTAAGTTATTTACTGAACCAGTCTTTTAAGTTATTCAGTCCAGTTCAGATTGCCACTCCTTGTTACTTACTTTTACTTACAAATAATCTTCAATTTTGTATTGTTACTTAATTTAAGGGTTAACTTTAAGATATTAAATAGCAGTTAAAATGTCTCCTTTACTCTTTTCTTTTAACCCTTCCATTGTTAGTGTGAGCAACACCCCTTCATGGTCCATCCCCTAGAGTTCAGTGTATGCTCACACGTAACAATTGGGGGCCTGTCCGGGATATTACACATGTTTACACATACATATAACTACAATAGTTCCTTTCCTGCTCTCGAGTGTATATGAAGTTGTGCTTATTTCTTTGTTGGTGAATTTTTGCGTTTTTCCGCTTTAAAAGTACGCGAGGTACCGGCGTCTAGTCATAAAAGCGTTAAAAACCTAACAATTGATTTCCTCAGTGCTGCTTTAGTGTCGGTTCGATTCCCCCTAGTAGTGACCTTCACCCCGAACTCCGAGACTCCTTAAAACTTGGGAACTTGCGTTCCACTCTTTGCTTGAAAGCAGCGAATACGGCAAGCCATTACAAGTGCTTAAGTGTTAGTTCTATGGTAGTCATTTTGGGGCAGTGATTATCGCTACACTTCTTCGATTCGTTGCCTCTTCAGAAGCACAGTTAAGGCGTTGCTAACCTTGACTCAACTAGACTCAAAAACGAGTCTCTGTCGATGCACGCGGGTCAACTCATTTCCCTCCGACTCGTGGTTTCGAACCTGTCGTTCACGCGGGTCCTTCCGACTCGTGGTGGCAAACCTAGGTCTTGGATCAGGTTTCAGTGTAGGGCTCAGACACACTTGATTTGGTTCAATTGACCTCACGCTCATTAATCATGTCGCATGAGTTAAACTTGGACGCATTTTGCAGTAATCCTTCTGTGGCGGAGCTACAAACTGCCAAAGTGACAAAGGATGATTTAAAGTACATAGCCCGACAGTTTGATCTCTCATATCCGTCTGACATTCGGAAGGAAGAACTCCGAACTCAAATCCTAGTTCACCTTGGAGGTGAAGCCACTAGTGCTGCTTCACAGCACGACGCCAGTTTAATGCTCGAACTCGAAAAGCTGAAACTAATGGCAGCAAGAGAAGAGAGAGAGGCAGCAAGAGAAAGAGAAAGAGAGAGAGAAGAGAGAGAGGCAGCAAGAGAAAGAGAGAGAGAAGAGAGAGAGGCAGCAAGAGAAAGAGAGAGAGAAGAGAGAGAGGCAACAAGAGAAAGAGAAAGAGAGAGAGAAGAGAGAGAACTAAGGCGAGAAGAACTAGCTTTTCAAAAAGAAAAAGCGGAAAGAGATCTGGCATATGTAAAAGAAAAGGAGGAAAAAGAAAGAGAGGAGAGAGAAAAAGAAAGAGAGGAGAGAGAAAAAGAAAGAATCCACGAGACCCAACTCACACAATTAAAATCTCGATCAACCACCACAGCTGACCTCAAACAAAAGTTAACTAAATATCTCTCACTACTCCCTCGGTTCTCTGACAAAGACCCCGAAACTTTCTTTGGACAGTTCGAGGACACAGCAGTACATTTTGAACTGCCCCGAGAAGACTGGCCTTGGCTTCTTAAACTCAAACTCAGCCAAAAGGCTTTAACTATTGTGAACGGCCTCGAAAACAACACGGATTACGACTGTGTCAAACAGGGCATCCTAGCGGCGTACTCCATTACCACAGAAGGATACCGTCAGTCTTTTCGAAAAATGTTCAAAACTCCGCAACAAACCTATCTAGAGTTTGCCTCAGAGAAACTGAGGGCTCTCAAGCGTTGGCTTAAGTCAGCCGCGATAACCACGTACGACGAATTAGTAAATCTCTTAGCCTTAGAAGAGTTCATGCGTAAGCTCCCTTGCTCAGTAATGTTACACATCACCAACAAAGAAGAAACAGATCTTCTCAAAGCCGCTCAGTTAGCGGACCTTTTCTCCCTGGTGAATCGCAAGGCAACCTCAGACAAGCTGACCGAGACTCCTAGTGGTAAGATAAACTCGGGTAACTCAGGGGTTGGTAAAATGACCGGCAGTAGTACTGGACCACCTCTATTTTGTGCTTTTTGTAAACAGCCGGGGCACCTCATAAAGAACTGTCCTAGTCCCAAGTGCAAGGTAGCTCAAACATATCTTGCCAAGCCAGTTGCTTCCATACAAGCTCTTCAATCCTTCCCTGTACCTAAAGACTTATTTGAGCCTTTCAGGTCTGTAGGCACCATCAGCATTGATAACAAGGATCACCCAGTTAAGATTGTCAGAGACACCTGTTCAGCTCAGTCCCTAGTACTGAAGTCAGCAGTCCCTGGTATTGAACAGGGTTACACAGGTGAAAAGGTATATTTAAAAGACTTCCATGACCCCTTCCCCATTGCATTAGCTAAGGTACATCTTGATAGCCCACTAGTAAGAGGTGAAGTGATAATAGGAGTTAGTGAAGAACCAGCCTTACCCATCCCTAATGCTCAACTACTCCTCGCTAATGACCTAGCTGGCAGTAAGGTGACTCCCCCTTTGGTAATTAGTGACACAATGCTGATGGATAACCCTACTGTACAGTTAGAAGAGCAACAACCAGGCTTATTCCCTGTTTGTGTCACTACTCGTGCACAAGCAAGGAAATCTGATCAGTCTTTCTCACTTCCAAAGAAGAGCCCATCCCCACTTGAACTCAATCAAATATTTTCTGAAAAACTTCTCACTGAGGCTCAACAGGAAGACACTACTTTGACTCAATTTCATGACAAGGTTATCCCTCCAGATCAAATTACTCATTACCCTGCCTTTTACAAACAGGATGGAGTTCTCATGAGAGTGTTCCGGCCCTCTAAGGTCCCAGATGATGATGAGGTAGTGGAAAAGGTAGGAGATAACAACTACATCATAAACACTCCAGACCGCCGAAAGGCAACACAGTTAATACACGTTAATCTCCTAAAAATGTATAAATGTAGAACCCCTGTGACTGGCGCCCAACCAACCCCTAGAGTAGCTTCCTGTGGTATCATTGAATCCCAGGAGGCTGACTCAGAGTTAAAACCTGCCTCTGTGTGTTCATTGATGTATGATAAATGTATTACCACTGAGATTGACACAAACACCATACATCCCAAGGACACGCAAAACAACACCTACATTATCCAACACTTAGATGGTCAGCTCCGTCATCTTTCATCCTCTCGAGCACTGGATATCTCAAGATTGATCTCTCAGTATAACGTGTTCGGTGACCATCCTAAAATCTGTAATGTCCTCCGCCATGATGTGAAGGTGCTTCCAGGGACCTTCCCTATCAAGCAGTCTCCCTACAGAGTCAACCCCCGGAAACGAGAACAGATGCAGAAGGAGGTCCAGTACTTATTAGAGCAGGGCTTGGCTATACCCAGCAGCTCCCCATGGGCATCACCCTGCCTCCTAGTACCCAAGGAGGACGGACAACTGCGATTCTGCACGGATTACCGACGGGTCAACGCCGTCACCATTCCTGACGCCTATCCTCTGCCTCGGGTAGACGACCTGATAGATGAAGTGGGTCAAGCCAAATTTGTTACTAAGCTGGACCTATTAAAAGGGTATTATCAAATAGCCCTTACTGAAAGAGCTCAGATAGTCTCTGCCTTCATCACCCCTTTTGGACTTTTCCAGTATGTAGTAGCCCCATTTGGCATGAGGAATTGCCCCGCTACTTTCCAGAGGGCAATGAACAAGGTAATGCAGGGATTAAAAGGAGTGCTGGTTTACTTAGATGATATTCTTATTTTTTCACATGACTGGGATGACCACCTGTACCAGATCCAGAATGTGCTCAGCCGTCTGCAGGAAGCGAACCTCACCGTGAAGCTGGCGAAGTCTACGTTCGGAGCTGCCACCGTCTCCTACCTAGGACATCAGATTGGACTCCGTCCGGCCCAAGACCGCTAACGTCGACGCAGTACTGAAGTACCCAACTGCCACTACTCGACGCGAGCTCCGCCGTTTCCTGGGTATGGCGGGGTTCTACCGGCGTTTCTGTCCAAACTTCGCAGACGCAGCTGGGCCACTTACTAGACTAACTAGTGGGAATGTGGCGTACGAATGGACCCCTGCCTGCCAACATGCCTTCAATCAACTTAAGAACTTGCTTGCTCGGGAACCGGTTTTGCGTGCGGCCGACTTCAGTAAACCCTTCATCATACATACTGACGCCAGTGATCACGCTTCGGGTGCCGCCCTCCTGCAAGAATCTGACGGAATCTTTCACCCAGTCGCCTACCACTCCGAGAAGTTCAACATCCATCAGAAGAATTACAGCACTATCGAGAAAAAACTTTTAGCCATTATCTCTGCCATCAAGAAGTTTGAGTACTATCTTCAGTCCAACACCCAGCCACTCCAAATCTACACTGACCACAACCCTTTGACTTTTCTCAACAGGAACCGCTTCACTAACCAACGTCTGCTACGGTGGTCTCTACAGCTCCAGCCTTACCACATTGAAATGCACCATATTAAGGGACTGGACAACTGCCTTGCTGACACTTTGTCTCGCCTTCCCACTACGCCTCGCATCACAACCCGTCGCGACCCTGAGGACCCTAGGATCCTGTTGCCGGGGATGCAGTCGTGCCTTGTGAACCGGTCGATGGAGGCAGCCGAGGGCCGAGCACTGCCAGAAGAACCATCTACCGGGCCCCAGACTACACACGTTCTGGTGGAATCAACCTTCACGGGACAGGAACCACCTCACTTCACTAATGACGCAGAGTCATTCCTTCTGCGTCATCCTAAGAAGGGGGGAATGTCACACACGTGACTACTCTACCACGGAACCAGGTGCCTGCCTCTCAACTCGTGGCGCTGCCACGTGTATAGCTTGAGGCATACTGGATACGTGACCTCTAGCAGGCTACCAAGCCGATAACGAGGGGTGGAGTTCCATCGAGCTTCAGTCTCCTCCAAGGGTCGCTACAGCTCTGAGGTCGCCTTGGCATACGCTGGGAGCCTCATATACACTCGAGAGCGGTGGTAAGAGTTACACCAGTGTTACACACCCACACACACACACACATAAACACATTTATATTTATTTTCTATTATGTATATGTAAAGGTGTTTATTTTTGTAATTTGTATCTATATGCATTTACTAACTTGGCTTAAGTTATTTACTGAACCAGTCTTTTAAGTTATTCAGTCCAGTTCAGATTGCCACTCCTTGTTACTTACTTTTACTTACAAATAATCTTCAATTTTGTATTGTTACTTAATTTAAGGGTTAACTTTAAGATATTAAATAGCAGTTAAAATGTCTCCTTTACTCTTTTCTTTTAACCCTTCCATTGTTAGTGTGAGCAACACCCCTTCATGGTCCATCCCCTAGAGTTCAGTGTATGCTCACACGTAACAAGAGATGAAAAGACATTATGGCTTCCATGGAATTTGTCGTTTTAGCTTAAAAACAGTCATAATAAAAGTTTTGGTAATGTTGAGTGGGGGATAATGGGGGATGTGCATGAATTTTGCCATTTGGTATCTTAAAAGAAAAAAGAAAAAAAAAACACTCAAAATAACGTTTTCGTTATTTACACGTGCTATTTACACGTTTTAGCGGTTTGGTACCTAAAATCCTGGAAAAAAACTCATAACACCAGTTTATGGTAGTATCGTTTTGTTTCCCCATATAGGGTACTTTGCATGCATTTTTGCGTTTTGCTTCCTTACTTCGTCATAAACACTCAAATTACACCTTATTGGTAATGTTATGTTTCTTTATATAGGGTGTTTTGCATACTTTTTAGCGATTTTCCAATGCTTTTCCAATGCCATTTCCATGCTTTTTAGCAGTTTGGTGCTTAAGACACTCATAAACACTCAAAAGAACCGTATCTTGATATCTTGTTTCGGTTTTTAATATAATGTATTCTGCATGCATGTTGGCATTATGGCACCTAATAATGTGAAATACACTCAAAATACACGTTTTAGGTAGTGTTATTCCGTTTCTCTATATAGAGTGCTGTTCATGCGTTCTAGCGTGTTGTTACCTAAGAAACTAAAAAGAAAAACACTCATAATACACGTTTCTCGTAATCTTTTCATTACCTCATATAGGGATCTTTGCATGCACTTTTTTTTTTTTTACATAATCTTAGAAACACTCATAAATACTTGTTTTTGGTAATGTTGTTCTGTTTATCTATATAAAGTGCTATTCATGCGTTCTAGCGTGTTATTACTTATGAAGCTCAAAAACTCATAATACACGTTTCTTGTAATGTTTTTCGTTTCTACATATGGTAAGTTGTTCTGTTTTTCTATATAAAGTGCTATTCATGCGTTCTAGCGTGTTATTACTTATGAAGCTCAAAAACTCATAATACACTTTTCTTGTAATGTTTTTCGTTTCTACATATAGAGTATTATGTATGCTTTTTTTTTTCATTTTTCTACGTAACAAACTCAAAAACATTCAAAGTACCTTTTTTTTATAATATCATTGTTTATATATAAAAGGTGTTTTGCATGTATTTTATCATTATGGTACATAAAAAGCTGAAAAACACTCAAAAGATACATTTTTTGTAATGTTTTTAATTCCCATACAGGGTGTTTTCCATGCTTTTCAGTGTTTTAGTTCCTAACACATTCATAGCCATTAAAAGGCACGTTTCTGGAAATCTCGTTTTCTTTCCCCAGATAGGGTGTTTTGCATGCCTTTTGGCGTTATGATAACTTACACCAAAAACACACGTGATTGATAATGTTGCTCTGTTTCTCCACATAGAGTGTTATTCATACATTTTAGCGTTTTGGTACCAAAGAATCTCAAAAACACTCAAAATTCACTTTTCACGTAATGTCTTTTTTTATTCTACATATAACGTACTTTGCTTGCATAAACACTCAAAAGACACCGTCTTGGAAATGTCGTTTCTTTTCCAAAAAACACACAAAATACGCGTTTTTTTTAGTAATGTTATTCTGTTTCTTCATATAGAGTGTTATTAAAGTGTTTTCACGTTATTATATCTAAGAAGCCCAAAAACATTTATAATGTAAGTTTTTCGTAATGTTTTTTTTTCCTTTCCCCATATATGGTGTCTTCCATGCATATTGGCGTTTTCTGCCTAACAAGCTCAGAACACTTAGCATGCTTGTTTTTAGTAATCGTATTCTTTTCTCCAAGTTTTCCATGCGTTTCAGCGGTTTGGTGCGTAAGAACCTGAAAACACTCAAAAGACACGCTTTTTTCACTATTATATAGGGTGCTTTCCATGCTTTTAAGCGTTTTAGTTCCTAATACGCATAAAACATTCAAAAGATATGTTCCTTATAATGTCATTTCGTTTTCTCATATAAGAGACTGCAGTCATTTTGGCGAGTCGGTATGTAACAGTGTGAAAACAATCAAAATACACGCTTTTTTTTCTCGTTTTTCCATATAAAGTGTTTCTGACGCGTTTTTTCTAGTTTTGTTACCTCAAACTCAAAAACACTCATAATACACGTTTTTTTGTAATGTCTTTTCGTTTCACCATATACTGTACAATATAAAGTAAGGTTTTCCTACATATCAAGCTCAAAAACACTCAAAATACTTGTTTTTTGTTAAATTTAATATTTTCTCAATAAAGTGTTTTGCATGCGTTTTACCGTTTTGGTACGTAAGAAGTTCTAAAACACTCAAAATACACGTTTTTCGTAATGTTTTGTATTCCATTTAGGATGACTTCCATGCTTTTTAGCGATGGAAAACACCCTATATAAAGAAAGAAAATAACTTTACCAACCGTGTTGAGATACCGTGTGAGATACCAAAACTCCAAAATGCATGTAAAGTACCCTATATGGATAAACGAAATGATATTACCAGAAACGTGTCCTATGAAAGTTTTTGAGATTGTTAGGTACCAAGACACTAAAATGTGCGTGTAGCACTCTATATTAAGAAACAGAACAACTTTACCAAAAACGTGTATTTTTAGTGTTTTTCACCATATATCGAAATGCCAAAATGTATGTCAAGCATCCTATACAAAGAAATAGAACAGCATGACCAAAAAAAGTGTAATTTTACTGTTTTTAAGATTATTAGGTACCAACACGTCAAAATGCTTGCAAATTTGGAAACGAAGACAAAATAACATTACCAAATACATTTCTTTTGAGGGTTTTTGAGATTCGTACAAAAACGCTAAAAAGTATGCAAAACACCCTATAAAAAAAACATAACATTACCAATAAGGAGTAATTTGAGTGTTTATGACGATATAAGGAACCAAAACGCAAAAATGCATGCAAAGTACCCTATATGGGGAAACAAAACGATATTACCATAAACTGGTGTTAGGAGTGTTTTCCAGGATTTTAGGTACCAAACCGCTAAAACGTGTAAATAGCACGTGTAAATAACGAAAACGTTATTTTGAGTGTTTTTTTTTTTTCTTTTTAGGTACCAAACAGAAAAATTCATGAAATCCTCCATTATGAAATAACTCAACATCACCAAAACTTGTATTATGACTGTTTTTTAAGGTAAAACGCCAAATTCCATGGAAGGCACCCTATAGAGGGAATTCAAACTCTTATGTGCCAATACGAAAAAAAAAAAAACATGAAAAACACCGTATATGAAAAAATGAATAATATTCCCAAAAACATATAATTTGAGTGTTAGGAACCCAAACAACAAAATTCATACAAAATACCCTATATGAAGAAACGAAAAGATTTTTACCAGAAACGTGCTTTGTAAGTGTTTTTGAGCTTCTTAGCTACCAAAACGCTAAAATGTTCTAATAGCACTCTATATGGAGAAACAGAACATTACGATCAATGTGTATGGTAAGTATTTTTCACCTTGGTAGATTCCAAAACGCCAAAATGCATGCAAAGCACCCTTATGAAGAAACAGAAGAGCATGACCAGAAACGTGTAATTTTGTCTGTTATTAAGATTGTTAGGTACCAAAAAGCAACAAATGCACGCAAACTATCATATATAAAAAAAATAAAACGACATTAATAGAATCGTGTTTTTTGAGTGTTTTTGAGTGTTTTATGCACAAAGACGCTAAAAAACATGGAAAACACCATATATTGGAAAACAAAATAACATTGCCAAACACGTGTCATTTGTTCTTCTTACATACGAAAACTAATAAAATGCATACAAAACGACCTATATTAAGAAACATAATAACCATACCAAAACGTTTAATTTCATTGTTTTTTCTTTTACAGTGTGAGATACCAAAACGTCGAAATGCATGCAAATTACCCTATATGGAGAAACGAAACGATATAACGAGAAACGTGTATTAAAAGTTTTCTTCAGCTTATTAGATACAAAAAAAAACTAAAACGTGTGAATAGCACCTGATATGGAGAAAACGAACAACCTTACCAAAAACATTTATTTTGAATGTTTTTTTTTTTCGCCATGTAATGTCCTGGATTTTTACGTACCAACACGCAGAAATACTTGCAAAACACCCTATATAAAGATTCATAATAACATTACCAAAATAATGTAATTTGAATGTTTTTGACCGTGTGAGGTATCAAAACGCCAAAATCCACGTAAAGTACGTTATTTGGGGGAAAAGAAACGATATTACCAGAAAGGTGTGTGTTTTGAGCTAAAACGTTAAAACGCGTGAATAGCACTCTAACTGGAGAAACAGAACATTACCAAAAACGTGTATTTTCATTTTGTTTTGTTTACCTTGTTAGGTACCTTGTAAGGTATGAAGAAACAGTACACCATGACCAATGTAATTTGACTCTTTTTAAGCTTGCTAGGTACCAAAACGCAAAAATGAATGAAAACCATCCTATATATTAAAATGAAACGACATTATTAGAAAAGTAATTTTTCATTGATTTTAAGCGTGTGAAGTACCAAAACATCAAAATACATACAAAGTAACCGATATGAGGAAACGAAAAGGTATTACCAGAAATGTGTATTATCACTCTCTAACACGATTTTTGTCTATTTTCTCTTTTCATTTCAAAACAATAGAAAATGTCAATTATTCCTGTCAAACCAAGTTTTTGTGGTTTTTAGAATGATTTTTGCCCCAAAATAGCTAAATTTCACCATTCTTACCTTTTTTGGAAAGAAAAAAATTCAAATGACACCAAAATTAATTTGAAAACTTTTTTTTTCTTCTTGATTTGCTTGAATACAACAAATAACTTTCATGTATGAGCCCCTAAATGTAGTCTCCCATCATGTTTTTCATTGAAGGATCCCTGATATCTCTGTTCAAAGTTCGTTATATCTTGGTGGAGGGACTCCCCTTGTTCCTCTGAATATGCTCCCTTATTCTCTTGAAGCTGTCGAGATGAAAATCTAGGATATGGACCATCAAGTACGTTTTCTTTGGCTGGTCACTTACACACTTTCATCAAGTAAGTCCCATTCCTTCAGCCTTGAAATCAAAAGCTCACCATTTGACTTTGTCAAACCAAGATCTCTGATGATATCACTGAGGTCTCTTTGATTTGGGTAGTAAGGATTCCTTCCAACTACAACTGTATCTGTGAATTCACAGTCTTCCTCTCTGTTTGGCTCATCTTCTGACTTGCTGCTTTCTTTTGATAGTTGATTTCTTTCTGGAGGATCAGCAGATCAGCACTATGTGGTACTGGTGCAATGGAATGGATAGAATGTCTGGATGAACAGACAGGTGCATTTTTCCCAGATCGGCGTTTGGAAGGATCCACCATGCAGAAAAAAGCGGTCACTTGAGTGATCAGTAGGATCACGCTATATTCTAGGTATAGCAAATTTCATGGTTCTCTTTTCCCCTCTATACCACCTTGTAAAAGAAGAGCAGTGTAAGTTTGTTAAACTTATTTTTATTTTTTCTTATTTTTTTATTGAATATTAATCTTGAAAAAATAACAGCTATTTTGCCTTCTAATGTTCTCTCACAATGCTCACAAGTAAAATGAGGTGCCCTGGTCTTGTCTTGGTTCACAATTGGCACAGCAAAATATGCTTTGTAAGCTTCACATTACCTATGACAACAAAAGAACAATATCACCAGAAACGTGTATTATGGCTTTTTAAAGATTGTTAGTTACCAGCATGCCAAAATGCATGGAAACCACCATATATAGGGAAACGAAACAATACCATAAACGTTTGTTTTCAGTATTTTTGAGCGTTTTATGCACAGAGACGCTAAAAAGTATAGAAAGCACCCTATTTTGGAAAACAAAATAATATTTCCGTACAAAAACACAAAAATGCATGCAAAACACCCTATATAAAGAAGCAATAATTATAACAAAAATGTGTAATTTGAGCGTTCATAAAATCATGATGAACCAAAATGCCAGAATTCATGTAAATTACCCCTATACGAGGAAACAAAACGATATCACTGGAAAGGTTTCTTATAAGTGTTTTTGAACTTCGTTGCTACCAAAACGCTAAAACCAATCAATATGTAATAGCAGCATAAAATTAATTTTTACCGTTTCTATTTTGTTAAATAACAAAACGACAAAATGCAGACAAAGAACCTTATATGAAGATATAGAACAAGATCACCAGAAATGTTTATTATGACTGTTTTTTAAGATTTGTAATTACCAAAACGCCAAATTGCATGATAACTAAACATTACCAAAAGCGTGTCTTTGAAGTGTTTTTTTTTTTTTTTTTATGTACAAAGACGCTAAAAAAAACATAGAAAGCATCCTATATTAAAAAATAAATAACATTACCAGACTGTTTTTCAGATTCTTATGTACCAAAACGCTAAAATGCTTAAAAAAAAAAAAAAAACACCGTATATGAAGAAAATATTAAAATCATCAAAGCCATATAATTTGAGGATTTTTGACCGAGTGAAATACCAAAAACGTCAAAATGCATGTAAAGTACTCTATATGGGGAAAAAGAAACAAAATTACCAGAAACGTGAATTATGAGTATTTTAAAGCTTCTTAATTACTAAAAATGCTAAAACGTTTTAATAGAACTATATGTGGAGAAACAAAATAACATTACCAAAAATGTGTTTATTGTATTTTCACCTTATATGAAGATACAGTATGGCATGATCAAAAACATGTATTATAACTGTTTTTAAACTTGTTAGGTAATAAAACACCAAAAAAGCATGTAATTTTTTCTATATATGGAAACGAAACGACATTAAGAAAAACGTGTCTTTTGTGGGTTTTGAAGCGTTTTATGCGCAAAGATACAAAAAGCCATGGAAAACACCATATAATGAAACATATAATAACATTACTAAACACGTGTCATTTGTGTGGTTTTGGGCTTATTACGTACTAAAGCGCTAAAACGCATCGAAAATACCCTATATAAAGAAATATAATAACATTACCAAAAATGTGTAATTTGAGTGTTTTTGACTATGACGCCAAAATGCATGGAAATTACCCAATAGGGGAAACGAAATTATTTTACCATAGTACCTAATGAAAGAGCATTACGAGAAACGTGTATTAAGAGTGTTTTTGAGCTTGTTAGGTACCAAAACACGAAAACGCGTTGAATAGCTCTCTATATGGAAAAACAGAACAGCATTATAAAAAAACGTGCATTTTGAGTGTTTTTATATTGTTAGGTACCAAAACGGTAAAATGTATGCGAAGCACTCTACATAAGGAAATGAAGCGACATTACCAGAAACGAGTCTTTTTAGTGTTTTTGAGCGATTTATGCACCAAAACGCTAAAATGCATAAGTTCCATATTTTCGATACAAAACAACATTACCAAAAAGGTGTCTTTTGTGTTTTGAGCTTCTTACGTACCAAAACGCTAAGATTCATACAATTAAGAAGAAACATTAAGAAGAAACAGAATAACATTACCATTAAGAAGAAACAGAATAACATTACCAAAAAAGTGTATTTCGAGTGTTTTTGAGTTCGTTAGGTACAGAAACAGCAAAATCCATGCAATGTACCCTATATGGTGAATATAACAATATTACCAGAAACGTGTATTATGGATGTTATTGACCCTCTTAAGTAACAAAACGCTCAATAGCTCTCTATACATAGAAAAAGAGCAACACAACCATAAACGTGTGTTATGAGTGATATTCATAGTATTATGTACGAAAATGCGTACATTCATGTAAAATATCCGATATTTAATAACGAAAAGACATTAAGAGAAAAGTGTGTTATGAGTGTTTTTGAGCTTCTTAGTGTCCAAAACGCAAAAACGCTTCAATAGCATTATATATGGAGAAAGGACAACATTACTAAAAATGTGTATTTTGAGTGTTTTTTTTTTTTCATTGTTAGGTACCAAACTGCCAAAATGCATGCAAAGCACCCTATATTGGGAAAATAAATGATATTTCAAGAAACATGTCTTTGGAGTGTTTATAAGCATGTTATGCACCAAAACGGTAAAATGCATGGAAATCACCCTATATGGGAATACCAAACAACATTACACAAAACGTATATTTTGAGTGTTTCTAGCTTCATACGTACTAAAACGCTAAAACGCATAGGAAACACTTTTTATGAAGAAAGAATAACATTACGAAAAACAAGTATTATGAGTATTTTTGAGTTTGTTATGTATAAAAAACGACAAAATGCATGGAAAGTACCCTATATAGGGTAACGAAAGAACATTACTAAAAATGGGTATTATGAGTACTTTCGATCGTCTTACGTACCAAAACGCTAAGACGCATCCATCGATTATTTCACAGAAATAATCGATGGATGCAACGATGGACGACGCCTAAGCATATTAGAAGCCCTCCACATAAAAGAAAATAATCTGAAGTTAAACACTCAGTCAGAAGACCTTCAAGCCCTACCAAACATGAAGAAATCAAGAAAGAAAAACGAAGCGGCAACCTTGTGGCTCACGCGACAAAGCAGCCAATCAGCGGCTCCGCCCATAGTGCGTAGCTCGTTCTGATCCAGTGCGGGCAGCATATAAAGCGCGCAGAGGGCAGACAACTTCATTCTCACCACCAACACCTCAGAGAGAACAAGAACAAATGTGTATTTTGAGTGTTGTTCACACTGTTAGGTACAAAAACGCCAAAATCCATTCAAAGTACCCTGTATGGAATAACGAAGACATTATAAGAAACATTTATCATAAATGTTTTTGAGCTTCTTAGGTACCAAAACGCAAAAACCTAGCACTCTGTATGGAGAGACGGAACAACGTTACCATAAACGTGTATATTGATTTTTTTCTTTTCTTTTTTTTTTTTTTTTAATTGCTAGGTACCAAAATGCCTAAATGCATGTAAAGGAACTTTTACTCGGAAACGATCATTTCCAAAAGCTTGTGTTTTGAATGTTTATGAGCATCTTAGGCACCAAAACACAATATGGGAAAAATCAGACATTACGAAAAACGTGTCTTTTGAGTGTTTTGAGTTTCTTACGTACCAAACCCTACAGTGCATGCAAAAACACTTTTTATGGAGCAAGAATAAAATTATCAAAGAGAAGTATTTTGAGAGATTTTATTCTTGTTACGCAAATAAATGGCAAAATGCATGGAAAATACCCTATGTGGGGTAACGAAAGAACATTATCCCATATCCAGAAACATGCCTTTTTAGTATCTTTTAAAGCGTGTATTTTGAAACGAAACAACATTTCCAGAAACATGTCTTTTGAGTCTCTATGGGAGTGTTAGGAACTAAAACGTTAAAAAAAAGCATGAAAAGGACACTATATGGGGAAAAATAGTTATCAAAAACGTGTCTTGAGTTTTTTTTTTTTTGTTATTTACGTACCAAAACTCTAAAACGCATGCAAAACATCTTTTATAGAGAAACAAGAATAAGTTTTCCTAAAACGTGTATTTTGAGAGTTTTCAACTTGTTACGTTCATAACCACCAAAATGTATGGAAAGTATACGATATGGGGAAATAAGAATATCACGACAGGCAAATTTTCAGTGCTTTAGAGTTTCTCAGCTACAAAAACGGTAAAACGCATGAATGGCATTGTATATGGAGAAACAACAACATGTGTGCTTTGAATGCTTTTCATACTGTTAGTACCAATACAGCAAAATGCATGCAAAGCACCCGCTATGGTGAAACGAAACGATATTTCCATAACCATGTCCTTCGAGTGTTTATTGGCGTGTTAGCCACTAAAATTATGAAAAACATTGAATGTAACCTGTATGGGAAAACAAAACAACATTACCAAAAACGTCTCTTTCTATTATTTTTAAGCTAGTTACGTACCAAAACGCTTAAGCGCATGCAAAACACCCTTAATGGAGAAGCAGAATAACATTACAAAAAAGAAGTATTTTGAGTGTTTTTGAATTTGTTACGTGCAAAAACACCAACATGCATGTAAAATATCCTATATGAGAGAACGAAAGAAAATTACGAGAAACGTGTATTAAGAGTGTTTTTAATCTTGTGTATTAAGAGTGTTTTTAATCTTCTTAGGTACCAAATCGCGAAAAAGCTTTGCAAAACGCATAAAACGCATGCAAAACTCGCTTTAAGGAGAATCCAAATGATATTAACAAATATATGTATTTTGAGTGTTTTCTAGCTTGTAACGTAGAAAAACACATAAATGCATGCATGCCTACATGGGGAAAAGAAAAGACATTACGAGATACGTGTATTATTAATGTTTTCGAGCTTCTTAGGTACCAAAATGCAAAAAACACGTTAATAGTATTCTATTTGGAGAAACAGATCATTACCAAAAACGTGCATTTTGAGTGTCTTTCACATTTTTAGATATCAAAACGTCAAAATGCTTGCAAAGCCTCTTATGTGTGGAAACGAAATGACATTACAAGAAACGCAAATTCATATTTTTATTTTTATTTTATTTTATTATATTTCATCTTCTTTTCCTCACTGAAACTCATGTGTCTGAGGCAACTGACAGTAGCCCCTTTTCTGTTCCCTCCTACTTTCTCTATCCTCATTTTCGATCCAAAGCTGGATGCTGCGTTTATGTGCGCAATGACTTAACCTGCTCTCGTGCCCACGCTCTTGAATCTTCCGAGTTTTCCACCATCTGGCTACGACTACAGAGTCACTCTCATACTAAATTTATCTGTGCTGTATACCTCTCTCCTAACTCCTCTGACTATAAGAAATTCTTTGACTACTTAACTTCCAAAGTGGAGTACATTCTGACCCTCTTCCCTTTTGCAGAGATCTCCATTCTTGGAGACTTCAATGTTCACCACCAGCTTTGGCTTTCCTCTCCATTCACTGACCATCCTGGTGAACTAGCCTACAACTTTGCTATCCTCCATGACCTAGAGCAATTGGTGCAACACCCTACTCGTATTCCTGACCGTCTTGGAGATACGCCCAACATTCTTGACCTTTTCCTGACCTCTAATCCTTCTCCTTATGCTGTCACCCTTTCTTCTCCGTTGGGCTCCGATCACAATCTCATATCTTTATCTTGTCCTATCACTCCAATCCCTCCTCAGGATCCCCCTAAAAGAAGGTGCCTCTGGCGTTTTGCCTCTGCTAGTTGGGGGGACCTGAGGAGGTATTTTGCTGATTTTCCTTGGAATGACTACTGCTTCCGTGTCAGAAACCCGTCTTTGTGTGCTGAGCGCATAACAGAGGTGATAGTGTCTGGCATGGAGGCGTACATTCCTCACTCTTTTTCTCGTGCTAAACCTTCTAAACCTTGGTTTAACACAGCTTGTTCTCGTGCTATACATGATAGAGAGGTGGCCCACAAAATGTACTTAAGCCTTCCATCACCAGAATCTCATGCAGTTTATATTTCTGCCCGGAACCATTTCAAGTCTGTTCTCCAACTAACGAAAAACTCCTTCATTAACAGAAAATGTCAAAACCTTTGAAGATCTAACTCCCCTCGTGATTTCTGGCATCTAGCCAAAAATATCTCCAATAACTTTGCTTCTTCTTCTTTCCCTCTCTACTTCAACCAGATGGCACCACTGCTATCACATCTATTTCTAAAGCTGAACTCTTTGCTCAAACCTTTGCTAAAAACTCTACCTTGGACGATTCTGGACTTGTTCCTCCCTTTCCTCCACCCTCTGACTACTTCATGCCACGTATTAAAATTATTTGCAATGATGTTTTCCATGCCCTCGCTGGCCTAAACCCTCGGAAGGCTTATGGACCTGATGCGGTCCCTCCTATTGTTCTCCGAAACTGTGCGTCCGCGCTTGCACCTTGCCTAGTCAAACTCTTTCAGCTCTGTCTGTCAACATCTACCTTTCCTTCTTGCTGGAAGTTTGCCTACATTCAACCTGTTCCTAAAAAGGGTGACCGCTCTAATCCCTCAAACTACCGTCCTATTGCTTTAATATCCTTCTCATCTAAAGTTTTTGAATCTATCCTCAACAGGAAGATTCTTAAACATCTATCACTTCACAACCTTCTATCAGATCGCCATTATGTGTTCCGTCAAGGCCGCTCTACTGGTGATCTTCTGGCTTTCCTTACTGAGTCTTGGTCATCCTCTTTTAGAGATTTTGGTGAAACTTTTGCTGTTGCCTTAGACATATCAAAAGCCTTTGATAGAGTCTGGCACAAAGCTTTGATTTCCAAACTACCCTCCTACGGTTTCTATCCTTCTCTCTGTAACTTCATCACAAATTTCCTTTCTGACCGTTCTATTGCTGGTGTGGTAGACGGTCACTGTTCTTCTCCTAAATCTATTAACAGTGGTGTTCCTCAGGGTTCTGTCCTGTCACCCACTCTCTTCTTATTATTCATTAATGATCTTCTAAACCAAACTTCTTGTCCTATCCACTCCTACGCTGATGATACCACCCTGCACTTTTCCACGTCTTTTCATAGACGTCCAACCCTTCAGGAGGTAAACATATCACGCAGGGAAGCCACAGAACGCCTGACTTCTGATCTTTCTAAAATTTCTAATTGGGGCAGAGCAAACTTGGTATTGTTCAATGCCTCAAAAACTCAATTCCTCCATCTATCAACTCGACACAACCTTCCAGACAACTATCCCCTCTTCTTCAATGACACTCAACTGTCCCCCTCTTCTACACTGAACATCCTCGGTCTGTCCTTTACTTATAATCTGAACTGGAAACTTCACATCTCATCTCTAGCTAAAACAGCTTCTATGAAGTTAGGTGTTCTGAGACGTCTCCGCCAGTTTTTCTCACCCCCCCCCAGCTGCTAACTCTGTACAAGGGCCTTATCCGTCCATGTATGGAGTATGCTTCACATGTCTGGGGGGGTTCCACTCATACTGCTCTTCTAGACAGGGTGGAATCAAAAGCTTTTCGTCTCATCAACTCCTCTCCTCTAACTGACTGTCTTCAGCCTCTCTCTCACCGCTGCAATGTTGCATATCTAGCTGTCTTCTACCGCTATTTTCATGCTAACTGCTCTTCTGATCTTGCTAACTGCATGCCTCCCCTTCTTCCGCGGCCTCGCTGCACAAGACTTTCTTCTTTCTCTCACCCCTATTCTGTCCACCTCTCTAACGCAAGAGTTAACCAGTATTCTCAATCATTCATCCCTTTCTCTGGTAAACTCTGGAACTCCCTGCCTGCTTCTGTATTTCCACCTTCCTACGACTTGAATTCCTTCAAGAGGGAGGTTTCAAGACACTTATCCACCAGTTTTTGACCACTGTTTTGACCTTTTTATGGGACTGGCATTTCAGTGGGCATTTTTCTTTATTAGATTTTTGTTGCCCTTGGCCAGTATCCTTCCTAAATAAAAAAAAAAAATATGTATATATATATTATTTATTTATTTATTTATTTTTTTTTATATATATGCTAGGCAGCAAAACGCTGAAAAAAAACATAGAAAGCATTCTATATGGGGATACAAACCATCACCAAAAACTTGTGTTTTGAGTGTTTTTCAGCTTACATACCAAAACCCTAAAACACATGCAAGAAACAATATAACATTACCAAGAAAAAAAAAAATGAATTATAAACAATTTATGTAAAAAAAAAAATAAATAACTACAAAAAAAAAAAACAAGTATTTTGAGAGTTTTGAGTTTGTTACATAGAAAAACGCCAAAATCCACGCAGAGTTCTTTATATGGAAAAGAAAATGATATTACGAGAAACGCGTATTATGAGTTTTTCACCTTCTTACAAAGCACTCTATATCGAGAAACAGATCAACAATACCCAAAACGTGTATTTTGAGTGCTTTTAACAATAATAGGTATGAAAAAGCTGAAATACTTGGAAATCCCCATATATGGGGTAACGAAATGATATTACGATAGATATCTTTTGAATGTTTTTGAGCGTAATAGGCACCAAAACACACACACAGAAAAAAAAAAAAACATGGAAATCAACCTATATGGGAATACAAAACAACATTACGAAAAACATAACTTTTGAGTATTTTGAACTTATTACGTACAAAAAAGATAAAACGCCTGTAAAACACTTTTTATGGAGAAACAAAATAACATTACAAAAAAAAAAAACATGTGTAATGAGTGCAAAACTAGGGCACAGTTAACCTACCTTAATTAGGCTCACCAAGCACTCACCACAAGAACCCATTGATTAATTTAAACCTCCTGCTTAGGTTCACAGAAACCCGGGCCACAATTTAAAAATTTAATGGTTGAGTACATAATAAAGAAAACACAAATTAATACATAATAAAGAAAACACAAATAAAATATTAGTGCTTAACACTCTTAGAGGCCACACTGCTGGCACTCCAAAATACCTGATCCCATGAGAAAATGGGTAAATCCACATACAAATAAACAGGAGAAATAAACACTTCACGCACCAACACAAGAAATGTTATATGCCACTGACACTGTCCCACCCTAACCAGTACCCCCACACCCTCACACCCTATAGGCCCAACCGCACACCGACCCAACGCGCTGAAGGTACGCCACTACCACTACCCTGAAGTACTGCAGCTCTTCCTCCATGCACGGCGGTACTAACACCATAGCAGCCAGGGACAGCAAGTTCCTCACTGCAGCCTCCTTAGTTCACAGTATCTGCTACGGTGCCACCTCACTGACGTCCCACAGCACACTGCCAAGACCAAACTCCTGCCAACCAAGCGTACAAATCACCACCCTATCTCCCAATAATGTCCCCCAATGTACACTGTTTCACCATGAAAGAATACAACAAATCCCAATAACATACCTGCAAATCAAATGGCAAATCCACCACTACTCTGCACCCTGTCTCTCTCTCGCTCGCCTCTCCCGCCAAAATCCCCACAACAACAAACCTTCAGGGCCTTAAGACTCGTTTTGGCGGGACTCGCTGACTAGTCTGTGAGCCTCTCGCAGGCGCGCCCACTTCAACTTCTTACACATGTTTTTTACACATGTTTTTAAGTGTTTTTGAGCTTGTTATGTAGAAAAACGCAAAGATGCAGGCAAAGTGCTTTATATGTGGAATCGAAAAGAGTTTACGAAAAACGTGTATTATTAGTGTTTTGAGCTTCTTCGGTACGAAAACGCTTAAATGCATGAATAGCACTCTATATGGAGAAATCGAACAACGTTACCAAAAAAAAAAAACACTAAAAGTTCTAGATTCTACACAAGTTTCAAAGTTTGTCTAATCTTTTAATTTGTCTATTTTTTTTTTTTTTTTATTTATCTAATCTTTGTAGCTGCACCGGCAGGTCTTCATTAGCACTCAGATGATCTGTTTTACTGATCACACCCATCATCGTAGGGTCAAAATAAGGCAACTCTCTCTCTCTCTCTCTCTCTCTCTCTCTCTCTCTCTCTCTCTCTCTCTCTCTCTCTCTCTCTCTCTCTCTCTCTCTCTCTCTCTCTCTCTCTCTCTCTCTCTCTCTCTCTCACTGACATTTATTGATGAGGTAGGCATGACCGTAAGAATTGCGAACAAGTTCTCGGTCTCAATTTCTTATACAATAACATTATATACTGATATCAAACACTTTCAACATATTACAGTATTCATTAACAGCACATGCAATCAACTTCACACTTTTACAATCAGTTCTTACTACAAAATTAAAGTATTTACCTCGGTCGCCTTCCTGCCCTTCCTTCCTTTGTATGAACGCAACTTGGGTGTGAGTGACCAGCGTTCCCAGATTTCTGTGCCGAAATTATCGTACACATCCGTCAAAAATTATCGTATTTTGAACTAGATTATCGTACACCAACATTCACCTGTCTACTTTTTGTCAGTTCTGCACAATATCACAAAATATACCACTGGAACACTAGACACCAATAAGTTTTTGTTAGGCATTTGATATAGGTTCTGAAAAGCACTGCCTGTTACGAGAGGCTATTGTATACTCACCATTTTATAGGTCGATGGCTGAATCACCGTGGATTTCTGGATAGTTTGGGTCACTTTCTACACCAGTTGAATATAGTGGTTGGGAAGTGATGCTCCTTTTCATGCTCGTCGATGGCTGGGATGAGGTGCAGTTACGGTTTCATTTGCTTGTTACAGACTGTTTTGCTAAAAGAATGTCTCTTACTGATTCTGTTTTCAGTTTTTCTGTCTTTAGTTTTCATTCTATTTATGTCTGAGAAACATCTTTCGCAATCCGCATTTGCATGGGGCAATGAAAGGCATGCTAGTGCAAAGTCAGACACGCGCTTGTATTTTGAACATCCCTCGCTATCCAGAATCAGCCTTATCTCACCCCAAAACAAATCAGGAGCTTTATCTTTTAATTTTCCATTTCCTTGCCCCCCCTCATGATGTTTTCTGGGAGATCTTCGAACTCAAGCTTCCTCCATTCTTCATCCAGTTGCTGCAGTGTGGCATCATCTGCACCAATTATGTGTGGAAGATGAACTACCAGAGGAACAAGACTAGGTTTGCTTACTTCTTTCTTACCCAGAACGTAGGCTGGCTCCAAGATAGTATTGAGAGAACTGGGTCCTCAAAATCAAGTCTCTTCTTGATCTGTTCTGCAGCTGTGACAAGGAAAGATCTGTATTTCTTCTGGAATTCAGTCATTTTGTCTCTATCCTTATACAGATCAGTCCTTATACAGATCAGGAGTACTCGTTACTCTTTCAGGCACAGAAGCTCCTAAGTACACCTGTTTCAGCATATTCCATTCACGCTCATTTCTTGGTTCATTATTACCGAGCGGTTGCTTCATCACACTGTCTCTCTTCATGAACATCAACAGTATATTCTTGTACAGACTATAAACTTGACCATGACGTGCATTTATCACAACTCTTTCACTTTGAAAATGAAGGTTAAAGTGGGTGAATCTGGGCAACACTGATTCAAGGAAGCAATAATATAGTCTAACAAAAGGACTATGCAATAGTTCATAAGCATTCTTTAGTGCGTGTGAATAGCTCTTACTCTGCTGATTGTGTAAGTCTGTGAAAAAGAGCTGCAGAGCACCCCATTGTTCCAGCATCCTCTTGATGACAGCACTGTAGGAGAGCTATCTTGTACGTGATGGTGATAAAATTCTGCCTTTCTACTCCAGTGAACTCTTGAAATTCCCATAACTGTGCCATTCGTTTGGAAGAATGTTTCAGTGTATTGTGCACGTCATATGCTAACTGCTCAACGCACTGTGGCAACTGTTTACACGCCTCAGAGGCACACGTGTGTGCTGAGTGACATATATATTTCATCATGTATATACCTGGGCAAGCAGCCTTAAGTCTGCTATTATCACATTTTTTTTGCGCCCATCATGGTGCTACAGCCATCTGAACCAAATCGAATCATATTATCAACTGGCACTGTAAAATCACTGAATAATTTTATTATGGCTGAAAAAATTCTATTGCTAGTAGCAACTTTACTTGCAGTCTCTGTGTTATCACTGCTGAAGACTGGCACCAGGTCCCAAAACTTACTAGCAACACCATTTTCTTTTGCATATCGCACCATTATACACAAGTTCTGAGATACTGAAATGTCCGTAGATTCATCCATTTTCTTCAGTTTATCTACCAGGTCCTGCTTATGACACTTAGCCATAACATTACCACGTATGTTTTGACACTTTGTTCTTTTCATTTTTACCTCTTTAGGAATGGCTGAGTCAAGAAAAACATTCTTTGATAACATCACATGAATGATCAGCCATTCTAAAACTTGTGTTATGTTCAACCATCATCGCTGTTAGCTTGATTTCAGCAGCTTTAAGTGAATCTCCCTTGCTAGAGTGCCCTTGTGCACTGACAAACGCCTCTGCTATAGTTTTTGTTGAATTAGATGTTGCACACATATTGTGATGCTTCCCACTTTTCTCATGAAGCTTTATTGATGTTCACTGTGCAGTAATTTCAACACCAGATTTTTTTATACACTGCTTTACACGAGTCCTTCCTGGATGGTCTTAACGACGGAAATTCTTTTTCCCAGACTTCTCTGTACTTTTGTTCACGCCTTGCTTTTTTCTTGGTTTTTATTGTGCTTTCACTATTCACGGCACTGCGTTTATCTGCCATTCTCTTTGCTGTGAAATGTGCCAGGTTATAAGAATTTAGCCAGGTAGAACAACACCCGCAACTGAGCTGCCTCCTGTCTCAGACTCTTGATGAAGGTTAATCAAGCATCCCCCCAGTCACCTGGCGCCCGCCTCCCCCCCTCATACATTAAATACAGGAACAGATCGTGTAGTGTTCCCCCCCTCCCCCTCACTCCATCTCCAGCCACTCCCACTCAATACATGAACTGACTGTGTAGTGTCCCTCCCCTCACTCCCTCCCTCCTCCAGCCAAACACCCACCTTCCCCCCCCTCTCTCTCTCTCTCTCTCTCTCTCTCTCTCTCTCTCTCTTCAGGGGTAGAATATACTCTGCAGTGTCACTTCCAAAATGAATTATTTCAAGAAAGTATAAATTATTGCACATAACTGGACATTATCGTATAATCACACGCACTATATTTTTTTTTATGTTACAGTATGCTAAATTATTGTACTTGTATGATAATTATCGTACGTCTGAAAACCCTTTGAGTGACGCCTACAAACGACCATCAGCTTGGGGTTTCATTCAGCACTGAGTACTGATACGCATATTACATGTGTCTACATGCAATAAGGAAACTATTGAACATTTCACTTATGATTATCGAGGAATACTGAGGAGGCACTTACCCTTTACGTACAGTAACATTCTTTTATCTAATTTCTTTTAATTTGTCTGATCTTTTAATTATCTATTTTTTCTTTTGTCTAATCTTTTTTAACTGTCGTATCTTTTTATTTCTCTAATCTTTTAATTTCTCTAACTTCTTTTATTTTGTCTATTTATTTGTCTTTTTTTTTTTTTATTTGCCTAATCTTTTAATGTCTAATCTTCTTTTATTTGTCTAATCTTTTAATTAATTTAATTTAATTAATCTTTTATTATGTGTTTTCCTTTCTGTGGGGGTCTACAGGACTGAAAGTGTAAACGGTGGTGTGTGTGTGTGTGTGTGTGTGTGTGTGAGATTCACCTACGGTCGTCTGCTGGTCACCCAGCCAGCCGTTCCGCAATGGAAAGAGCTCAGAGCTCATAGTGACCGACCATTGGGTAGGACCGAGACCACTGACACACCACACACAGGGACAGCGAGGTCACAACCCCTCAGGTTCTCTCCCGTAACTACTTCCTTGATAGGTGAACTGGGGCTACACATTGAGAGGCTCGCCCATTTGCCCGGGATTCGCGTTCTTGATTGTGCCGACGCTCGGTTCACTACACTATGCGGTGTGTGTGTGTGTGTGTGTGTGTGTGGTGCCTTGCCTGTGTCGCACTGTGTGGGATTGCAAGCCTGGTGTGTAGAAAGATAGACCATGCGCTTTATGACTTCACAGTACATTTTCTCTATTTTCATGTGTTATGTATGTGACTGTGTCTAATGTATCATATTTGCACTGTTATGTTGTCCAGTTAATTATACCTAGTACATTTTTGTGGCCTTTAAAATCTCAATCTCAATCTCTCTCTCTCTCTCTCTCTCTCTCTCTCTCTCTCTCTCTCTCTCTCTCTCTCTCTCTCTCTCTCTCTCTCTCTCTCTCTCTCTCTCTCTCTCTCTCTCTCTCTCTCTCTCTCTCTCTCTCTCTCTCTCTCTCTCTCTCTCTCTCTCTCTCTCTCTCTCTCTCTCTCCTGCAAGCAACTCTCCAATCTTCTCCCATTCAATCTTGCCATCTGGGATAACCCAAGAGGGAGGAGGAGGGATACAAAGGAATACAAAGGAAAGCCAAACAGCAAAAGACCTTTTGGTCCTTGCAAGGCTGTTTGGTAAATACTTCTAATTAGCTACAGGGAAGAGAGACAGGACAGCATAGCAGAAGGCTCCTCCCCACCCACCACTCCCTCCAGCTTGCGCTGGCATGGAAATAGTTGGGAAAAGTACCATGCAGTATGGAAAAACTGACATGGAATTTTCATAGGAAAGGATGAAAGGAAGTTCTACTATTCAAGCCACGGCGAACTCTATACGCCTATCTGAAAGTTAATGCAATTTATATTAAAACTGGTGTCTGTATAGGAAAGGATGAAAGGAAGTTCTACTATTCAAGCCACGGCGAACTCTATACGCCTATCTGAAAGTTAATACAATTTATATTAAAACTGGTGTCTGTAAAATAAGAGTTTATTAGTGAATTTAGTAATTATTCGGACAAGAAGAGAGCTTGTTGGAGATTTGCTTTTAAATATTTGTCTATTTTATTTTTGAATGATTCAATAGTATTGCTGTTCACAATTTCGGCAGGAAGTTTATTTCATATAATATATGAAATAAACTTCCTGCCGAAATTATAAGATTATACCCAAATGTTTTAAATCCCACGAGTCCAAACAATTTTTCTTTAATCGTATAGTAAATATTATTTACTATACGATTAAAGAAAAAATGTTTGGACTCGTGGGATTTAAAACATTTGGGTATAATCTTGAATCCATTATTTCTTGTTAGGTTAGAATGATCAATGGTAAAATATTTATGTGCATCAATGTTACTATATCCTTTGAAAATTCTGAACACTTCAATTAGGTCTCCTCTTATCCTGCGCTTTGTTAAACTAAATAGGTTTAGTTCTTCCAGTCGTTCCTCATACGACTTATTGCGCAATCTTGGAATCATCTTTGTGACTCTGCGCTGCATCTTTTCTAGTTTTTCAATGTCTTTTTTGTAGTATGGTGACCAGAACTATACACAGTATTCTAGATGAGGGCGCACCAGTGAGTTATATAAGGCAAGTATAACCTTTCCTGATTCAAATTCAAAGGTTCTTCCAATGAACCCTACAAATTTATTTGCCATCTTTACGGTTTCTGTGCAGTGTTGACTCAGCTTTAGGTCGTTTGACACAACGACACAAAGATCTTTTTCTTTATCAGCACTTGAGAGTGGCATGTTATTCATTACATATCTCACCTGAACATTGTTGCTTCCGATATGTAGAATTTTACACTTTTCTATATTGAATCTCATCTGCCATTTTTCTGCCCAGCTTGTTAGTTTATTGAGGTCACACTGCAGTTCCTGCCATTGTGACACAGACGTTACTCTACTTGTTATTTTGCTGTCGTCTGCAAATTTATTTATTTTGCAATTTATCCCTTCATCAATATCATTAATGTACATTATGAAGAGTACTAGTCCTAATACATAGCCTTGAGGAACACCGCTATTTACCTTATACCACTCTGACTCTTTTCCATTTATCACAACACGCTGTTTTCTGTCAGAGAACCAGTCTCTCAGCCATTTCAAGGTGTTTCCGGCAATGCCGTGAGCTTTACTTTACTGATGAGTCTCTTATGGGGAACAGTGTCGAAAGCTTTCTGGACATCAAGGTAGATAATATCAACAGCTTTTGTCTCGTCATACGAGCTAAATACTTCATAAAAGAAGTCTAATAAGTTTGTTAAGCAGGAGCGCTTGGTTCTGAAACCGTGTTGCGAATCCTTTATGATTTTATTTTCTTCTAAATATTTAACAGTTTTATCTCAGATTTTTGTTTCCATCAGCTTGCACACTACTGAGGTGAGACTGATCGGCCTGTAATTGGCTGGGAGAGATTTATTTCCTTTTTTAAAGATTGGCGTGACATTTGCTACTTCCCATTTGTGGGGAACTTTACCCGCTAGTAAAGTTTTATTGAATAAAATTGTAAGCGGTTTCACGAATTCATTTCTTGCTTCTTTAAGAAGCCTGGGTGATATCTTGTCTGGCCCCAGTGTTTTGTTTACGTTCTCTCGCAGCTAAAAATGGTGTAGCCAGGGAGCGAGTACTCAGCTAAGTAATCCCTACTTGATGAATTTATCCACGTTTCCGTGACGCCTATGATGTCGTAGTTTTCAAGATAAATAAGAGCTTGCAGCTCATTTAATTTATTTTGTAAACTACAGGCATTGAAGTAACAAGCTATGATCTTGTCTGAACCTGTGGATGAAATAATTACGTTAGTGTTTACGACGCTGGTCCTGTTGTTGGCGCCCGCGCGTTTTTTGATCTGTGGAGACAAACTTTTTCATGGATTAACCTGCCCATCCTGGCTGCTCCCACACCGATCAGATGAAGGAGGAGGCGGAGGAGGAGAAGGAGGAGGAGAGGGAGGAGTGACTTTCAGGAGAATTTCCCTCACTGGTGGAGATAAAAAGGTTTTCCGTGTTGTAATTTCCTCCAAACCTCTCCCTTTCCTTCCTCCACACTCTCCTGCCATCACCTATTACAATATTATTACCATTATTATTGTTATCATTATATTATTATTATTATTATTATTATTATTATTATTATTATTATTATTTTGAACATAAGTATTATCATTATTACAAGTACTTACCTATTTATTTTTATTTATCTTTGTGTGTTTGATTTTTCCTGCATAGTTCTCTCTCTCTCTCTCTCTCTCTCTCTCTCTCTCTCTCTCTCTCTCTCTCTCTCTCTCTCTCTCTCTCTCTCTCTCTCTCTCTCTCTCTCTCTCTCTCTCTCTCATCCACCTTTCACTTAATCAACAAATCTCAAGGTAACACAGCCACCTGAGTCTATTTCATTATTACTATTATTTTGTTTATTTATTTATTGTAATATTTTGTATTATTTTATTATTATTTATTGTATTATTCTGTTTATTTATTTATTGTAATCTTAGGGACAATAATCCTTTCTTTCAGCTGATGCACACTCCTTGCCTCTGTCACCTTTTCTGTGATGTGAGTCTGTGTGTCCGTGTGCCTCACTGCCTCACTCTTAGTGCAACACAGTGAGTGTCCATATCATTTGTGTGCTCTTTGTTTATGACAGTTTTTCACTGATTAGTTCCTTCACACAACAACAACAACAACAACAACAACAACAACAACAACAACAACAACAACAACAACAACAACAACAACAACAACAACAACAACAACAACAACAACAACAACAACAACAACAACAACAACAACAACAACAACAACAACAACAACAACAACAACAACAACAACAACAACAACAACAACAACAACAACAACAACAACAACAACAACAACAACAACAACAACAACAACAACAACAACAACAACAACAACAACAACAACAACAACAACAACAACAACAACAACAACAACAACAACAACAACAACAACAACAACAACAACAACAACAACAACAACAACAACAACAACAACAACAACAACAACAACAACAACAACAACAACAACAACAACAACAACAACAACAACAACAACAACAACAACAACAACAACAACAACAACAACAACAACAACAACAACAACAACAACAACAACAACAACAACAACAACAACAACAACAACAACAACAACAACAACAACAACAACAACAACAACAACAACAACAACAACAACAACAACAACAACAACAACAACAACAACAACAACAACAACAACAACAACAACAACAACAACAACAACAACAACAACAACAACAACAACAACAACAACAACAACAACAACAACAACAACAACAACAACAACAACAACAACAACAACAACAACAACAACAACAACAACAACAACAACAACAACAACAACAACAACAACAACAACAACAACTACTACTACTACTACTACTACTACTACTACTACTACTACTACTACTACAACAACAACTACTACTACTACTACAACAACAACTACTACTACTACAACAACTACTACTACTACAACAACTACTACTACTAATGCTACTACTGCTACTAATGCTACTACTGCTACTACTACTTCTACTACTACTACTATTACTACTTCTACTACTACTACTACTACTATTACTACTTCTACTACTACTACTACTACTATTACTACTTCTACTACTACTACTACTACTATTACTACTTCTACTACTACTATTACTACTTCTACTACTACTACTACTATTACTACTTCTACTACTACTACTACTACTACTATTACTACTTCTACTACTACTACTACTACTATTACTACTTCTACTACTACTACTATTACTACTTCTACTACTACTACTACTATTACTACTTCTACTACTACTACTACTACTATTACTACTTCTACTACTACTACTACTACTACTATTACTACTTCTACTACTACTACTACTACTACTTCTAGTACTACTACTACTACTACTACTTCTAGTACTACTACTACTATTACTACTTCTACTACTACTACTACTACTTCTATTACTACTACTTTCTCACCTTTCTCACCAGACGCAAGGTAGGCAATGCCTGTCAGTGTCCGGCCTCTACGAATCTTCTCCAAAGGTCTCTATCCATGAAATCCTCATCTCTGGTTATTTCTTGTAGATTTCTTCCTCTTCGTTCAGTAGCTTCTTCAACTCCCTGCATCCATCGCTTCCTAGGTCGTCCCACCGGCCTCCTGCCTAGAGGAACCCATTCCAGAAACTTCCTTGCGTATCTTGTATCTTCCATTCTTTGGACATGTCCATACCATCTCAATTTGTTCTTTTCAATTATCTTCAGTATAGATGTTATCCCTAATCTCTCTCTGGTTTCTTCATTTCTAATTCTATCAAGTCTGGTCACACCTCGGATCATTCTCAGAACTCTCATTTCTGCTGCTTGTATTTGTGAAGATGTTCTTGTTGTCAGTGTCCAAGTTTCTGACCCATATAGAAGTACTGGTCTTAGTATTGTTGTAAATATTATGGTTTTAGCTTTTGTTGGAATATTCTTATCTTTAAGTATGGGATACAATGCACTGACATTTGCATTGTACTTCTGTATTTTATTTAAAATTTCTATATTCTGTCTGTTTTCCTCGTCGAAAAGTACTCCCAGATAACAAAATTTGTCGGTCTGCTTCAGTTTAACGTTTTCTATGTAAATATTACATTCCTCCTTTATTCTGCCAACTTTCATTATTTCTGTTTTTTTGTTTGTTCATTCTCATTCCTTCCCTATTTAAGACATCATTCCATCTTGTCATGGCCTCTTGAAGATCTTGTTGGCTTCCTGTCACGACAGCGACATCGTCTGCATAGGCCAGCGTGATCTCTTTATCCTCCCTTACACACACTTCCTTCAGGCATCTGTCCATGTATATAATGAATAGCAAAGGAGAGAGCACTCCCCCTTGTCTCACTCCTGTCTTAATGCTAAACCATTCACTCTCCAGCTCTCTGTTCTTGACTCTGCTCTCCGTGTTCTTATATATACTCTTAATTACTCGTATCAGTTTAGAGTTTATGCCGTAGTCTTGATGTTGTAAGACTCTCCACAAGCAATCTCTTCTAATTCTATCAAAGGCTTTTTCCAGATCTATAAAAGCCACATATTTATCAATGCTCCACTCCCAACTCTTCTCCATTATCATCTTTAAAGTGAACACTAGATCTGTCGTGCTCCTATTGGGCCTGAAACCATACTGCCATATTCCTAGTTTCTCCTCGACACAGGTTCTTAATCTTTTCTCAACTATTCTTTCATACAATTTTCCAACATGAGATAACAGGGATACACCTCTATAATTTGCACAATCTGTTTTACTGCCTTTCTTATATATTGGACATACTATTGCTTTGTGCCAGTCATGGGGCACTTTCTCCTCTTTCCACGCATTACTGAAAATGTACCTCATCCACTCTACACATTCTTCCCCAGCAGCTTTAAATAGCTCTATAGGGAGCTCGTCGTCCCCCGGGGCTTTGCCGCTTCTCATCTTCTTTAGTGCCTCCTTCACTTCCTCTGTACTGATCTCATTTGGGTTCTCTCCTTGTTCTTCCTGTATATCTAGATTCCGCTCTTCATCCACTTCCACATCCTCCACATTTAGAAGTTCTTGGAAGTATTCTCTCCGTCTTTCTTCAATCTCCTGTGGTTTTGTTAGTAATTCTCCTGTTTTGTTCATTATTGCATATGTTGATTCGTTATTTCCTTTCCTATAGTTCTTAGCCATGCTATACAATAATTTTCTTGTTCCTTCTACGTCTCTCTCTAGATCTTGACCAATCTTGCTCCACATGTCCTCCTTGGCTGCTCTTTTGGTTGCTTCTGCACTGTTTCGTTTATCTACGTAATCTTCTCTATCTTCAATGTTTCTTGTTTTCATCCATTTTCTGAAAGATCTTGTTTTTTCTTTGACTGCTTCCTTAACATCATAAGTCCACCATGCAGTACTTTTCTTTTTGGTTCCATATTTGATTTTAATACCAACTGTCTCCTCAGCTGCCCCATACACAGTGTTCTTGAATTTATTCCATTGTTCTTCTATGTTCATTTCTTCCAATTCCAGTTCGGTTGGTTTTCGTAATGTTACCAGTTGCCGTAGTGCTTGCTTCTTCTCTTCGTCCTTGAGGTTTTCCAGTTTGAATCTCTTTTGCTTTTTCTTGACTTTTTCCTTTGGTTTTACAATTTTTAATTTAGCCACCACCAACCTGTGGTCAGAGTCTAAGGACACAGATGGTATGGTCCTAACATCTTTAAATATGTTTTTCTTGTTGGTGAGAAACAGGTCAATCATTGACCTCTCAGTATATCCTTGTTGTGCTGCATTCCACCGATACCATGTCCATTTATGGCTCTCCTGATGTTTATAATAAGTATTCATAATGGACATGTTATTCATCACACAATAATCTATTATTCTTTCTCCCTCCTGGTTCCTTTCGCCAATGCTAAACTCTCCGATGACGTGCTCTACTCCATCTCTATTCTGTCCGACATGTCCATTCATGTCTCCCATGACAATGACATTCTCGTGATGTCTTATTGTTTCTGTCATTTCCTGTAGAGTTTCATAAAACTGCTCTTTCTCCCTCAGACTTCTGCCCTGTTGTGGAGCATATGTTTGGATAATGCTAATTTTTGTCTGATCTATAGTTAACGTTATACCCATCACTCTCTCATTTCTGCAGTCCATACTGTCCATCCTTTCTGCCATCAGTGGTGACATCATTATAGCAACCCCATGTCTTCCATCCTCATTACTACTACTACTAATAATAATAATAATACTATTACTACTTCTACTACTACTACTACTACTACTACTACTACTACTGCTGCTGCTGTTGCTGCTACTACTACTACTACTACTACTACTACTACTATCTTCTATATCTTTGTTTAATATTTACAACTGCAACAACTACTGCCACTGTTACTACCACCATCTTCAAAATCTTTATACACACACACACACACACACACACACACACACACACACACACACACACACAAACACACACACTGAGGAAACTAATTGTAACGATGATTCGTCCGAAAGTGGAATATGCAGCTGTAGTATGGTCACCAAGTCTCAAGGAATACATCAGGAAACTGGAGAGGATACAAAGAGCAGCAACAAAGATGATCCCAAACTTAAGAGAAAAGACATACAAAATGAGACTAGAAAAACTAAACCTTCCAATTCTGGGACAAAGAAGGGAGAGAAGAGACGTAATCACGATATATAGACTAATGGAAGGACTGGAAAAGCTTGACAGCAACGACATTGTGACGTGGGATACGAGAGACATTAGAGAACACGGAAAGAAGCTGAAAGAAAAAAAAAAAAATTGTAGAAGAGATATAAAAGATAATAGTTTTCCACTGAGTAGTTGATACATGAAACTGTCTAAATGAGTGTGTGGTGGAAGCAAAAACTATTCTTAATTTCAAGGCCAAGATAGATAATAAAAGATACAGAGGCTGGACAGTATAAGCATAGCTCCTCTCCTGCGTGACACAGCTAGGTAACAACTAGGTAATCACACACATACACACACACACACACACACACACAATTGATGTAAATAAAGCATCTGGTCCAGACGAAGTATCAAACTGGATACTGAAAGAATGCAGAGAACAAATGGCTGATAAAAATCACAGTATGGTGATGACATCATTGTTGCAGGGAAGAGTACCAAAAGATTGGAAGAGAGCAAATATTATACCAATATTCAAAGGAGGAAATAAGGAAAACCCACTAAATTATAGACCAGTGTCATTGACTAGTGTTGTAGGGAAACTATGTGAAAGAACAATTAAGGAAAGACAGATAGAACACTTGAAAAGAGACGAAGTTTTGGTTAATTGTCAATTTGGATTTAAAAGGGGAAGATCACGCTCCATGAACTTATTGTCCTTTTATTCAAGGTTAGTCGATATTGTGCAAGAGAGACGGATATGGATGGGTGGATGGTGTCTACTTAGACTTGAAGAAGGCTTTCGACAAAGCATCACACCAAAGATTGCTATGAAAGATAAGAAATTATGGAAGAATTGGAGAAAGACTACTGGAGTGGATGGAGGATTATCTGGATGATAGAGAGACGAGAACTGTAATACAAGACCAAAATTCATCTTGGCTGAAAGTAACTAGTGGTGTCCCACAGGGGTCAGTGTTGGGACTGATAATGTTTGTGATATATGTGAATGACATGAATGAAAAAATAGATAGTTATATGAACTTATTTGCAGATGATGCTAAGCTGATGAGAAGAATAGAAAATGTAAATGACTATGATACTGCAAGATTATTTAAATAAGACAAAAAGATGGAGTAAATCTTGGCAAATGGAATTCAGTTTAAGTAAATGTAAAGTAATGTAATTTGGGAAGAGTGAAAAACGAATAAAATATCATTATGAGATGGATGGTGTGAAGTTAATGAAATCAAAAGAGGAAGTGGATTTAGGAGTAACAGTTACTAAAAACTTGACTTCGGACAGACACATTGATAAAATTACTGGAGATATGATGAATTTGTTAAAATGAGTAAGAATGTCATTCTCATATTTGGATGAAGGAATGATAAATAAAAGTTGTTGATTTTCATGATAAGATTAGAATATGCGGCAGTGGTGTGGTCTCCTCATACAAAGAGGAATATTATAAAATTAGAGAGTACAAAGAGCAATCAGTAAGATGGTTCAGGAGTTGAGTAAGTCAACTTATGAAGAAAGATTAACGATGATGGAAATTCTTACCCTTGAAAACAGGAGCGAGGAGATTTAATAAGCATCTATAGAATGATAAAATGGTATGGAAAATGTGGACAAAGAATGTTTTATAAATTTAGACACAGAGTACAAGGGGACACAGTAAGAAGTTGAAGAAAGTTAACTGTAGAAGGGACATCAAGAAGTGTGAACAAATGGAATGAACTCAGTGAAGACGTTGTGAATGCTGAAACTGTCCATGCATTTAAGACCAAACTGGATAAGTATAGAGACAGGATACTATGAGATTACTTCCCTCCCGTAAACCACAGCTAGGTAAACACAACTAGGTAAATATATACACACATAACAAACTGCTGCTAAGAGAAGAGGGAAATACCAGATACAGACAAGGCCACAGCAAAGACTAATAAAAGGAAGATGCTTGAGTGACATAAAGAAATAAAGTTTCCCACAGAGAAATATATAAGTTTGGAACAAGCTCAGTGAGGAGGCAGTATTGGCAACGAGTGTGCACAACTTTGAGGAAAAGCTGGACAAGTGTAGATATGGAGGCAGACCACACGAACGTAGCTCAGGCCTTGTAAATTACAACTAGGTAAACACACACACACACACACACATATAAAAAGAAAATCCATAATCACACATAGGATAACAACAACAAAGAAACAATAATACAACAAAAATAATTAAAAAAACATCCCCTTTTAATGATTTCCAGGGAACCACCACCACCACCACCACCACCACCACCAACAGAACATACAGCAGGGGTTCTCAAAGTGGTCAATATCGATCCTCAGGGGTTGATGGGACCATCCAAGGGGTCAATGAATAATTAGGGGGTTGAAAGGGGGTCAATGAATAACAGAGGGGGTCAAAAGGGGGTCAATGAATAACCAGGGGGTTGAAGGGGGTCAATGAATAATCAGTGGGTCAAAATGGGGTCAATGAATAATTAGGGGGTCAAAAGGAGGTCAAAGAATAACCAAGGGATCGATGAATATTTACTGCTGGGGTCTAAGGGACCGTTGAAACCTCTGATTAGAAATTCTCAAAAATAATTTGCAAAAATCTGAAGAATACCAGACATAATTATTACTATTATTTTTAATTATAATAATTTCTTCAATTCAAACAATAGGTCAAATTGTCAGTGAATCTTCAGAAATTTCAGCAGTGCTGGCAACACTACCTTCAACCAATCCCTCCCCCTCATTGTGTCTCGCAGCTCTACTGTCTGTACTAGGGTCTGTACAGGATGCATTCTTGTCTCTGTCCCGTACTGAGCCAGTGAACGTATCCCGCCACCCCACCCCACCCCGCCTATGTCTCTCTCTCTGTCTCGCACACATTAGTTCAGCGCACGCTCAGCTCCCGTAAGTGTGGTCCGCGAACTGATTATTGTGACGCATTGAAAACTGTGCGTAACAAGCACAATGGCTGTCGTTGCTGCTAAGAAGAAATGCCGTCAGTGTTCTCAGAAATATTTGAAATATGGATTCATTACTTCATTAACCAATGACACCATGCCATTGTGTCACTTGTGTGAAAAGACTTTCAGTAATGATGCCATGAAGCCTGTAAAGATGAAGCACCACCTTGAAACGGTTCACTGTGATAAGAAAAACAAAGACCTTGACTATTTCAAGACACTGAAAGAAAACACAAAAGTCGATCAAATATCAAGACTTTTTTCAAAGCACCCGTCAGTGGTGATACTGAAGGAGGTTTAAGAGCTTCATATAACATCTCCCTCATGAAAGCAAAGAAAGGAAAGGCACACACTATTGGTGAGGGTATCATAATAACTGCTATTAAAGAAGTTATAGAAAGTGTTATGAAGAAAAATTATCACTCTGTTCTTAAAGATTTGCCATTAAGTAACACTACAGTGCAAAGAAGAATTGATGAAGTGAGTGACTGTGAATGGCTGGGAATAGATGGGAGAGGAGTGGCTGTGAATGGCTGGAAAAGGAGTGGCTGTGAATGGCTGGGAAAGGAGTAGCTGGGAATAGCTGGGAGAGGAGTGGCTTGGAAAGGGGTGGCTAGGAATGGCTGGGCGAGGAGTGGCTGACAATGGCAGGGAGAGGCTGGGATGGGAGTGGCTAGGAATGGTTGGGGGAAAAGTGACTGTGAATGGCAGGGAAAGGAGTGGCTGGGAATGGCTGGAAGAGGAGAGGCTAAAAATGGCTGTGAGAAGAGTGACTGGAAGTGGCTGGGAGAGGAGCCATTCCTCTCCAAGCCATTCCTATAACCACTCCTCTCCCACCCATTCCTAGCCACTCCTCTCCCAGTCATTCCCAGCCATTCCATTCCCAACCACTCCTCCCCCAGCCATTCCCAGACACAGCCCTCCCAGCCGTTACCAGCCATTCCTCTCCCAACCATTACCAGATACTCCTCTCGCAGCCAATTCCAGACACTCCCCTAACAGCCATTCCCAGCCACTCCTCTCACAGTCTCTCCCAGCTACTTCTCCCTCAGCCATTCCCAGCAACTCCTTCCCTAGTCATTCCCAGCCACTCCTTTCCCAGCCACTTCTCTCCCAGCCACTAATCTGTCAGTCATTCCCAGCTACTCATCCCCTAGTCATTCCCAGCCATTCCTTTCCCAGCCACTTCTCTCCCAGCCACTCCTCCGCCAGCCATTCCCAGACACTGTCCTCCCAGCCGTTACCAGCCATTCCTCTCCCAACCATTACCAGATACTCCTCTCGCAGCCAATTCCAGACACTCCCCTAACAACCATTCCCAGCAACTCCTCTCCCAGCCATTCCTAACCAATGCCCTCACAGTCTCTCCCATCCCCATCTCCCCCAGCCATTTCCACCCACTGCCCTCCCTGCCTCTCAAAGCCACTCCTACCCCGGACACACAAAGGTGATCCTGCCCATCAATTTTCAACCACACCCCTCCCAGCCTCTCCCAGCCATAAAAAGCCATTCACAGCCACTTCTCTCCCAGCCTCTTCTCCCCCACCCATTCCCAGGCTCTCCCAGCCATTCCCAGCCTCTCCTAGCCACTCCCAGCTTCTCTCACAGCTATTCCCAGCCATTCCCCTCTCAGCCATTCCCTGCCACTCCAGATTCAGCTATTCCCAGTCACTCCTCTCCCAGACATTCCCAGCCACACCTCTTTCAGCTATTCCCAGGTACTAATCTCCCAGCCATTTTCAGCCACTCCTTTCCCAGCCATTCCCCGCCACTCCTTTCCCAGTCATTCCAAGCCACTCTTCTCCTAGCTATTTCCAGCCATTCACAGCCACTCCTCTCCCGGTCTATCCCAGCTACTTCTCCCCCAGCCATTCTCAGCCAGTCCCCTCCCAGCCTCTCCTCCCCCAGCCATCCCCAGCCGCTCCATTCCCAGCCACTCCTCTCACAGCCATTCCCAGCCTCTCCCAGTCGCTCCTCTCCCAGCCATTCCTTGTTACTCCTCTTCCAGCCAATGCCAGCCATTCCTCTCACAGCCATTCCCAGCCACTCCTCTCCCAGCCATTGCTAACCACTCCTTTCCCAGACACTTCTAATCCAGCCATTCCCAGCCACTCCCCTCCCTGCCCCTCCCAGCCATTCTTCCCCCAACCATTCCCAGCCTCTCTTAGCCACTCCTCTCCCAACCATTCCCAGCCACTCCTTTCCCAGCCATTCATAGCCAATCACAGCCACTACTTTCCCAGCCATTCCCAGTTACTTATCTCCTTGCCAGTCCTCTCCCATGCAGTCATTCCCAGCAACACATCTCCCAGCCTCTTCGAGCCAATCCCAGCCATTCCCAGCCACTCCTCTCCCAGCCATTCCTCTCCCAGCTATTGCCAGCCATCCCTCTACTAGCCATTCCTCTTTCAGCTATTCGCTGTTACACCTGTCTCAGCTATTCCCAGCATTCCTAGCTGCTCCTCCTCCAGCCATTCCCAGACTCTGCTCCCTCAGCCATTCCCAGCCACTCCTCTCCCAGTCGTTCCCAGCCATTCACAGCCACTCGTCTCAAATCCATTTCCAGCCACTTCTCTCAGAGCCATTCACAGCCATTCCTCTCCCAGTCATTTCCACCCACTCCTCCCACAGCTAGACTCCTCCTAGCCTCTCCCAGCCAATGCCAACCAATACTCTCCCAGCCATTTCCAGCCATTTCTCTCCCAGCCATTCCCAGCCATTCTCAGCCACTCCCCTTCCAGCTAATCCTCTCCTAGCCATTCCCAGCAATTCCCAGTTACTCCCCTCCCAGCCATTCCCAGCCACTCCTCTCCCAGCCATTCCCAGCCGCTTCTCTCCCAGCCACTCCTCTCTCAGCTATTCCCAGCCACTCCTCTCCCAGCTACCCCTCTCCTAGCCACTCCTCTCCCAGCCATTACTAGCTAACCCTCTCCTAGCCACTCCTCTTCCAGTCATTCCCAGCCACTCCTCTCTTAGCTATTCCCAGCCACTCCTCTCCCAGCCATTCAAAGACACTTCTATCCCAGCCATTCTTAGCCACTCGCAGCTACTCCTCTCCCTGCCATTCCCAGCCACCCTTCTCTTAGCCACTCCTCTCCCAGCCATTCCCGGCAACTCTTCTTTCAACCATTCCCAGTTACTCCTCTCCCAGCCATTCTCAGCCTCTCCTCTCATAGCCATTGATAAACACTCCTCGCCCAGTCTCTCCCAGCCACTCCTCCCCCAGCCATTCCAGCCTCTCCCAGCCAATCCCTGCCACTCCTCTCCCAGTTTCTCAAAGGCACTCCAGCTTCTCCCAGCCGAACCCAACCATTCCTCTCTCAATCTCTTCCAGCCATTCCAAGATACACCCCTCCCAGCCACTCTTCTCGCGGCCATTTTCAGCCGCTCCTATCCCAGCTATTCCCAGCTACTCCTCTCCTAGACACTTCTCTCCCAGCTATTCCCAGCCACTCTTCTCACAGCCACTTCTCTCCTAGCTACTCCTCTCCCACCCATTCCCAGCCAATCCCAGCCACTTCTCTCCCAACAGTTCCCAGTCACTCCTCTCCCAGCCATTCCCAGCCACTCTTCTCTCAACCATTTTCAGCCATTCATAACCACTCCTCTCCCAGCCTCTCCCAGCCACCTCTCCCCCAGCCATTCTTAGCCCATCTTCTCCCAGCCATTCCCAATTACTCCTCTCCCAGACGTTCCCAGCCTCTCCTCTCCTAGCCAATCCCAGACAGTCCTCTGCATTTCAATCCCAGCCTCTCCTCTCCCATCGAATCCCAGCCACTCCTATCCTATTCTATGGTAACCTTTCCTACTCCTAACCTACTTGAGTGAGTCCGTTTGGTGATCTTTGTAGTTTACAGGGTGGGACAACGGGTGGGGATGGCAGTTCCCCCCTGGGCAGCTCCTTCACCATACTGTGTGTTTTGTACCCACGCTTCCCTCACGCAATCTTAAAGTTCATCACGAGCACCCAACACATTTGTTGGTAAAGTTGGTCTACTTCCGCATATTCTGGTTACGTTAATTCATATTAAACATTTATCATAATATAATATATATTATTTTTTATGGCGTCCAATAATATTTATTAATATTATATTAAGTATATTCTTAGCAGATAATTTTATTTACTTATTTTTATTTTTTTTAAGTTCTTAAGAGGGATTTGAACGCTTGCGTCCAACACTCAAGGTCCTCGAGACCGTCACTCTGTCCACTGGGCCATGGGAACCTCAACACACCTCAGGGTAAAGAAGATATATTTGAACACAGTATTTCCCTCCCTGTGTTCATGCCGTACCAAAAGTTCAATAAGAATAACTACTGTCGATTTTAATGTAAACATTTACATTCACAACGATAATAAGATAAAATTAAGTATTGTGGACTGTTGTGGGAGTAGCAATCATGGCGTGCAAACAGCAGTAGATGAGATTAAAGAGCTTGTGTGTGGAGCCGCCTGTGGGAACCCTCCCCTGTGTTGCGTGGTGACTGGCACACGTGCTTCACCACTACCACCACCACCACAACACACCACTACACCCTTAAAGCACTCGCTTGTTATTCACGCAGGATTTACCTACCAGCAGAAAGAAAGCTTCCGGCGGGGAGGGAGGGCGGCGGGGGAGGAGTTAAAGAGGAGGGGGTAGGGGGACCAGGGGAGGCCTAGGACGTGTGTGTGCTTTCATTTTTTTTTTTTTTTTCACACGTCAAACAAATATCGTTGTAAGTCACCGCCCAGCAAACCACCCCTTACAAATTCACCATCCTAGCGACAGTCTATGTGTGTGTGTGTGTGTGTGTGTGTGTGTGTGTGTGTGTGTGTGTGCGTGTGTGTGTAGGACAGCTGTCATTGATAATATAAATCATTATAAATACAGCAGCAGTCTGTGACAACCTCACTCATCCCTGCCGTTCTCCTCTTTCTCCTTCCTTTTGTCGCTTTTCATTCTATCTCTCTCTCCTGTACATATCTGAAAAGAGAGAGAGAGAGAGAGAAAGAGAAAGAGAGAGAGAGAGAGAGAGAAATTTCGTTCAGTTTGTGTCCATTCTAAGTATTATTGTTATTCTTATTAATATCATAACTACTAAAATAATAAATGAAAGCAGAATAATAATCATTATCATAAAGTGCATTGTTCTTTTTTATACCTGCAGTACAATCAAGATCCAGCGAGTCTGGTTGGATCTTGCCTACAATAATTCATCAAACACACACACGCCCTCGGCCGCCTCTGGCCCCCCTACTCCCTTCTCTTTAACTCTTTCCCCGCCACATCTTCCTCCCGGTCAGAAGCTTTCACCCTGCCGATAATTAAATCTCATGTGTAGAACAAGTGAGTGGTGGAAGGGCATTCAGCTGCCAAGAGACTGTCACCAACATTTTTTAGGTGACTGTACGAGCTGGCAAGACTCGCTCCTGCGGCGCATTCAGCAGTCATTAGTTCCACCTTGACATAGTGGTGGTGTACCTCGCCCGTATCAGCACCTGGCTCTGTGTGCAGCGCGGGGAAAGGTTGAAGACCGCTGGGATCAAACAAGACGCAAGGTAAACTTCATTAAGATATGATAACCAGGATCATAAGTTTTTTTCTTTTATTTTCTTTCACATTTCAAACTATAAAAGTCTTATTCACGAAAAACTGCTTTTCACAAAGGACTGAATTCTGAAACACTTCCGCTCCGCACCTCCACTACTTTCAAAAGACTCGAGGCAGATGAAGGCACACTGGTTTTTGAGTGTTTATACAGTGCTAGTGACAGATTAACAAGATTTCTACATTATTATTAACAGAAACAGTCTTGAGAAATCGGCTAATCATCTCTGTGGCCTTTAAAAATAGTCATGATGAGAGAGTAGAGTGTTTCTGAATATGGGCGTATTTGGTAAGTTACACGGGTTTTTAAAGATGTAGTTATGGTTCTAGTGATAGATTAACAAGATTTCTACATTATCATTAAGAGAACCCGGCTAATTATTTATGTGGCTTTTAAAAATAGTTGTGTTGAGAGAGCTGAATGCGGGCCAGACACGCACAGCTTAACTACAGCGAGTCAGGAAGGAAAACAAGCTTAAAACCACGAAACAGCTGGGGAAACAAGCACCACGCCCCAAATGTCTCAAAGTAAAGACAGACACATCAGGATTCACGAAAGGAAACTGCATTTCACACAGCCACGGACAGGCAAAGTTAACAAAACTGAGATAGGAAGTAAAACAAGCTTAAAATCATGAAACAGCTGAGGACACAAGCACCACGCCCCAAATGCTTCATGGTAAAGGCAACATTCTCCATTGATAGGCAGAAAAACCGCTCTTCACGCAGACACGCACCTCTAAATTTAAACAAACTTAACTCAGGAAAGAAAACAAGCTTGAAAAAAAAAAAAAAAGGACAGTGAGGAACATAAGCACCACACCTTAAATACTTCAAAATAAATTGAACATTCTCAACTGAGAGACAGAAAAAAAAAATAAATAAATAAATATATAAAAAAAATAATAATAAAAAAAACCCTGCTCTTTACAGACACGTACAAATAAACTTAACTAAGGCGAGTCAGAAAGTAAAACAAGCTTAAAGAATCATATAACAGAGCCGGGGACAGAAGCACCTCACCCAAAATGCTTCAAGACAAAGGCAACATTCTCCCTTGATATACAAACAGCCTCGTCCCAACGATTCATCTAAGGATCTGTTTGTGACGCTAAATTCTCCATAGCTTTGAGTACCCCCTTCAGGACCCGCATGAGACTGGAAAAACTATCCCTCTCCATCTCTGGAACATCTTGGAGAGACAGAAGAACCATATAAACAGCCTGGAGTAAGGGATAGCAAGTCCACACCACCACAGGCACCGCGTTGAGTTGTCTTTTTTTAAGTCTCCCTTCGTCTAGACCTCATTTTTTTCTTTTCTCTAAACTGCGTGTGTTTGAAGGAGAGACTATCCTGTGTGTTCCTGAGGCTGGCGTTGATGTTAGTGGTCATTCTTCTCGATACTGAGACCACTTCCAGCTCAGATTTGGGTCGGTGAAGGACTTGGAAGGTTATATTATGGATTTTTGCTATGAATACCGTGGTTTTTGTTAATGGGAGGGTGGTGTGCGTGCGTGAAAGAGGTGGGTAACTTAGATTTTCTCTTATTTTGGGTTTATCTTCATCGTTTTCTGTCCTTTCACTTCCTTCATTTCCCTTCTTTTCTACTCCATTGTCACTATTCACCTATTTATCAATTCTTCCTTTTTTCCCCTTCCTATCTCCCACTTCCACATCACTCTTGCCTTTCACCTCTTCCGCTCTCTCACACAGTCTATCCATCTCTTCCACCAACACCTCCACCTGTTTCTCCTACTCCACATAATCCATCTCGCTTCTCTCCACTCTCTTCCACTCCTTCCACCCGCCCAGGAAGGAGGTGGAAGAGAGGAGGGCCTCGTGGAGGAGAGAAGTAGGGTGGTAGTGACTCCTGTATCCACTTATCCACCTTCTAAGAACCTGTAATGCATTTTCTGTCTCCTGCGATAGGCGAGTGGATGAGAGGAGAGGTGGATGAGGAAGAATAGGATGTTTTATACTTTCCATACCCTTATTGGAACTCTCAAACGCTATCTTCTTTTTGTGTTTATCGTCCTTTATTTCTGCCTCTTCTGTTTCATCAGCATCGTCTTTTCTTGTTCCTATTTGGGATTGACGTATGATTATGACGATGATAATAATAATAGTAATAATAAAAATAGTAGTAGTAAAAATAATAATAATAATAATAATAATAATAATAATAAATAGTTATTATTATTATTACTATTATTATTATTATTATTAATATTATTATTATTATTTCATCATCATCATTTGCCGTCTTGCTACATGGATACACAAATTACTTTTTTTTCATCTCTCCTGTTAATTTTTAATCTCACAACCTTCTCCCCCTCCTCCTCTTCTGCTTACTACTACTATTACTACTACTACTACTACTACTAGTGTTATACCAATGCCACCACAATACCGGAAAATCCACAGCTTGAAACATACCTTCAGTCATTCCACTTTCTTCTCTTCTTTCTTCAATTTGCACCTCTCCTCCTCCTTCTGCGCCTCCTGCTCTTCCTCCTGTCACAGGAGCAGCAAGGGCATGGTCGATGGTAGTGTAGAGAGCCGTGTGTTGCGCAGTGATCACCTGCGAAGGCACCTTATTGGCCCACGCAAAGAGGCACCGCAGGGAACACTCCAGCTGGAGGAGAAGCAGTGCCAGCCCCACCCAGTGCCTGCAGGAGGGGGTGAAGGTGGTGCTGATCAGAAAGGGATCAAGGACTAACTGCAGAAGGAGGTGGTGTAGGTGGTGGTGTATAAAGGAAGAGATGAAGGGTAACTGCAGGAGGTAGTAACTGGAAAGGGATGGTGTGTTCTGGTGACATCAAGAAACACAGCTGCCCAAACTGAACTACAGACATCTGGAATGACTTAAGTGAAGATGTGGTTATGATGTTGTGCTAATTTGCTGCCAGATGACAATACTCCTTAAGTGCAAAATAGTGAAATGAAAGCATCAAAACATACTCCAGAACTAGGCAAACACAAAACAGGCAAACACAAAACAGGCAAACACAAAACAGGCAAACACAACCAGGCAGACAAAGCAAGGCAAACACAGCAAGGCAAACACAGCAAGGCAAACACAACTAGGGTCATTCTACCATTACGGTCGTTTCGCTCGGAGGTAACTTACGGGTGTACTCTTACCTATATCTCTAGTAGTAGTTAACGTGATGTGATTTTTATCAAGATAATACGAATAGCTAAAGAGGATAATGAGACTATCCAGAACATTCTGTATTCATTGGTGTTCTTCCTATTAATTGTTAAAGAGGACGTTACAGTCGTGCAAACCTTTGTGAGATTATAAGTAAAAATCAAAACATTTTAAATGGAGGTTGTAGATGAAGGCTTAAGCTTTGAAAATAAGTATAGATTGTCATATACCATTTCAGTTTTTCCCACAAAAAATAATAAATTCCGTTATGGTCGTTTCAATAATTTCATTACCGTCATTTCACTGCGATTCCCTTAAAAAATCAAACAAAAATAATGACAATAATCAAGTACCAGAACATAAATGGCTTTTTGGATCACCCTAACATACATACATACATATACATATAATATATATTGTAACACCCACTCAGTGGCGTTAGACAAGGGTATTTCTTCTTGGTATATTATTACGCCAGATTATTGAAACTCGTTGATTCTTGTGTGTGTTTACTTGTCCCATATGGTGAACGTAAGAGTGAATGTGAGGGTGAACGTGAGGGTGAACGGTCCAACTGGAGAAGGACCCTTAATTAATCTCTATGCAATACAAACTTAACATCACAAAGTCCACATGAAGGCATTAGAGCAACACATTGAAATCACTATGCAAACGTGTCAAAAAAAAGAAAAATAAATTAACAAATACATGATAAATAAACTACTAGCTAACAAGCTATGGTGACTATCCTTACGGTGTAAAGACCCTTCTGGGTCACATAAATCTCACATGAATGTTTGATTACCTAACTATGACAATTTACGTTAAAATATCACAAAAAACACAACATATCTGTAACAGTTCTAGGTGTAACGTAAAGTAAATACAACAGGAGAGAGCTAACAAGCAACAAAGTACTACACTTTCCTGATATATTCCTAAACCAATCACAAATATAATAGAGGAACACTCACCAATCTCTGGCGCTCACAGGAAATAAATCCACAGGTTTAAATCCAACAAGGTGTGTGCGGCTGCTATACCACAGACAGACTGCTGGCTTTACCTCCCTCCCTGAGCTACCTTCCGTCGGTTTACCGATCGAGGGATTCATACACAAATGAAACACTCATTAACACTCATTATTCCTAGGTAGTTATCATATGAAACGAGCAAATACTATGAAACAAACAAATATGAAACGAGCAATATACAGAAGTAATTTGTATAGTGACCGCCATCAAACACCATGTGTTCTATATATATAATTATATATATATATATATATATATATATATATATATATATATATATATATATATATATATATATATATATATATATATATATATATATATATATATATATATATATATATATATATATATATATATATATATATATATATATATATATATATATATATATATATATATATATATATATATATATATATATATATATATATATATATATATATATATATATATATATATATATATATATATATATATATATATATATATATATATATATATATATATATATATATATATATATATATATATATATATATATATATATATATATATATATATATATATATATATATATATATATATATATATATATATATATATATATATATATATATATATATATATATATATATATATATATATATATATATATATATATATATATATATATATATATATATATATATATATATATATATATATATATATATATATATATATATATATATATATATATATATATATATATATATATATATATATATATATATATATATATATATATATATATATATATATATATATATATATATATATATATATATATATATATATATATATATATATATATATATATATATATATATATATATATATATATATATATATATATATATATATATATATATATATATATATATATATATATATATATATATATATATATATATATATATATATATATATATATATATATATATATATATATATATATATATATATATATATATATATATATATATATATATATATATATATATATATATATATATATATATATATATATATATATATATATATATATATATATATATATATATATATATATATATATATATATATATATATATATATATATATATATATATATATATATATATATATATATATATATATATATATATATATATATATATATATATATATATATATATATATATATATATATATATATATATATATATATATATATATATATATATATATATATATATATATATATATATATATATATATATATATATATATATATATATATATATATATATATATATATATATATATATATATATATATATATATATATATATATATATATATATATATATATATATATATATATATATATATATATATATATATATATATATATATATATATATATATATATATATATATATATATATATATATATATATATATATATATATATATATATATATATATATATATATATATATATATATATATATATATATATATATATATATATATATATATATATATATATATATATATATATATATATATATATATATATATATATATATATATATATATATATATATATATATATATATATATATATATATATATATATATATATATATATATATATATATATATATATATATATATATATATATATATATATATATATATATATATATATATATATATATATATATATATATATATATATATATATATATATATATATATATATATATATATATATATATATATATATATATATATATATATATATATATATATATATATATATATATATATATATATATATATATATATATATATATATATATATATATATATATATATATATATATATATATATATATATATATATATATATATATATATATATATATATATATATATATATATATATATATATATATATATATATATATATATATATATATATATATATATATATATATATATATATATATATATATATATATATATATAATTCTGTTGTTTGTAAGCTTGATATTATCATCTTTAAGAGGAAGGGTTAACTCATAATGCCCATCCTTCAGCAAATGTACTCCTTCTTCCATCTTACTCACAAACCTTTTATCTTCATATGATAATGGAGTGTCACCTGACTTTACATCACCGAAGTCAAATTCAAACATATCCCTCACATGAGAAGGATTAATCATCTCTGGTTTTAGTAGGAACCACTAAGAAATTAATGCTCTTTTCTTCATTAATTTCTACTTCTTGTGTCACTATTCTGCAGACTACCATTGTATCCTCCAATGGACTTGTATGAGGAGAGATTCTATCAATGATCCCCCAACCTAGCTCTGTCCTACATGCATAGGGATGCTTCTTACTATCACCTGCTATTTGCTCTTCTGCCATAATGGCTTCTGCACAATCAAGAACAATGAGGAGTCCTATGTCAACATTTGGGTCATATTTCATTAGTTTGTCAGAGATCGCCTTCAAGTGGGGTCAGTTACAAGCAGTCTTGGACCTTGGCATCTGACTTTATCTAGCTGAAATGTTTTCTGTTGAATATGCTGAAGGGATTGATATTTCCACTTCTTCATTATAACCTCTTACTTTAAGTCCATGAACTTTATAGAATCAGTGATTTGTTTTCCACTTATTGTGTGAATATTAAGTGACATTGGTGGGCTGCTGACTTCCAATTTATCCAGAGTACTTTCCTTGATGAATGAAGCATCAGACTGCTCATCCAGCAGTCCATGCACTAAAATTTTATTCTCTTCATTATTAACATGATGTAACCATACAGGAACTGTCATGGTGTGCATGTCATGTGTCACTGATTCTGCCAATTTGACCTTATTTGCTACTACTACCGTGGATTTGTTATCACTTTTAGGCTGAGTTGCTTGTTCTGGCACCATTTGGCTCTCAGTTCTCGTCATATCACCATTGTGAAGAGCTGTGGGATGGTATCTCTGACATACTTTACATAATTTCCTTCTTCTACAATTTTTCCCTTTGTGACCCATTTTTTAACACCCTGTACATAACCATCTTTATTTAGCAAATGTGTACCTGGTATTACTATCAAGTTTGGCAAATTCCTTGCAATCATCTAAGTCATGATCCTTTGTACAGTAGTGACAGAACTGTCCTTTCCTTTCCTGCTCCCAGGGATATTGATTGTTGGCTTGTACATTCACTTTACTTTGGAATGAACACATTGGTTTTTCTTCAATTGATATAGCCATGAAAGTTCTGCTCCCTCTATTCTTTGCCATGGTGTTTGATTCCCTTGGTTTCCATTTGGTTGCTTGTTTCAGTTTTGTTCCAGTTATTTACTTCCCTATTTACTGAATCCCAGGAAACAAAGGGATTGCTTGCTCCTTTCGCTTCCTTCTGGATAAATTTACATAACATTTCAAAGGGTGTTTGGTGCTCATCATCACTACTAGGAGTGCTGCTGTTACTGTTAGTGTCAAAATATGTCATCACTTGTTTTCTCCAGTCATGAACCATATGATCAGGGAGTTTTGTTAGTACCTTTCTCTGCTCCCTAGGGTCGTCCAGAAATTACAAGTGAGAAGAGTGTTTTATTGCAGCTAGACAGCACTTCAAAAAATCCAAGAATACTGTTAAGGCCAGACCATTATGCTTAGAGACTGGTGGCCAATTCATTAACTTTCTTGTGTAAGCATCAGCTATGACACTTTTGTTTCCAAATCTCTCCCTAAAAATTTTCTTTGCCTGCCCATAGTCAGCATCAGTTAAGGTACATTAACATTTTAATAGCATCCTTTGTTTCACCAGTTGTATACTTGTTTAAGTAGGCGAGTCTATCAATATTACTAGAAGTTCTAGATTCTACATAAGTTTCAATGTTTATTTGTCTAATATTTTAATTTGTCTAATTTCTTGTATTTGTCTAATCTTTTTAGCTTCACCAGCAGGTCTTCATTAGCTCTTAGGTAATCCATTTTACTGATCGCACACATCATCGTAGGGTCGAGGAAAAGCAGTTCTCTCTCTCTCTCTCTCTCTCTCTCTCTCTCTCTCTCTCTCTCTCTCTCTCTCTCTCTCTCTCTCTCTCTCTCTCTCTCTCTCTCTCTCTCTCTCTCTCTCTCTCTCTCTCTCTCACACACACATTCTCTAACATTTATTGATGAGGTAGGCATGAGTGTAACAAATGCGAACAAGTTCTTAGTCTAAATTTCCTATAAAATAACATTATGTACTGATATGAAACTTTCAACATATTACAGTATTCATTAACAATACATGCAATACACTTGGCAATATGACAATCAATTTTTACTACAAAATTAAAGTATTTACCTCGGTTACCTTCCTGCTCATCTTTCTCTGAGCGCAACTTGGCCGTGAATGACCATTGTTCCCAGATTTGTCCCGAAATTATCGTACACACCCATAAAAATTATCGTATTTTGTGCTAGATTATCATACACCAAGATTCACCTATTTTTTGTCAGTTCTGCAAAATATCACAAAATATACCATTGGAACACTAGACACCAATAAGTTTTTTTTTAGGCATTTGATATAAGTTCTGAGAAGCATTGCATGTTACGAGACGCTATCATATACTCACCATTTTGTAGGTCAATGGCTGAGTCACCGTGAATTTTTGGAGAGTTTGGGTCACTTTCTACACCAGTTGGATATAGCCCTTGGGAAGTGATGCTCCTTATCATGCTTCTGGATGACTGGGATGAGGTGCAGTTACGGTTTCCTTTGCTTGTTACAGATTGTTTTGCTAAAAAAAAATGTCTTTTATTGATTCTGTTTTGAGTTTGTTTCTGTCTTCAGTTCTCATTCTGTTTATGTCCCAAAAACATCTTTTGCAATCTGCATTTACATGGGGCAATGAAAGGTATGCTAGCGCAAAGGCAGACACTCACTTGCACTTAGAGCATCCCTCACTATCCAGAATCAGCCTTATCTCACCCCAAAACAAATCAGGAGCTTTATCTTTTATTTTTCCATTTCCTTCCCCCCACTCATGATGTTTTCTGGGAGATCTTCAAACTCAACCTTCCTCCATTCGTCATCCAGTTACTGCAGTGTGGCATCATCTCCACCAATTATGTGTGGAAGATGAACTGCCTGAGTAACCAGACTAGATTCGTTTACTTCTTTCTTACCCAGGACGTAGGCTGGCTTCAAGATAGACAGTATTGAGAGAACTGGGTCCTCAAAATCAAGTCTCTTCTTGATCTGTTCTGCAGCTGTGACAAGGAAAGATCTGCATCTCTTCTGGAATTCAGTCATTTCGTCTCTATCCTTATACAGATCAAGAGTACTCGTTACTCTTTCAGGCACCGAAGCTCCTAAGTACACCTGTTTCAGCATATTCCATTCACGCTCATTTCTTGGTTCATTATTACCGAGCGGTTGCTTCATCACACTGTCTCTCTTCATGAACATCAACAGTATATCCTTGTACAGACTACAAACTTTAGACTATGACGTGCATTTATCACAACTCTTTCACTTTGAAAATGAAGGTTAAAGTGGGTGAATCTGGGCAACACTGATTCAAGGAAGCAATAATATAGTCTAACAAAAGGACTATGCAATAGTTCATAAGCATTCTTTAGTGCGTGTGAATAGCTTTTACTCTGCTGATTGTGTAAGTCTGTGAAAAAAAGCTGCAGAGCACCCCATTGTTCCAGCATCCTCTTAATCAGAGCACTGTAGGAGAGCCATCTACACACACACACACACACACACACACACACACACACACACACACACGCACGCACACACACACACACACACACACACATATAAAAAGAAAATCCATAATAACACATAGGATAACAACAACAAAGAAACAATAAAACAACAGAAATAAGTAAAAAAACAACATCCCCTTTTAATGATTTGCAGGGAACCACCACCACCACCAGCAGCACCAGCACATACAGCAGGGGTTCTCAAAGTGGTCAATATCGATCGTCAGGGGTTGATGGGACCATCCAAGAGGTCAATGAATAATTAGGGTGTTGAAAGGGAGTCAATGAATAACCAAGGGGGTCAAAAGGGGGTCAATGAATAACCAGGGGATTGAAGGGGGTCAATAAATAATCAGTGGGTCAAAATGGGGTCAATGAATAATTTTTAGGGCGTCAAAATAAGGTCAATGAATAACCAAGGGATCGATGAATATTTACTGCTGGGGTCTAAGGGACCGTTGAAACCTCTGATTAGAAATTCTCAAAAATAATTTGCAAAAATCTGAAGAATACCAGACATAATTATTACTATTATTTTTAATTATAATAATTTCTTCAATTCAAACAATAGGTCAAATTGTCAGTGAATCTTCAGAAATTTCAGCAGTGCTGGCAACACTACCTTCAACCAATCCCTCCCCTTCATTGTTTCTCGCAGCTCTACTGTCTGTACTAGGGTCTGTACACAATGCATTCTTGTCTCTGTCCTGTACTGAGCCAGTGAACGTATCCCCCCACCCCACCCCACACCGCCTATGTCTCTCTCGCTGTCTCGCACACATTAGTTCAGCGCACGCTCAGCTCTCGATAGTGTGGTCCGCGAACTGATTATTGTGACGCATTGAAAACTGTGCGTAACAAGCACAATGGCTGTCGTTGCTGCTAAGAAGAAATGCCGTCAGTGTTCTCAGAAATATTTGAAATATGGATTCATTACTTCATTAACCAATGACACCATGCCATTGTGTCACCTGTTTGAAAAGACTTTCAGTAATGATGCCATGAAGCCTGCAAAGATGAAGCACCACCTTGAAACGGTTCACTGTGATAAGAAAAACAAAGACCTTGACTATTTCAAGACACTGAAAAAAAACTCAAAAGTCGATCAAATATCAAGACTTTTTCAAAGCACCCGTCAGTGGTGATACTGAAGGAGGTTTAAGAGCTTCATATAACATCTCCCTCATGAAAACAAAGAAAGGAAAGGCACACACTATTGGTGAGGGTATCATAATCCCAGCTATTAAAGAAGTTATAGAAAATGTTATGAAGAAAAATTCTCACTCTGTTCTTAAAGATTTGCCATTAAGTAACAGTATAGTGCAAAGAAGAATTGATGAAGTGAGTGACTGTGAATGGCTGGGAATGGATGGGAGAGGACTGGCTGTGAATGGCTGGAAAAGGAGTGGCTGTGAATGGCTGGGAAAGGAGTAGCTGGTAATAGCTGGGAGAGGAGTGGCTTGGAAAGGGGTGGCTAGGAATGGCTGGGCGAGGAGTGAATGGCAATGGCTGGGAGAGGCTGGGATGGGAGTGGCTAGGAATGGTTGGGGGAAAAGTGACTGTGAATGGCAGGGAAAGGAGTGGCTGGGAATGGCTGGAAGAGGAGAGGCTAAAAATGGCTGCGAGAAGAGTGACTGGAAGTGGCTGGGAGAGGAGCCATTCCTCTCCAAGCCATTCCTATAACCACTCCTCTCCCACCCATTCCTAGCCACTCCTCTCCCAGTCATTCCCAGCCAATCCATTCCCAACCAATCCTCCCCCAGCGATTCCCAGACACAGCCCTCACAGCCATTACCAGCCATTCCTCTCTCAACCATTACCAGTTACTCCTCTCCCAGCCAATTCCAGACACTCCCCTAACAGCCATTCCCAGCCACTCCTCTCCCAGTCTCTCCCAGCTACTTCTCCCTCAGCCATTCCCAGCAACTCCTTCCCTAGTCATTCCCAGCCACTCCTTTCCCAGCCACTTCTCTCCCAGCCACTAATCTGTCAGTCATTCCCAGCTACTCATCCCCCAGTCATTCCAGCCATTCCTTTCCCAGCCACTTCTCTCCCAGCCACTCCTCCGCCAGCCATTCCCAGACACTGTCCTCCCAGCCGTTACCAGCCATTCCTCTCCCAACCATTACCAGATACTCCTCTCGCAGCCAATTCCAGACACTCCCCTAACAGCCATTCCCAGCCACTCCTCTCCCAGCCATTCCTAACAAATACCCTCACAGTCTCTCCCATCCCCATCTCCCCCAGCCCATCAATTTTCAACCACACCCCTCCCAGCCTCTCCCAGCCATACAAAGCCATTCACAGCCACTTCTCTCCCAGCCTCTTCTCCCCCACCCATTCCCAGGACCTCCCAGCCATTCCCAGCCTCTCCTAGCCACTCCCAGCTTCTCTCACAGCTATTCCCAGCCATTCCCCTCTCAGCCATTCCCAGCCATTCCAGATTCAGCTATTCCCAGTCACTCCTCTCCCAGACATTCCCAGCCACACCTCTTTCAGCTATTCCCAGGTACTAATCTCCCAGCCATTTTCAGCCACTCCTTTCCCAGCCATTCCCCACCACTCCTTTCCCAGTCATTCCAAGCCACTCTTCTCCCAGCTATTTCCAGCCATTCACATTCCCGTTCTATCCCAGCTACTTCTCCCCCAGCCATTCTCAGCCAGTCCCTTCCCAGCCTCTCCTCCCCCAGCCATCCCCAGCCGCTCCATTCCCAGCCACTCCTCCCACAGCCATTCCCAGCCTCTCCCAGTCGCTCCTCTCCCAGCCATTCCTTGTTACTCCTCTTCCAGCCAATGCCAGCCATTCCTCTCACAGCCATTCCCAGCCACTCCTCTCCCAGCCATTGCTAACCACTCCTCTCCCAGACACTTCTACTCCAGCCATTCCCAGCCACTCCCCTCCCTGCCCCTCCCAGCCATTCTTCCCCCAACCATTCCCAACCTCTCTTAGCCACTCCTCTCCCAACCATTCCCAGCCACTCCTTTCCCAGCCATTCATAGCCAATCCCAGCCACTACTTTCCCAGCCATTCCCAGTTACTTATCTCCCCGGCAGTCCTCTCCTATGCAGTCATTCCCAGCAACACATCTCCCAGCCTCTTCGAGCCAATCCCAGCCATTCCCAGCCACTCCTCTCCCAGCCATTCCTCTCCCAGCTATTGCCAGCCATCCCTCTACTAGCCATTCCTCTTTCAGCTATTCGCTGTTACACCTGTCTCAGCTATTCCCAGCATTCCTAGCTGCTCCTCCTCCAGCCATTCCCAGACTCTGCTCCCTCAGCCATTCCCAGCCACTCCTCTCCCAGTCGTTCCCAGCCATTCACAGCCACTCGTCTCAAATCCATTTCCGGCCACTTCTCTCAGAGCCATTCACAGCCATTCCTCTCCCAGTCATTTCCACCCACTCCTCCCACAGCTAGACCCCTCCTAGCCTCTCCCAGCCAATGCCAACCAATACTCTCCCAGCCATTTCCAGCCATTTCTCTCCCAGCCATTCCCAGCCATTCTCAGCCACTCCCCTTCCAGCTAATCCTCTCCTAGCCATTCCCAGCAATTCCCAGTTACTCCCCTCCCAGCCATTCCCAGCCACTCCTCTCCCAGCCATTCCCAGCCGCTTCTCTCCCAGCCACTCCTCTCTCAGCTATTCCCAGCCACTCCTCTCCCAGCTACCCCTCTCCTAGCCACTCCTCTCCCAGCCATTACTAGCTAACCCTTTCCTAGCCACTCCTCTTCCAGTCATTCTCAGCCACTCCTCTCTCAGCTATTCCCAGCCACTCCTCTCCCAGCCATTCACAGACACTTCTATCCCAGCCATTCTTAGCCACTCGCAGCTACTCCTCTCCCTGCCATTCCCAGCCACCCTTCTCTTAGCCACTCCTCTCCCAGCCATTCCCGGCCACTCTTCTTTCAACCATTCCCAGTTACTCCTCTCCCAGCCATTCTCAGCCTCTCCTCTCATAGCCATTGATAAACACTCCTCGCCCAGTCTCTCCCAGCCACTCCTCCCCCAGCCATTCCAGCCTCTCCCAGCCAATCCCTGCCACTCCTCTCCCAGTTTCTCCCAGGCACTCCAGCTTCTCCCAGCCGAACCCAACCATTCCTCTCTCAATCTCTTCCAGCCATTCCAAGCTACACCCCTCCCAGCCACTCCTCTCGCGGCCATTTTCAGCCGCTCCTATCCCAGCCATTCCCAGCTACTCCTCTCCTAGACACTTCTCTCCCAGCTATTCCCAGCCACTCTTCTCACAGCCACTTCTCTCCTAGCTACTCCTCTCCCACACATTCCCAGCCAATCCCAGCCACTTCTCTCCCAGCAGTTCCCAGTCACTCCTCTCCCAGCCATTCCCAGCCACCCCTCTCTTAACCATTCTCAGCCATTCATAACCACTCCTCTCCCAGCCTCTCCCAGCCACCTCTCCCCCAGCCATTCCTAGCCCATCTTCTCCCAGCCATTCCCAATTACTCCTCTCCCAGCCGTTCCCAGCCTCTCATCTCCTAGTCAATCCCAGACAGTCCTCTGCATTCCAATCCCAGCCTCTCCTCTCCCATCGAATCCCAGCCACTCCCATCCTATTCTATGGTAACCTTTCCTACTCCTAACCTACTTGAGAGAGTCCGTTTGGTGATCTTTGTAGTTTACAGGGTGGGACAACGGGTGGGGATGGCAGTTCCCCCCTGGGCAGCTCCTTCACCATACTGTGTGTTTTGTACCCACCCTTCCCTCACGCTATCTTAAAGTTCATCACGAGCACCCAACACATTTGTTGGTAAACTTGGTCTACTTCCGCATATTCTGGTTACGTTAATTCACATTAAACATTTATCATAATTTTATGGCGTCCAATAATATTTATTAATATTATATTAAGTATATTCTTAGCAGATAATTTTATTTATTTATTTTTATTTTTTTTCTAAGTTCTTAAGAGGGATTTGAACGCTTGCGTCCAACACTCAAGGTCCTCCAGACCGTCACTCTGTCCACTGGGCCATGGGAACCTCAACACACCTCAGGGTAAAGAAGATATATTTGAACACAGTATTTCCCTCCCTGTGTTCATGCCGTACCAAAAGTTCAATAAGAATAACTACTGTCGATTTTAATGTAAACATTTACATTCACAACGATAATAAGATAAAATTAAGTATTGTGGACTGTTGTGGGAGTAGCAATCATGGCGTGCAAACAGCAGTAGATGAGATTAAAGAGCTTGTGTGTGGAGCCGCCTGTGGGAACCCTCCCCTGTGTTGCGTGGTGACTGGCACACGTGCTTCACCACTACCACCACCACCACAACACACCACTACACCCTTAAAGCACTCGCTTGTTATTCACGCAGGATTTACCTACCAGCAGAAAGAAAGCTTCCGGCGGGGAGGGAGGGCGGCGGGGGAGGAGTTAAAGAGGAGGGGGTAGGGGGACAAGGGGAGGCCGAGGACGTGTGTGTGCATTCATTTTTTTTTTTTTCCACATGTCAAACAAATATCGTTGTAAGTCACCGCCCAGCAAACCACCCCTTACAAATTCACCATCCTAGCGACAGTCTATGTGTGTGTGTGTGTGTGTGTAGGACAGCGGGCATTGATAATATAAATCATTATAAATACAGCAGCAGTCTGTGACAACCTCACTCATCCCTGCCGTTCTCCTCTTTCTCCTTCCTTTTGTCGCTTTTCATTCTATCTCTCCCTCCTGTACATATCTGAAGAGAGAGAGAGAGAGAGAGAGAGAGAGAGAGAGAGAGAGAGAGAGAGAAATTTCGTTCAGTTTGTGTCCATTCTAAGTATTATTGTTATTCATATTAATATCATAACTACTAAAATAATAAATGTAAGCAGAATAATAATCATTATCATAAAGTGCATTGTTCTTTTTTATACCTACAGTACAATCAAGATCCAGCGAGTCTGGTTGGATCTTGCCTACAATAATTCATCAAACAAACACACGCCCTCGGCCGCCTCTGGCCCCCCTACTCCCTTCTCTTTAACTCTTTCCCCGCCACATCTTCCTCCCGGTCAGAAGCTTTCACCCTGCCGATAATTAAATCTCATGTGTAGAACAAGTGAGTGGTGGAAGGGCATTCAGCTGCCAAGAGACTGTCACCAACTTTTTTTAGGTGACTGTACGAGCTGGCAAGACTCGCTCCTGCGGCGCATTCAGCAGTCATTAGTTCCACCTTGACATAGTGGTGGTGTACCTCGCCCGTATCAGCACCTGGCTCTGTGTGCAGCGCGGGGAAAGGTTGAAGACCGCTGGGATAAAACAAGACGCAAGGTAAACTTCATTAAGATATGATAACCAGGATCATAAGTTTTTTTCTTTTATTTTCTTTCACATTTCAAACTATAAAAGTCTCATTCACGAAAAACTGCTCTTCACAAAGGACTGTATTCTGAAACACTTCCGCTCCGCACCTCCACTACATTCAAAAGACTCGAGGTAGATGAAGGCACACTGGTTTTTGAGTGTTTATACAGTGCTAGTGACAGATTAACAAGATTTCTACATTATTATTAAGAGAAACAGTCTTGAGAAACCGGCTAATCACCTCTGCGGCCTTTAAAAATAGTCATGATGAGAGAGTAGAGTGTTTTTGAATATGGGCGTATTTGGTAAGTTACACGGGTTTTTAAAGATGTAGTTATGGTTCTAGTGATAGATTAACAAGATTTCTACATTATCATTAAGAGAACCTGGCTAATTATTTATGTGGCTTTTAAAAATAGTTGTGTTGAGAGAGCTGAATGCGGGCCAGACACGCACAGCTTAACGACAGCGAGTCAGGAAGGAAAACAAGCTTAAAACCACGAAACAGCTGGGGAAACAAGCACCACGCCCCAAATGTCTCAAAGTAAAGACAGACACATCAGGATTCACGAAAGGAAACTGCATTTCACACAGCCACGGACAGCCAAAGTTAACAAAACTGAGATAGGAAGTAAAACAAGCTTAAAATCATGAAAAAGCAGAGGACACAAGCACCACGCACCAAAATAAACTTCTAAATTTAAACAAACTTAACTCAGGAAAGAAAACAAGCATGAAAAAAAAAATGACAGTGAGGAACATAAGCACCACACCTTAAATACTTCAAAATAAATTGAACATTCTCAACTGAGACAGAAAAAAAAATTAAAAAAATAAATAAATAAAAAATATAATAATAAAAAAAACCCTGCTCTTTACAGACACGTACAGATAAACTTAACTAAGGCGAGTCAGAAAGTAAAACAAGCTTAAAGAATCATATAACAGAGCCGGGGACAGAAGCACCTCACCCAAAATGCTTCAAGACAAAGGCAACATTCTCCCTTGATATACAAACAGCCTCGTCCCAACGATTCATCTAAGGATCTGTTTGTGACGCTAAATTCTCCATAGCTTTGAGTACCCCCTTCAGGACCCGCATGAGACTGGAAAAACTATCCCTCTCCATCTCTGGAACATCTTGGAGAGACAGAAGAACCATATAAACAGCCTGGAGTAAGGGATAGCAAGTCCACACCACCACAGGCACCGCGTTGAGTTGTCTTTTTTTTAAGTCTCCCTTCGTCTAGACCTCATTTTTTTCTTTTCTCTAAACTGCGTGTGTTTGAAGGAGAGACTATCCTGTGTGTTCCTGAGGCTGGCGTTGATGTTAGTGGTCATTCTTCTCAATACTGAGACCACTTCCAGCTCAGATTTGGTGTCGGTGAAGGACTTGGAAGGTTATATTATGGATTTTTGCTATGAATTCCGTGGTTTTTGTTAATGGGAGGGTGGTGTGCGTGCGTGAAAGAGGTGGGTAATATAGATTTTCTCTTATTTTGGGTTTATCTTCATCGTTTTCTGTCCTTTCACTTCCTTCATTTCCCTTCTTTTCTACTCCATTGTCACTATTCACCTATTTATCAGTTCTTTCTTTATTCCCCTTCCTATCTCCCACTTCCACATCACTCTTGCCTTTCACCTCTTCCGCTCTCTCACACAGTCTATCCATCTCTTCCACCAACACCTCCACCTGTTTCTCCTACTCCACATAATCCATCTCGCTTCTCTCCACTCTCTTCCACTCCTTCCACCCGCCCAGGAGGGAGGTGGAAGAGAGGAGGGCCTCGTGGAGGAGAGAAGTAGGGTGGTAGTGACTCCTGTATCCACTTATCCACCTTCTAAGAACCTGTAATGCATTTTCTGTCTCCTGCGATAGGCGAATGGATGAGAGGAGAGGTGGATGAGGAAGAATAGGATGTTTTATACTTTCCATACCCTTATTGGAACTCTCAAACGCCATCTTCTTTTTGTGTTTATCGTCCTTTATTTCTGCCTCTTCTGTTTCATCAGCATTGTCTTTTCTTGTTCCTATTTGGGATTGACGTATTATTATGACGATGATAATATTAATAGTAATAATAATAATAGTAGTAGTAGTAAAAATAATAATAATTAATAATAATAATAAATAATTATTATTATTATTACTATTATTATTATTATTATTATTATTATTATTATTTCATCATCATTATTTGTCGTCTTGCTATATGGATACATAAATTACTTTTTTTTTTCATCTCTCCTGTTAATTTTTAATCTCACAACCTCCTCTCCCTCCTCTCTTCTTCTTACTACTACTATTACTACTACTATTACTACTACTACTACTACTGCTAGTGTTATACCAATGCCACCACAATACCGGAAAAGCCACAGCTTGAAACATACCTTCAGTCATTCCACTTTCTTTTCTTTCTTCAATTTGCACCTCTCCTCCTCCTTCTGCGCCTCCTGCTCTTCCTCCTGTCACAGGAGCAGCAAGGTCTTCTCTTCTTTCTTCAATTTGCACCTCTCCTCCTCCTTCTGCGCCTCCTGCTCTTCCTCCAGTCACAGGAGCAGCAAGGGCATGGTCGAGGGTAGTGTAGAGAGCCGTGTGTTGGGCAGTGATCACCTGCTAAGGTACCTTATTGGCCCACGCAAAGAGGCACCGCAGGGAACACTCCAGCTGGAGGAGGAGCAGTGCCAGCCCCACCCAGTGCCTGCAGGAGAGGGTGAAGGTGGTGCTGATCAGAAAGGGGTCAAGGAGTAACTGCAGAAAGAGGTGGTGTAGGTGGTGGTGGTGGTGTATAAAGGAAGAGATGAAGGGTAACTGCAGGAGGTAGTGACAGGAAAGGGATGGTGTGTTCTGGTGACATCAAGAAACACAGCTGCCTACACTGAGCTACAAACATCTGGAATGACTTAAGTGAAGATGTGGTTATTATGATGTGCTAATTTGCTGCCAGATGACAATACTCCGTAAATAGTGAAATGAAAGCATCAAAACATACTCCAGAACTAGGCAAAGACAACCAGGCAAACACAAAACAGGCAAACACAAAACAGGCAGACAAAGAAAGGTAAACACAGCAAGGCAAACACAGCAAGGCAAACACAGCAAGGCAAACACAACTAGGGTCATTCTACCATTACGGTCGTTTCGCTCGGAGGTAACTTACGGGTGTACTCTTACCTATATCTCTAGAAGTAGTTAACGTGATGTGATTTTTACCAAGATAGTACTAATAGCTAAAGAGGATAATGAGACTATCCAGAACATTCTGTATTCATTGGTGTTCTTGCTATTAATTGTTAAAGAGGACGTTACAGTCGTGCAAAACTTTGTGAGATTATAAGAAAAAATCAAAATATTTTAAATGGAGGTTGTAGATGAAGGTTTAAGCTTTGAAAATAAGTATAGATTTTATCATATACCATTTCAGTTTTTCCCACAAAAAATAATAAATGCCGTTATGGTCGTTTCAATAATTTTGTTACCGTCATTTCACTGTGATTCCCTTAAGAAATCAAACAAAAATGATGACAATAATTAAGTACCAGAATATAAATGGCTTTTTGGATCACCCTAATATACATACATACATATACATATAATATATATTGTAACACCCTCTCAGGGGCGTTAGACAAGGGTATTTCTTCTTGGTATATTATTACGCCAGGTTATTGACACTCGTTCATTCTTGTGTGTGTTTACTTGTCCCATATGGTGAACGTAAGAGTGAATGTGAGGGTGAACGTGAGGGTGAACGGTCCAACTGGAGAAGAACCCTTAATTAATCTCTATGCAATACAAAATTAACATCACAAAGTCCACATGAATGTTTGATTACCTAACTATGACAATTTACGTTAAAATATCACAAAAAACACAACATATATGTAACAGTTTTGGGTGTAACGTAAAGTAAATACAACAGGAGAGAATAACAAGCAACAAAGTACTACACTTTCCTGATATATTCCTAAACCTATCACAAATATAATAGAGGAACACTCACCAATCTCTGGCGCTCACAGGAAATATACCACAGATAGACTGCCGGCTTTACCTCCCTCTCTGAGCTACCTTCCCTCTGTTTACCGCTCGAGGGATTCATACAGAAATGAAACACTCATTAACACTCATTATTCCTAGGTAGTTATCATATGAAACGAGCAAATACTATGAAACAAACAAATATGAAACGAGCAATAAACAGAAATAATTTGTATAGTGACCGCCATCAAACACCATGTGTTATATATATATATATATATATATATATATATATATATATATATATATATATATATATATATATATATATATATATATATATATATATATATATATATATATATATATATATATATATATATATATATATAAATTCATATATATATTACCGTTTCAATTCTCTATATAGGGAGATTTGCATGCATTTTGGCTTTTAATATACAACAATGTGAAAATGTGAAATATATATATATATATATATATATATATATATATATATATATATATATATATATATATATATATATATATATATATATATATATATATATATATATATATATATATATATATATATATATATATATATATATATATATATATATATATATATATATATATATATATATATATATATATATATATATATATATATATATATATATATATATATATATATATATATATATATATATATATATATATATATATATATATATATATATATATATATATATATATATATATATATATATATATATATATATATATATATATATATATATATATATATATATATATATATATATATATATATATATATATATATATATATATATATATATATATATATATATATATATATATATATATTTCACATTTTCACATTGTTGTATACTAAAAGCCAAAATGCATGCAAATCTCCCTATATAGAGAATTGAAACGGTAATATATATATGAATTTATATATAATTTATATATATATATATATATATATATATATATATATATATATATATATATATATATATATATATATATATATATATATATATATATATATATATATATATATATATATATATATATATATATATAACTACCTTTTGTTTATTGATTAGGGAAACAACAGAACGCCTGACTTCTGATCTTTCTAAAATTTCTGAATGGGTCAGAGCAAACCTGATATTGTTCAATGCCTCAAAAATTTAATTCTTCCATCTATCAACTTGACACAACTTTCCAGACAACTATCCCCTCTTCATCAACGACACTCAACTGTCGCCCTCTTGTACACTGAACATCCTCGGTCTGTCCTTTACTTGTAATCTGAACTGGAAACTTCACATCTCATCTGTAGCTAAAACAGCTTCTATGAAGTTATGCATTCTGATACGTCTCCGTCCGTTTTACTCACCCCCCCAGCTGCTAACTGTGTACAAGGCCCTTATCCGTCCATGTATGGAGTATGCTTCACATATCTGGGAGGGTTTCACTCATACCACTCTTCTAGACAGGGTAAAATCAAAAGCTTTTCATATCATTAACTCCTCTCCTCTTACTGACTGTCTTCAGCCTCTCTCTCATTGCCGTAATGTTGCATCTTTAGCTGTATTCTACCACTATTTTCATGCTAACTGCTCTTCTGATCTTACTAACTACATGCCTGCCTTCCTCCCGCGGCCTCGCTGCACGAAACTCTTCTTTCTCTCATCCTTGTTTTGTCCACCTCTAATGCAAGAGTTAACCAGCATTCTCAATTATTCATCCCTTTCTCTGGTAAACTCTGGAACTCCCTGCCTGCTTCTGTATTTTCACCTTCCCATGACTTGAATTCTGTTGTTTGGAAGCTTGATATTATCATCTTTAAGAGGAAGGGTTAACTCATAATGCCCATCCTTCAGCAGATGTACTCCTTCTTTCATCTTACTCACAATCCTTTTATCTTCATATGATAATGGAGTGTCACCTGACTTTCCATCACCGAAGTCAAATTCAAACATATCCCTCACATGAGAATGATAAATCATCTTTGGTTTTATTAGGAACCACTAAGAAATTAATGCTCTTTTCTTCATTAATTTCTACTTCTTGTGTCACTGTTCTGCAGACTACCATTGTATGCTCCACTGGATTTGTATGAGGAGAGATTCTATCAATGATCCCCCAACCTAGCTCTGTCCTACATGCATAGGGATGCTTCTTACTATCACCTGCTATTTGCTCTTCTGCCATAATGACTTCTGCACAATCAAGAACAATGAGGAGACCTATGTCAACATTTGGGTCATATTTCATTAGTTTGTCAGAGATCGCCTTCAAGTGGGGCCAGTTACAAGCAGTCTTGGACCTTGGCATCTGACTTTATCTAGCTGAAATGTTTTCTGTTGAATATGCTGAAGGAATTGATATTTCCATTTCTTCATTATAACCTCTCACTTTAAGTCCATGAACTTTGATAGAATCAGTGTTTTGTTTTCCACTTATTGTGTGAATATTAAGTGACATTGGTGGGCTGCTGACTTCCAATTTATCCAGAGTACTTTCCTTGATGAATGAAGTATCAGACTGCTCATCCAGCAGTCCATGCACTAAAATTTTATTCTCTTCATTATTAACATGATGTAACCATACGGGAACTGTCATGGTGTGCATGTCATGTGTCACTGATTCTGTGAATTTGACCTTATTTGCTACTACTACCGTGGATTTGTTATCACTTTTAGGCTGAGTTGCTTGTTCTGGCACTCTTTGGCTCTCAGTTCTCGTCATGTCACCATTGTGAAGAGCTGTGGGATGGTATCTCTGACATACTTTACATAATTTCCTTCTTCTACAATTTTTCCCTTTGTGGCCCATTTTTAAACACCCTGTACATAACCATCTTTCTTTAGCAAATGTGTACCTGGTATTACTATCAAGTTTGGCAAATTCCTTGCAATCATCTAAGTCATGATCCTTTGTACAGTAGTGACAGAACTGTCCTTTCCTTTCCTGCTCCCAGGGATATTGTTTGTTGGCTTGTACATTCACTTTACTTTGGAATGAACACATTGGTTTTTCTTCAATTGATATAGCCATGAAAGTTCTGCTCCCTCTATTCTTTGTCATGGTGTTTGATTCCCTTGGTTTCCATTTGGCTGCTTGTTTCAGTTTTGTTCCAGTTATTTACTTCCCTATTTACTGAATTCCAGGAAACAAAGGGATTGCTTGCTTCTTTCGCTTCCTTCTGGGTAAATTTACATAACATTTCAAAGGGTGTTTGGTGCTCATCATCACTACTAGGAGTGCTGCTGTTACTGTTAGTGTCGAGATATGTCATCACTTGTTTTCTCCAGTCATGAACCATATGATCAGGGAGTTTTGTTAGTACCTTTCTCTGCTCCCTAGGGTCGTCCAGAAATTACAAGTGAGAAGAGTGTTTTATTGCAGCTAGACAGCACTTCAAAAAATCCAAGAATACTGTTAAGGCCAGACCATTATGCTTAGAGACTGGTGGCCAATTCATTAACTTTCTTGTGTAAGCATCAGCTATGACACTTTTGTTTCCAAATCTCTCCCTAAAAATTTTCTTTGCCTGCCCATAGTCAGCATCAGTTAAGGTACATTAACATTTTAATAGCATCCTTTGCTTCACCAGTTGTATACTTGTTTAAGTAGGCGATTCTATCAATATTACTAGAAGTTCTAGATTCTACATAAGTTTCAATGTTTATTTGTCTAATATTTTAATTTGTCTAATTTCTTGTATTTGTCTAATCTTTGTAGCTGCACCAGCAGGTCTTCATTAGCTCTTAGGTAATCCATTTTACTGATCGCACACGTCATCGTAGGGTCGAGGAAAGGTAGCTCTCTCTCTCTCTCTCTCTCTCTCTCTCTCTCTCTCTCTCTCTCTCTCTCTCTCTCTCTCTCTCTCTCTCTCTCTCTCTCTCTCTCTCTCTCTCTCTCTCTCTCTCTCTCTCACACACACATTCTCTAACATTTATTGATGAGGTAGGCATGAGTGTAACAAATGCGAACAAGTTCTTAGTCTAAATTTCCTATAAAATAACATTATGTACTGATATGAAACTTTCAACATATTACAGTATTCATTAACAATACATGCAATCAACTTGGCAATATGACAATCAATTTTTACTACAAAATTAAAAGTATTTACCTCGGTTACCTTCCTGCTCATCTTTGTCTGAGCGCAACTTGGCCGTGAATGACCAGTGTTCCCAGATTTGCCCCGAAATTATCGTACACACCCATAAAAATTATCGTATTTTGTGCTAGATTATCATACACCAAGATTCACCTATTTTTTGTCAGTTCTGCAAAATATCACAAAATATACCATTGGAACACTAGACACCAATAAGTTTTTTGTTAGGCATTTGATATAAGTTCTAAGAAGCATTGCATGTTACGAGACGCTATCATATACTCACCATTTTGTAGGTCAATGGCTGAGTCACCGTGAATTTTTGGAGAGTTTGGGTCACTTTCTACACCAGTTGGATATAGCCCTTGGGAAGTGATGCTCCTTATCATGCTTCTGGATGGCTGGGATGAGGTGCAGTTACGGTTTCCTTTGCTTGTTACAGATTGTTTTGCTAAAAAAAATGTCTCTTACTGATTCTGTTTTGAGTTTGTTTCTGTCTTCAGTTCTCATTCTGTTTATGTCCCAAAAACATCTTTTGCAATCTGCATTTACATGGGGCAATGAAAGGCATGCTAGCGCAAAGGCAGACACTCACTTGCACTTAGAGCATCCCTCACTATCCAGAATCAGCCTTATCTCACCCCAAAACAAATCAGGAGCTTTATCTTTTATTTTTCCATTTCCTTCCCCCCACTCATGATGTTTTCTGGGAGATCTTCAAACTCAACCTTCCTCCATTCGTCATCCAGTTGCTGCAGTATGGCATCATCTCCACCAATTATGTGTGGAAGATGAACTGCCTGAGTAACCAGACTAGATTCGTTTACTTCTTTCTTACCCAGGACGTAGGCTGGCTCCAAGATAGACAGTATTGAGAGAACTGGGTCCTCAAAATCAAGTCTCTTCTTGATCTGTTCTGCAGCTGTGACAAGGAAAGATCTGCATCTCTTCTGGAATTCAGTCATTTCGTCCCTATCCTTATACAGATCAAGAGTACTCGTTACTCTTTCAGGCACCGAAGCTCCTAAGTACACCTGTTTCAGCATATTCCATTCACGCTCATTTCTTGGTTCATTATTACCGAGCGGTTGCTTCATCACACTGTCTCTCTGCATGAACGTCAACAGGATATCCTTGTACAGACTACAAAGTTGACTATGACGTGCATTTATCACAACTCTTTCACTTTGAAAATGAAGGTTAAAGTGGGTGAATCTGGGCAACACTGATTCAAGGAAGCAATAATATAGTCTAACAAAAGGACTATTCAATAGTTCATAAGCATTCTTTAGTGCATGTGAATAGCTCTTACTCTGCTGATTGTGTAAGTCTGTGAAAAAGAGCTGCAGAGCACCCCATTGTTCCAGCATCCTCTTGATGAGAGCACTGTAGGAGAGCCATCTACACACACACACACACACACACACACACACACACACACACACACACATATAAAAAGAAAATCCATAATCACACATAGGATAACAACAACAAAGAAACAATAAAACAACAAAAATAAGTAAAAAAAACATCCCCTTTTAATGATTTACAGGGAACGACCACCACCACCAGCACATACAGCAGGGGTTCTCAAAGTGGTCAATATCGATCCTCAGGGGTTGATGGGACCATCCAAGGGGTCAATGAATAATTAGGGTGTTAAAAGGGGGTCAATCAATAACCAAGAAGGTCAAAAGTGGGTCAATGAATAACCAGGGGGTTAAAGGGGGTCAATGAATAATCAGTGGGTCAAAATGGGGTCAATGAATAATTAGGGGGTCAAAAGGAGGTCAATGAATAACCAAGGGATCGATGAATATTTACTGCTGGGGTCTAAGGGACCGTTGAAACCTCTGATTAGAAATTCTCAAAAATAATTTGCAAAAATCTGAAGAATACCAGACATAATTATTACTATTATTTTTAATTATATTAATTTCTTGAATTCAAACAATAGGTCAAATTGTCAGTGAATCTTCAGAAATTTCAGCAGTGCTGGGAACACTACCTTCAACCAATCCCTCCCCCTCATTGTGTCTCGCAGCTCTACTGTCTGTACTAGGATCTGTACACAATATATATATATATATATATATATATATATATATATATATATATATATATATATATATATATATATATATATATATATATATATATATATGTCACGCATAATGTGGATAATTGCCTAATGTGAACATTAGGCAGTGAAATTGCCTAATCTTCATATTAGGCAATTTGTTTGCACGATGTTGACAATAGGCAACTTACTTGCTTAATGTCCACTTTAGGCATGATTTTCAAATTAGGCAAGGGTATTTTGCCTAATGTGAATTGAATGACAAACCAGTGTCTACAGTTTTGTTCGAATGTTGTTCGAAACTTTGGGTCTGTTATAGTTAGGTTAGGTTAGGTTAGGTTAGGTTAGGTTAGGTTAGGTTAGGTTAGGTTAGGTTAGGTTAGGTTAGGTTAGGTTAGGTTAGGTTAGGTTAGGTTATTATTAGAACAAAATTTACACCAGCTGACCTAAGTGGGATCAAACAGACCCTTATAAAGTCTGAAGAGGTTCCTGATATCTGCCTATCGATGAGAACAGCAACAGCAAGAGCCACTGGTGGGCAAGGTTATACAAAGTGTCAATGTACTACTCAATGTACATCAGGAAGGTGCAGCTGCCTAAGAAAAGAAATTAAATGCAACTCGCGCTGTCACCCAGGCAGATCATGCAAAAATTTGTGATTGGACTCAACTGAACCCTGAGATCGATTGACCTATTTTACTTATACTAATATTGCATTAATTAATTATGTTTTCCTTATTCACATTGGGCAAAATTGAGCTGCATAATTTGAACAATAGGCATTTTTTGCCTAATGTTAACAATTTGTAAACTTTACGCAACCTACTTGCTTGATGTACACATTAGGCAATTTTCTGCCTAATGTTCACATTAGGCAATTGTCCACATTATGCGTAACATATATATATATATATATATATATATATATATATATATATATATATATATATATATATATATATATATATATATATATATATATATATATATATATATATATATATATATATATATATATATATATATATATATATATATATATATATATATATATATATATATATATATATATATATATATATATATATATATATATATATATATATATATATATATATATATATATATATATATATATATATATATATATATATATATATATATATATATATATATATATATATATATATATATATATATATATATATATATTGCTGGTTTCATATTTGTTTGTTTCATAGTATTTGCTCGTTTCATATGATAACTACCTAGGAATAATGAGTGTTAATGAGTGTTTCATTTGTGTATGAATCCCTCGAGCGGTAAACCGAGGGAAGGTAGCTCAGGGAGGGAGGTAAGGCCGGCAGTCTGTCTGTGGTATAGCAGCCGCACACACCTTGTTGGATTTAAACCTGTGGATTTATTTCCTTCCTGTGAGCGCCAGAGATTGGTGAGTGTTCCTCTATTATATTTGTGATAGGTTTAGGAATATATCAGGAAAGTGTAGTACTTTGTTGCTTGTTATTCTCTCCTGTTGTATTTACTTTACGTTACACCCAAAACTGTTACATATATGTTGTGTTTTTTTGTGATATTTCAACATAAATTGTCATAGTTAGGTAATCAAAAATTCATGTGAGATTTGTGTTTTTTGTGATATTTCAACGTAAATTGTCATAGTTAGGTAATCAAAAATTCATGTGAGATTTATGTGACCCAGAAGGGTCTTTACACCGTAAGGATAGTCACCATAGCTTGTTAGCTAGTAGTTTATTTATCATGTATTTGTTAATTTATTTTTCTTTTTTTTGACACGTGTGCATAGTGATTTCAATGTGTTGCTCTAATGCCTTCATGTGGACTTTGTAATGTTACTTATGTTAATTTTGTATTGCATAGAGATTAATTAAGGGTCCTTCTCCAGTTGGACCGTTCACCCTCACGTTCACCCTCACATTCACTCTTACGTTCACCATATGGGACAAGTAAACACACACAAGAATCAACGAGTATCAATAATCTGGCGTAATAATATATCAAGAAGAAATACACTTGTCTAACGCCCCTGAGTGGGTGTTACAATATATATTATATGTATATGTATGTATGTATATTAGGGTGATCCAAAAAGCCATTTATGTTCTGGTACTTAATTATTGTCATTATTTTTGTTTGATTTCTTAAGGGAATCGCAGTGAAATGACGGTAACGAAATTATTGAAACGACCATAACGGCATTTATTATTTTTTGTGGGAAAAACTAAAATGGTATTTGACAAAATCTATACTGATTTTCAAAGCTTAAACCTTCATCTACAACCTCCATTTAAAATATTTTGATTTTTTCTTATAATCTCACTAAGTTTTGCACGACTGCAACGTCCTCTTTAACAATTAATTGCAAGAACACCAATGAATACAGAATGTTCTGGATAGTCTCATTATCCTCTTTAGCCATAAGTACTATCTTGGTAAAAATCACATCACGTTAACTACTACTAGAGATATAGGTAAGAGTACACCCGTAAGTTATCTCCGAGCGAAACGACCGTAATGGTAGAATGACCCTTGCTGTGTTTGCCTTGCTGTGTTTGCCTTGCTGTGTTTGCCTTGCTGTGTCTGCCTGGTTGTGTTTGCCTGTTTGGTGTTTGCCTGTTTTATGTTTGCCTGGTTGTCTTTACCTAGATCTGGAGTGTGTTTTGATGATTTCATTTCACTATTTTGCACTTACGGAGTATTGTCATCTGGCAGCAAATTAGCACAACATCATAACCACATCTTCACTTAAGTCATTCTAGATGTCTGTAGTTCAGTGTGGGCAGCTGTGTTTCTTGATATCACCAGAACACACCATCCCTTTCCAGTCACTACCTCCTGCAGTTACCCTTCATCTCTTCCTTTATACACCACCACCACCACCTACACCACCTCCTTCTGCAGTTTCTCCTTGATCCCTTTCTCATAAGCATCACCTTCACCCCCTCCTGCAGGCACTGGGTGGGGCTGGCACTGCTCCTCCTCCAGCCGGAGTGTTCCTTGCGGTGCCTCTTTGCGTGGGCCAATAAGGTGCCTTCGCAGGTGATCACTGCCCAACACACGGCTCTCTACACTACCATCGACCATGCCCTTGCTGCTCCTGTGACAGGAGGAAGAGCAGGAGGCGCAGAAGGAGGAGGAGAGGTGCAAATTGAAGAAAGAAGGGAAGAAAGTGGAATGACTGAAGGTATGTTTCAAGCTGTGGCTTTTCTGGTATTGTGGTGGCATTGGTATAACACTAGTAGTAGTAGTAGTAGTAGTAGTAATAGTAGTAGTAATAGTAGTAGTAAGCAGAAGAGGAGGAGGGGGAGGAGGTTGTGAGATTAAAAATTAACAGGAGAGATGAAAAAAAAAGTAATTTATGTATCCATATAGCAAGACGGCAAATAATGATGAAATAATAATAATAATATTAATAATAATAATAATAATAGTAATAATAATAATAATGATATTTATTATTATTATTATTATTATTATTATTATTTTTACTACTACTACTATTATTATTGTTACTATTGTTATTATCTTCGTTATAATCATACGTCAATCCCAAATAGGAACAAAAAAAGACGATGCTGATGAAACAGAAGAGGCAGAAATAAAGGACGATAAACACAAAAAGAAGATAGCGTTTGAGAGTTCCAATAAGGGTATGGAAAGTATAAAACATCCTATTCTTCCTCATCCACCTCTCCTCTCATCCACTCGCCTATCGCAGGAGACAGAAAATGCATTACAGGTTCTTAGAAGGTGGATAAGTGGATACAGGAGTCACTACCACCCTACTTCTCTCCTCCACGAGGCCCTCCTCTCCTCCACCTCCCTCCTTGGCGGGTGGAAGGAGTGGAAGAGAGTGGAGAGAAGCGAGATGGATTATGTGGAGTAGGAGAAACAGGTGGAGGTGTTGGTGGAAGAGATGGATAGACTGTGTGAGAGAGCGGAAGAGGTGAAAGGCAAGAGTGATGTGGAAGTGGGAGATAGGAAGGGGAAAAAAGGAAGAACTGATAAATAGGTGAATAGTGACAATGGAGTAGAAAAGAAGGGAAATAAAGGAAGTGAAAGGACAGAAAACGATGAAGATAAACCCAAAATAAGAGAAAATCTAAGTTACCCACCTCTTTCACGCACGCACACCACCCTCCCATTAACAAAAACCACGGAATTCATAGCAAAAATCCATAATATAACCTTCCAAGTCCTTCACCGACCCAAATCTGAGCTGGAAGTGGTCTCAGTATTGAGAAGAATGACCACTAACATCAACGCCAGCCTCAGGAACAGACAGGATAGTCTCTCCTTCAAACACACGCAGTTTAGAGAAAAGAAAAAAATGAGGTCTAGACGAAGGGAGACTTAAAAAAAGACAACTCAACGCGGTGCCTGTGGTGGTGTGGACTTGCTATCCCTTACTCTAGGCTGTTTATATGGTTCTTCTGTCTCTTCAAGATGTTCCAGAGATGGAGAGAGATAGTTTTTCCAGTCTCGTGCGGGTCCTGAAGGGGGTACTCAAAGCTATGGAGAATTTAGCGTCACAAACAGATCCTTAGATGAATCGTTGGGACGAGGCTGTTTGTATATCAAGGGAGAATGTTGCCTTTGTCTTGAAGCATTTTGGGTGAGGTGCTTCTGTCCCCGGCTCTGTTATATGATTCTTTAAGCTTGTTTTACTTTCTGACTCGTCTTAGTTAAATTTACCTGTACGTGTCTGTAAAGAGCAGGGTTTTTTTATTATTATTTTATTTATTTATTTATTTATTTTATTTTTTTTTTTGTGTCTCAGTTGAGAATGTTCAATTTATTTTGAAGTATTTAAGGTGTGGTGCTTATGTTCCTCACTGTCATTTTTTTTTTTTTTCAAGCTTGTTTTCTTTCCTGAATTAAGTTTGTTTAAATTTAGAGGTGCGTGTCTGCGTGAAGAGCGGTTTTTCTGCCTATCAATGGAGAATGTTGCCTTTACCATGAGGCATTTGGGGCGTGGTGCTTGTGTCCTCAGCTGTTTCATGATTTTAAGCTTGTTTTACTTCCTATCTCAGTTTTGTTAACTTTGCCTGTCCGTGGCTGTGTGAAATGCAGTTTCCTTTCGTGAATCCTGATGTGTCTGTCTTTACTTTGAGACATTTGGGGTGTGGTGCTTGTTTCCCCAGCTGTTTCGTTGTTTTAAGCTTGTTTTCCTTCCTGACTCGCTGTAGTTAAGCTGTGCGTGTCTGGCCCGCATTCAGCTCTCTCAACACAACTATTTTTAAAAGCCACATAAATAATTAGCCGGGTTCTCTTAATGATAATGTAGAAATCTTGTTAATCTATCACTAGAACCATTACTATATCTTTAAAAACACGTGTAAGTTACCAAATACGCCCATATTCAGAAACACACTACTCTCTCATCATGACTATTTTTAAAGGCCACAGAGATGATTAGCCGGTTTCTCAAGACTGTTTCTCTTAATAATAATGTAGAAATCTTGTTAATCTGTCACTAGCACTGTATAAACACTCAAAAACCAGTGTGCCTTCATCTGCCTCGAGTCTTTTGAAAGTAGTGGAGGTGCGGAGCGGAAGTGTTTCAGAATACAGTCCTTTGTGAAGAGCAGTTTTTCGTGAATGAGACTTTTATAGTTTGAAATGTGAAAGAAAATAAAAGAAAAAAACTTATGATCCTGGTTATCATATCTTAATGAAGTTTACCTTGCGTCTTGTTTTATCCCAGCGGTCTTCAACCTTTCCCCGCGCTGCACACAGAGCCAGGTGCTGATACGGGCGAGGTACACCACCACTATGTCAAGGTGGAACTAATGACTGCTGAATGCGCCGCAGGAGCGAGTCTTGCCAGCTCGTACAGTCACCTAAAAAAAGTTGGTGACAGTCTCTTGGCAGCTGAATGCCCTTCCACCACTCACTTGTTCTACACATGAGATTTAATTATCGGCAGGGTGAGAGCTTCTGACCGGGAGGAAAATGTGGCGGGGAAAGAGTTAAAGAGAAGGGAGTATGGGGGCCAGAGGCGGCCGAGGGCGTGTGTGTGTGTTTGGTGAATTATTGTAGGCAAGATCCAACCAGACTCGCTGGATCTTGATTGTACTGCATGTATAAAAAGAACAATGCAATTTACGATAATGATTATTATTCTTCTTACATTTATTATTTTAGTAGTTATGATATTAATAAGAATAACAATAATACTTAGAATGGACACAAACTGAACGAAATTTCTCTCTCTCTCTCTCTCTCTCTCTCTCTCTCTTCAGATATGTACAGGAGGGAGAGATAGAATGAAAAGCGACAAAAGGAAGGAGAAAGAGGAGAACGGCAGGGATGAGTGAGGTTATCACAGACTGCTGCTGTATTTATAATGATTTATATTATCAATGACAGCTGTCCTACACACACACACACACACACACACACACACACACACATAGACTGTCGCTAGGATGGTGAATTTGTAAGGGGTGGTTTGCTGGGCGGTGACTTACAACGATATTTGTTTGACGTGTGAAGAAAAAAAAAAAATGAAAGTACACACACGTCCTCGGCCTCCCTACCCCCTCCTCTTTAACTCCTCCCCCGCCGCCCTCCCTCCCCGCCGGAAGCTTTCTTTCTGCTGGTAGGTAAATCCTGCGTGAATAACAAGCGAGTGCTTTAAGGGTGTAGTGGTGTGTTGTGGTGGTGGTGGTAGTGGTGAAGCACGTGTGCCAGTCACCACGCAACACAGGGGAGGGTTCCCACAGGCGGCTCCACACACAAGCTCTTTAATCTCATCTACTGCTGTTTGCACGCCATGATTGCTACTCCCACAACAGTCCACAATACTTAATTTTATCTTATTATCGTTGTGAATGTAAATGTTTACATTAAAATCGACAGTAGTTATTCTTATTGAACTTTTGGTACGGCATGAACACAGGGAGGGAAATACTGTGTTCAAATATATCTTCTTTACCCTGAGGTGTGTTGAGGTTCCCATGGCCCAGTGGACAGAGTGACGGTCTGGAGGACCTTGAGTGTTGGACGCAAGCGTTCAAATCCCTCTTAAGAACTAAAAAAAAAAATAAATAAATAAATAAATAAAATTATCTGCTAAGAATATACTTAATATAATATTAATAAATATTATTGGACGCCATAAAATTATGATAAATGTTTAATATGAATTAACGTAACCAGAAGATGCGGAAGTAGACCAACTTTACCAACAAATGTGTTGGGTGCTCGTGATGAACTTTAAGATTGCGTGAGGGAAGCGTGGGTACAAAACACACAGTATGGTGAAGGAGCTGCCCAGGGGGGAACTGCCATCCCCACCCGTTGTCCCACCCTGTAAACTACAAAGATCACCAAACGGACTCACTCAAGTAGGTTAGGAGTAGGAAAGGTTACCATAGAATAGGATGGGAGTGGCTGGGATTCGATGGGAGAGGAGAGGCTGGGATTAGAATGCAGAGGACTGTCTGGGATTGACTAGGAGATGAGAGGCTGGGAACGGCTGGGAGAGGAGTAATTGGGAATGGCTGGGAGAAGATGGGCTAGGAATGGCTGGGGGAGAGGTGGCTGGGAGAGGCTGGGAGAGGAGTGGTTATGAATGGCTGAGAATGGTTAAGAGAGGAGTGGCTGGGAATGGCTGGGAGAGGAGTGACTGGGAACTGCTGGGAGAGAAGTGGCTGGGATTGGCTGGGAATGTGTGGGAGAGGAGTAGCTAGGAGAGAAGTGGCTGTGAGAAGAGTGGCTGGGAATAGCTGGGAGAGAAGTGTCTAGGAGAGGAGTAGCTGGGAATGGCTGGGATAGGAGCGGCTGAAAATGGCCGCGAGAGGAGTGGCTGGGAGGGGTGTAGCTTGGAATGGCTGGAAGAGATTGAGAGAGGAATGGTTGGGTTCGGCTGGGAGAAGCTGGAGTGCCTGGGAGAAACTGGGAGAGGAGTGGCAGGGATTGGCTGGGAGAGGCTGGAATGGCTGGGGGAGGAGTGGCTGGGAGAGACTGGGCGAGGAGTGTTTATCAATGGCTATGAGAGGAGAGGCTGAGAATGGCTGGGAGAGGAGTAACTGGGAATGGTTGAAAGAAGAGTGGCCGGGAATGGCTGGGAGAGGAGTGGCTAAGAGAAGGGTGGCTGGGAATGGCAGGGAGAGGAGTAGCTGCGAGTGGCTAAGAATGGCTGGGATAGAAGTGTCTGTGAATGGCTGGGAGAGGAGTGGCTGGGAATAGCTGAGAGAGGAGTGGCTGGGAATGACTGGAAGAGGAGTGGCTAGGAGAGGGTTAGCTAGTAATGGCTGGGAGAGGAGTGGCTAGGAGAGGGGTAGCTGGGAGAGGAGTGGCTGGGAATAGCTGAGAGAGGAGTGGCTGGGAGAGAAGCGGCTGGGAATGGCTGGGAGAGGAGTGGCTGGGAATGGCTGGGAGGGGAGTAACTGGGAATTGCTGGGAATGGCTAGGAGAGGATTAGCTAGAAGGGGAGTGGCTGAGAATGGCTGGGAATGGCTGGGAGAGAAATGGCTGGAAATGGCTGGGAGAGTATTGGTTGGCATTGGCTGGGAGAGGCTAGGAGGGGTCTAGCTGTGGGAGGAGTGGGTGGAAATGACTGGGAGAGGAATGGCTGTGAATGGCTATGAGAGAAGTGGCTGGAAATGGATTTGAGACGAGTGTCTGTGAATGGCTGGGAACGACTGGGAGAGGAGTGGCTGGGAATGGCTGAGGGAGCAGAGTCTGGGAATGGCTGGAGGAGGAGCAGCTAGGAATGCTGGGAATAGCTGAGACAGGTGTAACAGCGAATAGCTGAAAGAGGAATGGCTAGTAGAGGGATGGCTGGCAATAGCTGGGAGAGGAATGGCTGGGAGAGGAGTGGCTGGGAATGGCTGGGATTGGCTCGAAGAGGCTGGGAGATGTGTTGCTGGGAATGACTGCATAGGAGAGGACTGCCGGGGAGATAAGTAACTGGGAATGGCTGGGAAAGTAGTGGCTGGGATTGGCTATGAATGGCTGGGAAAGGAGTGGCTGGGAATGGTTGGGAGAGGAGTGGCTAAGAGAGGCTGGGAATGGTTGGGGGAAGAATGGCTGGGAGGGGCAGGGAGGGGAGTGGCTGGGAATGGCTGGAGTAGAAGTGTCTGGGAGAGGAGTGGTTAGCAATGGCTGGGAGAGGAGTGGCTGGGAATGGCTGTGAGAGGAATGGCTGGCATTGGCTGGAAGAGGAGTAACAAGGAATGGCTGGGAGAGGAGCGACTGGGAGAGGCTGGGAATGGCTGTGAGAGGAGTGGCTGGGAATGGAGCGGCTGGGGATGGCTGGGGGAGGAGAGGCTGGGAGGGGACTGGCTGAGAATGGCTGGGGGAGAAGTAGCTGGGATAGACCGGGAGAGGAGTGGCTGTGAATGGCTGGAAATAGCTGGGAGAAGAGTGGCTTGGAATGACTGGAAAAGGAGTGGCGGGGAATGGCTGGGAAAGGAGTGGCTGAAAATGGCTGGGAGATTAGTACCTGGGAATAGCTGAAAGAGGTGTGGCTGGGAATGTCTAGGCGAGGAGTGACTGGGAATAGCTGAATCTGGAGTGGCTGGGAATGGCTGAGAGGGGAATGGCTGGGAATAGCTGTGAGAGAATCTGGGAGTGGCTAGGAGAGGCTGGGAATGGCTGGGAGAGCCTAGGAATGGGTGGGGGAGAAGAGGCTGGGAGAGAAGTGGCTGTGAATGTCTTTGTATGGCTGGGAGAGGCTGGGAGGGGTGTGGTTGAAAATTGATGGGGAGGATCACCTTTGTGTGTCCGGGGTAGGAGTGGCTTTGAGAGGCAGGGAGGGCAGTGGGTGGAAATGGCTGGGGGAGATGGGGATGGGAGAGACTGTGAGAGCATTGGTTAGGAATGGCTGGGAGAGGAGTGGCTGGGAATGGCTGTTAGGGGAGTGTCTGGAATTGGCTGCGAGAGGAGTATCTGGTAATGGTTGGGAGAGGAATGGCTGGTAACGGCTGGGAGGACAGTGTCTGGGAATGGCTCGCGGAGGAGTGGCTGGGAGAGAAGTGGCTGGGAAAGGAATGACTGGGAATGACTGGGGGATGAGTAGCTGGGAATGACTGAGAGATTAGTGGCTGGGAGAGAAGTGGCTGGGAAAGGAGTGGCTGGGAATGACTAGGGAAGGAGTTGCTGGGAATGCTGAGGGAGAAGTAGCTTGGAGAGACTGGGAGAGGAGTGGCTGGGAATGGCTGTTAGGGGAGTGTCTGGAATTGGCTGGGAGAGGAGTAACTGGTAATGGTTGAGAGAGGAATGGCTGGTAATGGCTGGGAGGGCTGTGTCTGGGAATGGGTGGGGGAGGAGTGGTTGGGAATGGAATGGCTGGGAATGACTGGGAGAGGAGTGTCTAGGAATGGGTAGGAGAGGAGTGGTTATAGGAATGGCTTGGAGAGGAATGGCTCCTCTCCCAGCCACTTCCAGTCACTCTTCTCACAGCCATTTTTAGCCTCTCCTCTTCCATCCATTCCCAGTCACTCCTTTCCCTGCCATTCAGTCACTTTTCCCCCAACCATTCCTAGCCACTCCCATCCCAGCCTCTCCCTGCCATTGCCAGCCACTCCTCGCCCAGCCATTCTTAGCCACCCCTTTCCAAGCCACTCCTCTCCCAGCTATTCCCAGCTTCTCCTTTCCCAGCCATTTACAGCCATTCCTTTTCCAGTCATTCACAGCCACTCCTCTCCCATCCATTCCCAGCCGTTCACAGTCACTCACTTCATCAATTCTTCTTTGCACTGTACTGTTACTTAATGGCAAATCTTTAAGAACAGAGTGAGAATTTTTCTTCATAACACTTTCTATAACTTTAATGGCTGGGATTATGATACCCTCACCAATAGTGTGTGCTTTTCCTTTCTTTGCTTTCATGAGGGAGATGTTATATGAAGCTCTTAAACCTCCTTCAGTATCACCACTGACGGGTGCTTTGAAAAAAGTCTTGATATTTGATTGACTTTTGAGTTTTCTTTCAGTGTCTTGAAATAGTCAAGGTCTTTGTTTTTCTTATCACAGTGAACCGTTTCAAGGTGGTGCTTCAGCTTTGCAGGCTTCATGGCATCATTACTGAAAGTCTTTTCACACGAGTGACACAATGGCATGGTGTCATTGGTTAATGAAGTAATGAATCCATATTTATAAATATTTCTGAGAATACTGACGGCATTTCTTCTTAGCAGCAACGACAGCCATTGTGCTTGTTACGCACAGTTTTCAATGCGTCACAATAATCAGTTCGCGGACCACACTATCGAGAGCTGAGCGTGCGCTGAACTAATATGTGTGAGACAGCGAGAGAGGCTTGGGCAGGCTGGGGTGGGGTAGGGATAAGTTCACTGGCTCAGTACGGGACAGAGAGAAGAATGCATGCTGTACAGACCCTAGTACAGACAGTAGAGCTGCGAGACACAATGAGGGGGAGGGATTGGTTGAAGGTAGTGTTGCCAGCACTGCTGAAATTTCTGAAGATTCACTGACAATTTGACTTATTGTTTGAATTCAAGAAATTATTATAATTAAAAATAATAGTAATAATTATGTCTGGTATTCTTCAGATTTTTGCAAATTTTTTTGGGAGAATTTCTAATCAGAGGTTTCAGCGGTCCCTTAGACCCCAGCAGTAAATATTCATCGATCCCTTGGTTATTCATTGACCCCCTTTTTACCCCCTAATTATTCATTGACCCCATTTTGACCCACTGATTATTCATTAACCCCCTTCAAACCCCCTGGTTATTCATTGACCCCCTTTTGACCCCCTCTGTTATTCATTGACCCCCTTTCAACCCCCTAATTATTCATTGACCCCTTGGATGGTCCCATCAACCCCTGAGGATCGATATTGACCACTTTGAGAACCCCTGCTGTATGTGCTGGTGGTGGTGGTGGTGGTGGTGGTGGTTGTTCCCTGCAAATCATTAAAAGGGGATGTTTTTTTAATTATTTCTGTTGTATTATTGTTTCTTTGTTGTTGTTATCCTATGTGTGATTATGGATTTTCTTTTTGTGTGTGTGTGTGTGTGTGTGTGTGTGTGTGTGTGTGTGTGTGTGTTTACCTAGTTGTAATTTACAAGGCCTGAGCTACGTTCGTGTGGTCTGCCTCCATATCTACACTTGTCCAGCTTTTCCTCAAAGTTGTGCACACTCGTTGCCAATACTGCCTCCTCACTGAGCTTGTTCCAAACTTATATATTTCTCTGTGGGAAACTTTATTTCTTTATGTCACTCAAGCATCTTCCTTTTATTAGTCTTTGCTGTGGCCTTGTCTGTATCTGGTATTTCCCTCTTCTCTTAGCAGCAGTTTGTTATGTGTGTATATATTTACATAGTTGTGTTTACCTAGCTGTGGTTTACGGGAGGGAAGTAATCTCATAGTATCCTGTCTCTATACTTATCCAGTTTGGTCTTAAATGCATGGACAGTTTCAGCATTCACAACGTCTTCACTGAGTTCATTCCATTTGTTCACACTTCTTGATGTCTCTTCTACAGTTAACTTTCTTCAACTTCTTACTGTGTCCCCTTGTACTCTGTGTCTAAATTTATAAAACATTCTTTGTCCACATTTTCCATACCATTTTATCATTCTATAGATGCTTATTAAATCTTCTCGCTCCTGTTTTCAAGGGTAGGAATTTCCATCATCGTTAATCTTTCTTCATAGGTTGACTTACTCAACTCCTGAACCATCTTACTGATTGCTCTTTGTACTCTCTAATTTTATAATATTCCTCTTTGTATGAGGAGACCACACCACTGCCGCATATTCTAATCTTATCATGAAAATCAACAACTTTTTTTTATCATTCCTTCATCCAAATATGAGAATGACATTCTTACTTATTTTAACAAATACATCATCTCTCCAGTAATTTTATCAATGTGTCTGTCCGAAGTCAAGTTTTTAGTAACTGTTACTCCTAAATCCACTTCCTCTTTTGATTTCATTAACTTCACACCATCCATCTCATAATGACATTTTATTCGTTTTTCACTCTTTCCAAACTACATTACTTTACATTTACTTAAACTGAATTCCATTTGCCAAGATTTACTCCATCTTTTTATCTTATTTAAATAATCTTGCAGTATCATAGTCATTTACATTTTCTATTCTTCTCATCAGCTTAGCATCATCTGCAAATAAGTTCATATAACTATCTATTTTTTCATTCATGTCATTCACATATATCACAAACATTATCAGTCCCAACACTGACCCCTGTGGGACACCACTAGTTACTTTCAGCCAAGATGAATTTTGGTCTTGTATTACAGTTCTCATCTCTCTATCATCCAGATAATCCTCCATCCACTCCAGTAGTCTTTCTCCAATTCTTCCATAATTTCTTATCTTTCATAGCAATCTTTGGTGTGGTGCTGTGTTGTCGAAAGCCTTCTTCAAGTCTAAGTAGACACCATCCACCCATCCATATCTTTCTCTCTTGCACAATATCGACTAACCTTGAATAAAAGGACAATAAGTTCATGGAGCGTGATCTTCCCCTTCTAAATCCAAATTGACAATTAACCAAAACTTCGTCTCTTTTCAAGTGTTCTGTCTTTCCTTAATTGTTCTTTCACATAGTTTCCCTACAACACTAGTCAATGACACTGGTCTATAATTTAGTGGGTTTTCCTTATTTCCTCCTTTGAATATTGGTATAATATTTGCTTTCTTCCAATCTTTTGGTACTCTTCTCTGCAACAATGATGTCACCACCATACTGTGATTTTTATCAGGCATTTGTTCTCTGCATTCTTTCAGTATCCAGTTTGATACTTCGTCTGGACCAGATGCTTTATTTACATCAATTGTGTGTGTGTGTGTGTGTGTGTGTGTGTGTGTGTGTGTGTGTGTGTGTGTGTGTTTGTGTATGTGTGTGATTACCTAGTTGTTACCTAGCTGTGTCACGCAGGAGAGGAGCTATGCTTGTACTGTCCCGCCTCTGTATCTATTATTATCTATCTTGGCCTTGAAATTAAAAATAGTTTTTGCTTGCACCACACACTCATTTAGACAGTTCCATGTATCAACTACTCAGTGGAAAACTATTATTTTTTATATCTCTTCTATAAAATTTCTTTTTTTTTTTTTCTTTCAGCTTCTTTCCGTGTTCTCTAATGTCTCTCGTATCCCACGTCACAATGTCGTTGCTGTCAAGCTTTTCCAGTCCTTCCATTAGTCTATATATCGTGATTACGTCTCTTCTCTTCCTTCTTTTTCCCAGAATTGGAAGGTTTAGTTTTTCTTGTCTCATTTTGTATGTCTTTTCTCTTAAGTTTGGGATCATCTTTGTTGCTGCTCTTTGTATCCTCTCCAGTTTCCTGATGTATTCCTTGAGACTTGGTGACCATACTACAGCTGCATATTCCAGTTTCGGACGAATCATCGTTACAATTAGTTTCCTCAGTGTGTGTGTGTGTGTGTGTGTGTGTGTGTGCGCGCGCGCGTGTGAAGATTTTGGTGGAGATGGTGGTAGTAGCAGTGGCAGTAGTTGTTGTAGTTGTAAATATTAAACAAAGATATAGAAAATAGTAGTAGTAGTAGTAGTAGTAGTAGTAATAGTGGTAATAATAGTAGTAGTAGTAGAAGTAGTAATAGTAGTAGTAGTAGAAGTAGAAGTAGTAATAGTAGTAGTACTAGTAGTAGAAGTAGTAATAGTAGTAGTAGTAATAGTAGTGAAGGACTCCCCAGTACTTGTGTGTGTGGCTCCCCCAATGACGTCAACCACACCATGACGTGCAAAAAGGGGGGATTCGTATGTATCAGGCACGATGAGGTGAGAGATCTGACCGCCAGCATGCTCAGGGAGGTGTGCCACGATGTCTCCACTGAACCGACCCTCCTGCCGCTAGACGGCGAGCACCTGCGCTACAGAACAGCCAACACCACCAACGAGGCTCGAGTGTTCAAAATAATAATAATAATAATAATAATAATAATAATAATATAATAATAACAATAATAATGGTAATAATATTGTAACAGGTGATGGTAGGAGAGTGTGGAGGAAGGAAAGGGAGAGGTTTGGAGGAAATTACAACATGGAAAACCTTTTTACCTCCACCAGTGAGGGAAATTCTCCTGAAAGTCACTCCTCCCTCTCCTCCTCCTTCTCCTACTCCGCGTCCTCCTTCATCTGATCGGTGTGGGAGCAGCCAGGATGGGCAGATTAATCCATGAAAAGGTTTGTCTCCACAGATCAAAAAACGCGCGGGCCAACAACAGGACCAGCGTCGTAAACACTAACGTAATTATTTAATCCACAGGTTCAGACAAGATCAGAGCTTGTTACTTCAATGCCTGTAGTTTACAAAATAAATTAAATGAGCTGCAAGCTCTTATTTATCTTGAAAACTACGACATCATAGGCGTCACGGAAACGTGGATAAATTCATCAAGTAGGGATTACTTAGCTGAGTACTCGCTCCCTGGCTACACCATTTTTAGCTGCGAGAGAACGTAAACAAAACACCGGAGCCAGACAAGATATCACCCAGGCTTCTTAAAGAAGCAAGAAATGAATTCGTGAAACCGCTTACAATTTTATTCAATAAAACTTTACTAGCAGGTAAAGTTCCCCACAAATGGGAACTAGCAAATGTCACGTCAATCTTTAAAAAAGGAAATAAATCTCTCCCAGCCAATTACAGGCCGATCAGTCTCACCTCAGTAGTGTGCAAGCTGATGGGAACAAAAATCTGAGATAAAACTTTTAAATATTTAGAAGAAAATAAAATCATAAAGGATTCGCAACACGGTTTGAGAACCAAGCGCTCCTGCTTAACAAACTTATTAGACTTCTTTTATGAAGTATTTAACTCGTATGACGAGACAAAAGCTGTTGATATTATCTACCTTGATTTCCAGAAAGCTTTCGACACTGTTCCCCATAAGAGACTCATCAGTAAAGTAAAGCTCACGGCATTGATGGAAACACCCTGAAATGGCTGAGAGACTGGTTCTCTGACAGAAAACAGCGTGTTGTGATAAATGGAAAAGAGTCAGAGTGGCATAAGGTAAATAGCGGTGTTCCTCAAGGCTATGTATTAGGACTAGTACTCTTCATAATGTACATTAATGATATTGATGAAGGGATAAATTGCAAAATAAATAAATTTGCAGACGACAGCAAAATAACAAGTAGAGTAACGTCTGTGTCACAATGGCAGGAACTGCAGTGTGACCTCAATAAACTAACAAGCTGGGCAGAAAAATGGCAGATGAGATTCAATATAGAAAAGTGTAAAATTCTACATATCGGAAGCAACAATGTTCAGGCGAGATATGTAATGAATAACATGCCACTCTCAAGTGCTGATAAAGAAAAAGATCTTTGTGTCGTTGTGTCAAACGAACTAAAGCTGAGTCAACACTGCACAGAAACCGTAAAGACGGCAAATAAATTTGTAGGGTTCATTGGAAGAACCTTTGAATTTAAATCAGAAAAGGTTATACTTGCCTTATATAACTCATTGGTGCGCCCTCATCTAGAATACTGTGTACAGTTCTGGTCACCATACTACAAAAAAGACATTGAAAAATAGAAAAGATACAGCGCAGAGTCACAAAGATGATTCCAAGATTGCGCAATAAGTCGTATGAGGAACGACTGGAAGAACTAAACCTATTTAGTTTAACAAAGCGCAGGATAAGAGGAGACCTAATTGAAGTGTTCAGAATTTTCAAAGGATATAGTAACATTGATGCACATAAATATTTTACCATTGATCATTCTAACCTAACAAGAAATAATGGATTCAAGATTATATCCAAACGTTTTAAATCCCACGAGTCCAAACATTTTTTCTTTAATCGTATAGTAAATATATGGAATAAACTTCCTGCCGAAATTGTGAACAGCAATACTATTGAATCATTCAAAAATAAAATAGACAAATGTTTGAAAGCAAATCTCCAACAAGCCCTCTTCTTGTCCGAATAATTACTAAATTCAATAATAAACTCTTATTTTACAGAAACCAGTTTTAATATAAATTGTATTAACTTTCAGATAGGCGTATAGAGTTCGCCGTAGGGTGAATAGTAGAACTTCCTTTCATCCTTTCCTATGAAAATTCCATGTCAGTTTTTCCATACTGCATGGCACTTTTCCCAACTATTTCCATGCCAGCGCAAGCTGGAGGGAGTGGTGGGTGGGGAGGAGCCTTCTGCTATGCTGTCCTGTCTCTCTTCCCTGTAGCTAATTAGAAGTATTTACCAAGCAGCCTTGCAAGGACCAAAAGGTCTTTTGCTGTTTGGCTTTCCTTTGTATTCCTTTGTATCCCTCCTCCTCCCTCTTGGGTTACCCCAGATGGCAAGATTGAATGGGAGAAGATTGGAGAGTTGCTTGCAGGGGGGAGAGAGAGAGAGAGAGAGAGAGAGAGAGAGAGAGAGAGAGAGAGAGAGAGAGAGAGAGAGAGAGAGAGAGAGAGAGAGAGAGAGAGAGAGAGAGAGAGAGAAAGAGAAAGAGAAAGAGAAAGAGAAAGAGAAAGAGAGAGAGAGAGAGAGAGAGAGAGAGAGAGAGAGAGAGAGAGAGAGAGAGAGAGAGAGATTTTAAAGGCCACAAAATGTACTAGGTATAATTAATTGGACAACATAGCAGTGCAAATATGATACATTAGACACACTTCACATACAAAACACATGAAAATAGAGAAATAAAGGGCATGGTCTGTCTATCTGTCTACACACCAGGCCAGCAATCCCACACAGTGCGACACAGGCAAGGCACCACACACACACACACCGCATAGTGTAGTGAGCCGAGCGTCGGCACAATCAAGAACGCGAATCCCGGGCTCGGCGAGGCAAATGGGCGAGCCTCTCAATGTGTAGCCCCAGTTCACCTATCAAGGAAGTAGTTACGGGAGAGAACCTGAGGGGTTGTGACCTCGCTGTCCCTGTGTGTGGTGTGTCAGTGGTCTCGGTCCTACCCAATGATCGGTCACTATGAGCTCTGAGCTCTTTCCATTGCGGAACGGCTGGCTGGGTGACCAGCAGACGACCGTAAGTGAATCTCACACACACACACACACACACACACACCACCGTTTACACTTTCAGTCCTGTAGACCCCCACAGAAAGGAAAACACATAATAAAAGATTAATTAAATTAAATTAATTAAAAGATTAGACAAATAAAAGAAGATTAGACATTAAAAGATTAGGAAAATAAAAAGATTAGACAAATAAATAGTTAGACAAAATAAAAGAAGTTAGAGCAATTAAAAGATTAGAGAAATAAAAAGATATGACAGTTAAAAAAAGATTAGACAAAAGAAAAAAATAGATAACTAAGAGATCAGACAAATTAAAAGAAATTAGATAAAAGAATGTTACTGTACGTACAGGGTAAGTGCCTCCTCAGTATTCCTCGATAATCATAAGTGAAATGTTCAATAGTTTCCTATTTGCATGAAGACACATGTAATATGCGTATCAGTACTCAGTGCTACATGAAGCCCCAAGCTGATGGTCGTTTGTAGGCGTCACCCAAAGGGTTCTCAGACGTACGATAATTATCATACAAGTACAATAATTTAGCATACTGTAACATAAAAAAAAATATAGTGCGTGTGATTATACGATAATGTCCAGTTATGTGCAATAATTTATACTTTCTTGAAATAATTCATTTTGGAAGTGATACTGCAGAGTATATTCTACCCCTGAAGAGAGAGAGAGAGAGAGAGAGAGAGAGAGAGAGAGAGAGAGAGAGAGAGAGAGAGAGAGAGAGAGGGGGGGGGGGTTTGGCTGGGGGAGGGAGGAGGGAAGGATTGAGGGGAGGGACACTACACAGTCAGTTCATGTATTGAGTGGGAGTGGCTGGAGATGGAGTGAGGGGGAGGGGGAGAACACTACACGATCTGTTCCTGTATTTAATGTATGAGGGGGGAGGCGGGCGCCAGGTGACTGGGGGGATGCTTGATTAACCTTCATCAGGAGTCTCAGACAGGAGGCAGCTCAGTTGCGGGTGTTGTTCTACCTGGCTAAATTCTTATAACCTGGCACATTTCACAGCAAAGAGAATGGCAGATAAACGCAGTGCCGTGAATAGTGAAAACACAATAAAAACCAAGAAAAAAGCAAGGCGTGAACAAAAGTACAGAGAAGTCTGGGAAAAAGAATTTCCGTCGTTAAGACCATCCAGGAAGGACTCGTGTAAAGCAGTGTATAAAAAAATCTGGTGTTGAAATTACTGCACAGTGAGAAAAGTGGGAAGCATCACAATGTGTGCAACATCTAATTCAACAAAAACTATAGCAGAGGCGTTTGTCAGTGCACAAGGGCACTCTAGCAAGGGAGATTTACTTAAAGCTGCTGAAATCAAGCTAACAGCGATGATGGTTGAACATAACACAAGTTTTAGAATGGCTGATCATTCATGTGATGTAATCAAAGAATGTTTTCCTGACTCAGCCATTCCTAAAGAGGTAAAAATGAAAAGAACAAAGTGTCAAAACATACGTGGTAATGTTATGGCTAAGTGTCATAAGCACGACCTGGCAGATAAACTGAAGAAAATGGATGAATCTACGGACATTTCAGTATCTCAGAACTTGTGTATAATGGTGCGATATGCAAAAGAAAATGGTGTTGCTAGTAAGTTTTGGGACCTGGTGCCAGTCTTCAGCAGTGATAACACAAAGACTGCAAGTGAAGGTGCTACTAGCAATAGAATTTTTTTCAGCCATAATAAAATTATTCAGTGATTTTACAGTGCCAGTTGATAATATGATTCGATTTGGTTCAGATGGCTGTAGCACCATGATGGGCGCAAAAAAACTGTGATAATAGCAGACTTAAGGCTGCTTGCCCAGGTATATACATGATGAAATATATATGTCACTCAGCACACACGTGTGCCTCTGAGGCGTGTCAACAGTTGCCACAGTGCGTTGAGCAGTTAGTATATGACATGCACAATACACTGAAACATTCTTCCAAACGAATGGCACAGTTATGCGAATTTCAAGAGTTCACTGGAGTAGAAAGGCAGAATTTTATCACCATCACGTACAAGATGGCTCTCCTACAGTGCTGTCATCAAGAGGATGCTGGAACAATGGGGTGCTCTGCAGCTCTTTTTCACAGACTTACACAATCAGCAGAGTAAGAGCTATTCACACGCACTAAAGAATGCTTATGAACTATTGCAAAGTCCTTTTGTTAGACTATATTATTGCTTCCTTGAATCAGTGTTGCCCAGATTCACCCACTTTAACCTTCATTTTCAAAGTGAAAGAGTTGTGATAAATGCACGTCATAGTCAACTTTGTAGTCTGTACAAGGATATACTGTTGACGTTCATGAAGAGAGACAGTGTGATGAAGCAACCGCTCGGTAATAATGAACCAAGAAATGAGCGTGAATGGAATATGGTGAAACAGGTGTACTTAGGAGCTTCTGTGCCTGAAAGAGTAACGAGTACTCCTGATCTGTATAAGGATAGAGACGAAATGACTGAATTCCAGAAGAGATACAGATCTTTCCTTGTCACAGCTGCAGAAAAGATCAAGAAGAGACCCAGTCCTCTCAATACTGTCTATCTTGGAGCCAGCCTACGTTCTGGGTAAGAAAGAAGTAAGCAAACCTAGTCTTCTTCCTCTGGCAGTTCATCTTCCACATAGTAGGAGGAGGCAGTAGACACCTGCCGAAACGATAATTATTCCCAGTGAGGTCTAAAGCACTGTTCAGGGGGTGCTGTGAACTTATCATTAAACCCAGCTGTGACCTCACTGAACGTTTCCCTTTGTGTCTCACAACACAAGGGGGTAGTCACAGCCTGCCCTCTAAAGACAACTCTCTACCTCCACACAAAACTACAAGCACCTAATAACACACACACCCTTCACTCAAAAAATTTTAAAATCATGGCGACTCCTACACCATCCTCGGAGTCCCCATCTGGGGAGGGGACCATAAATGTCCCCAGGTCGGACTGCCTTTCCGTCGACGACCCTAAGTGTCTTGACACCCCCCTCAACTTTTTCTTCATTAACTTCTGCAACATTCGCGGTCTAAGATCTAATTTTCAATCTGTAGAACACCACCTCTCCTCTTCTAAACCTCATCTTCTTTTCCTCACTGAAACTCAGGTGTCTGAGGCAACTGACAGTAGCCCCTTTTCTGTTCCCTCCTACTTTCTCTATCCTCATTTTCGATCCAAAGCTGGATGCTGCGTTTATGTGCGCAATGACTTAACCTGCTCTCGTGCCCACGCTCTTGAATCTTCCGAGTTTTCCACCATCTGGCTACGACTACAGAGTCATTCTCATACTAAATTTATCTGTGCTGTATACCTCTCTCCTAACTCCTCTGACTATAAGAAATTCTTTGACTACTTAACTTCCAAAGTGGAGCACATTCTGACCCTCTTCCCTTTTGCAGAGATCTCCATTCTTGGAGACTTCAATGTTCACCACCAGCTTTGGCTTTCCTCTCCCTTCACTGACCATCCTGGTGAACTAGCCTACAACTTTGCTATCCTCCATGACCTAGAGCAATTGGTGCAACACCCTACTCGTATTCCTGACCGTCTTGGAGATACGCCCAACATTCTTGACCTTTTCCTGACATCTAATCCTTCTGCTTATGCTGTCACCCTTTCTTCTCCGTTGGGCTCCTCCGATCACAATCTCATATCTTTATCTTGTCCTATCACTCCAATCCCTCCTCAGGATCCCCCTAAGCGAAGGTGCCTCTGGCGTTTTGCCTCTGCTAGTTGGGGGGACCTGAGGCGGTATTTTGCTGATTTTCCTTGGAATGACTACTGCTTCCGTGTCAGAGACCCGTCTTTGTGTGCTGAGCGCATAACAGAGGTGATAGTGTCTGGCATGGAGGCGTACATTCCTCACTCTTTTTCTCGTCCTAAACCTTCTAAACCTTGGTTTAACACAGCTTGTTCTCGTGCTATACATGATAGAGAGGTGGCCCACAAAGGGTACTTAAGCCTTCCTTCACCAGAATCTCATGCACTTTATATTTCTGCCCGGAACCATGCCAAGTCTGTTCTCCAACTAGCCAAAAACTCCTTCATTAACAGAAAATGTCAAAACCTTTCAAGATCTAACTCCCCTCGTGATTTCTGGCATCTAGCCAAAAATGTCTCCAATAACTTTGCTTCTTCTTCTTTCCCTCCTCTACTTCAACCAGATGGCACCACTGCTATCACATCTATTTCTAAAGCTGAACTCTTTGCTCAAACCTTTGCTAAAAACTCTACCTTGGACGATTCTGGGCTTGTTCCTCCCTCTCCTCCACCCTCTGACTACTTCATGCCACATATTAAAATTCTTCGTAATGATGTTTTCCATGCCCTCGCTGGCCTAAACCCTCGGAAGGCTTATGAACCTGATGGGGTCCCTCCTATTGTTCTCCGAAACTGTGCCTCCGTGCTTGCACCTTGCCTAGTCAAACTCTTTCAGCTCTGTCTGTCAACATCTACCTTTCCTTCTTGCTGGAAGTTTGCCTACATTCAACCTGTTCCTAAAAAGGGTGACCGCTCTAATCCCTCAAACTACCGTCCTATTGCTTTAATTTCCTGCTTATCTAAAGTTTTTGAATCTATCCTCAACAGGAAGATTCTTAAACATCTATCACTTCAAAACCTTCTATCTGATCGCCAGTATGGGTTCCGTCAAGGCCGCTCTACTGGTGATCTTCTGGCTTTCCTTACAGAGTCTTGGTCATCCTCTTTTAGAGATTTTGGTGAAACTTTTGCTGTTGCCTTGGACATATCAAAAGCCTTTGATAGAGTCTGGCACAAAGCTTTGATTTCCAAACTACCCTCCTACGGTTTCTATCCTTCTCTCTGTAACTTCATCTCAAGTTTCCTTTCTGACCGTTCTATTGCTGCTGTAGTAGACGGTCACTGTTCTTCTCCTAAATCTATTAACAGTGGTGTTCCTCAGGGTTCTGTCCTGTCACCCACTCTCTTCTTATTATTCATTAATGATCTTCTAAACCAAACTTCTTGTCCTATCCACTCTTATGCTGATGATACCACCCTGCACTTTTCCACATCTTTTCATAGACGTCCAACCCTTCAGGAGGTAAACATATCACGCAGGGAAGCCACACAACGCCTGACTTCTGATCTTTCTAAAATTTCTGATTGGGGCAGAGCAAACTTGGTATTGTTCAATGCCTCAAAAACTCAATTCCTCCATCTATCAACTCGACACAATCTTCCAGACAACTATCCCCTCTTCTTCAATGACACTCAACTGTCCCCCTCTTCTACACTGAACATCCTCGGTCTGTCCTTTACTTATAATCTGAACTGGAAACTTCACATCTCATCTCTAGCTAAAACAGCTTCTATGAAGTTAGGTGTTCTGAGACGTCTCCCCCAGTTTTTCTCACCCCCCCAGCTGCTAACTCTGTACAAGGGCCTTATCCGTCCATGTATGGAGTAAGCTTCACATGTCTGGGGGGGTTCCATTCATACTGCTGTTCTAGACAGGGTGGAATCAAAAGCTTTTCGTCTCATCAACTCCTCTCCTCTAACTGACTGTCTTCAGCCTCTCTCTCACCGCCGCAATGTTGCATATCTAGCTGTCTTCTACCGCTATTTTCATGCTAACTGCTCTTCTGATCTTGCTAACTGCATGCCTCCCCTCCTTCCGCGGCCTCGCTGCACAAGACTTTCTTCTTTCTCTCACTCCTATTCTGTCCACCTCTCTAACGCAAGAGTTAACCAGTATTCTCAATCATTCATCCCTTTCTCTGGTAAACTCTGGAACTCCTTGCCTGCTTCTGTATTTCCACCTTCCTATGACTTGAATTCCTTCAAGAGGGAGGTTTCAAGACACTTATCCACCAATTTTTGACCACTGCTTTGACCCTTTTAAGAGACTGGCATTTCAGTGGGCATTTTTTTTTTATTAGATTTTTGTTGCCCTTGGCCAGTATCCTTCCTACATAAAAAAAAAAAAAAAAAAAAAACATAATTGGTGGAGATGACGCCACATTGCAGCAACTGGATGAAGAATGGAGGAAGCTTGAGTTCGAAGATCTCCCAGAAAACATCATGAGAGGGGGCAAGGAAATTAAAAATTAAAAGACAAAGCTCCTGATTTGTTTTGGGGTGAGATAAGGCTGATTCTGGATAGTGAGGGATGTTCAAAATACAAGCGCGTGTCTGACTTTGCACTAGCATGCCTTTCATTGCCCCATGCAAATGCGGATTGCGAAAGATGTTTCTCAGACATAAATAGAATGAAAACTAAAGACAGAAAAACTGAAAACAGAATCAGTAAGAGACATTCTTTTAGCAAAACAATCTGTAACAAGCAAATGAAACCGTAACTGCACCTCATCCCAGCCATCCAGGAGCATGATAAGGAGCATCACTTCCCAACCACTATATTCAACTGGTGTAGAAAGTGACCCAAACTATCCAGAAATCCACGGTGATTCAGCCATCGACCTATAAAATGGTGAGTATACGATAGCCTCTCGTAACAAGCAGTGCTTTTCAGAACCTATATCAAATGCCTAACAAAAACTTATTGGTGTCTAGTGTTCCAGTGGTATATTTTGTGATATTGTGCAGAACTGACAAAAAGTAGACAGGTGAATGTTGGTGTACGATAATCTAGTTCAAAATACGATAATTTTTGACGGATGTGTACGATAATTTCGGCACAGAAATCTGGGAACGCTGGTCACTCACACCCAAGCTGCGCTCATACAAAGATGGGCAGGAAAGCGACCGAGGTAAATACTTTAATTTTGTAGTAAAAACTGATTGTAAAAGTGTGAAGTTGATTGCATGTGCTGTTAATGAACACTGTAATATGTTGAAAGTGTTTGATATCAGTATATAATGTTATTGTACAAGAAATTGAGACCGAGAACTTGTTCGCAATTCTTACGGTCATGCCTACCTCATCAATAAATGTCAGAGAGAGAGAGAGAGAGAGAGAGAGAGAGAGAGAGAGAGAGAGAGAGAGAGAGAGAGAGAGAGAGAGAGAGAGAGAGAGAGAGAGTTGTCTTTTCTTGACCCTACGATGATGGGTGTGATCAGTAAAACAGATCATCTGAGTGCTAATGAAGACCTGCCGGTGCAGCTACAAAGATTAGATAAATAAAAAAAAAATAGACAAATTAAAAGATTAGACAAATAAACTTTGAAACTTATGTAGAATCTAGAACTTCTAGTGTTTTTTTTTTTTTTTTTGGTAACGTTGTTTGATTTCTCCTTATAGAGTGCTATTCATGCATTTAAGCGTTTTGGTACCGAAGAAGCTCAAAACACTAATAATACACGTTTTTCGTAAACTCTTTTCGATTCCACATATAAAGCACTTTGCCTGCATCTTTGCGTTTTTCTACATAAGCTCAAAAACACTTAAAAACGTTTTTTTAATGTTATTTTGTTTCTCCATAAAAAAGTGTTTTACAGGCGTTTTAGCTTTTTTGTACGTAATAGGTTCAAAATACACAAAAGTTATGTTTTTCGTAATGTTTTGTATTCCCATATAGGTTGATTTCCATGATTTTTTTTTTCTGTGTGTGTTTTGGTGCCTATTACGCTCAAAACATTCAAAAGATATCTATCGTAATATCATTTCGTTACCCCATATATGGGGATTTCTAAGTATTTCAGCTTTTTCATACCTATTATTGTTAAAAACACTCAAAATACACGTTTTGGGTATTGTTGATCTGTTTCTCGATATAGAGTGCTATTTCAACGTTTTATGATTTTGCTTTATAAGAAGGTGAAAAACTCATAATACACGTTTCTCGTAATATATTTTCCTTTTCCATATAAAGAACTCTGCGTGGATTTTGGCGTTTTTCTATGTAACAAACTCAAAAACTCTCAAAATACTTGTTTTTTTTTTGTAGTTATTTATTTTATTTTTTTTATATATATAAATTGTTTATAATTCTTTTTTTTTTCTTGGTAATGTTATACTGTTTCTTGCATGTGTTTTAGGGTTTTGGTATGTAAGCTGAAAAACACTCAAAACACAAGTTTTTGGTGATGGTTTGTATTCCCATATAGAATGCTTTCTATGTTTTTTCAGCGTTTTGCTGCCTAGCATATAAAAAAATAAATAAATAAATAAATAAATAATAATATTTTTTGTTTTTTTTATGTAGGAAGGATACTGGCCAAGGGCAACAAAAATCTAATAAAGAAAAATGCCCACTGAAATGCCAGCCCCATAAAAGGGTCAAAGCAGTGGTCAAAAATTGGTGGATAAGTGTCTTGAAACCTCTCTCTTGAAGGAATTCAAGTCGTAGGAAGGTGGAAATACAGAAGCAGGCAGGGAGTTCCAGAGTTTACCAGAGAAAGGGATGAATGATTGAGAATACTGGTTAACTCTTGCGTTAGAGAGGTGGACAGAATAGGGGTGAGAGAAAGAAGAAAGTCTTGTGCAGCGAAGCTGCGGAAGGCGGGGAGGCATGCAGTTAGCAAGATCAGAAGAGCAGTTAGCATGAAAATAGCGGTAGAAGACAGCAAGATATGCAACATTGCGGCGGTGAGAGAGGGGATGAAGACAGTCAGTTAGAGGAGAGGAGTTGATGAGACGAAAAGCTTTTGATTCCACCCTGTCTAGAAGAGCAGTATGAGTGGAACCCCCCCAGACATGTGAAGCATACTCCATACATGGACGGATAAGGCCCTTGTACAGAGTTAGCAGCTGCGGGGGTGAGAAAAACTGGCGGAGACGTCTCAGAACACCTAACTTCATAGAAGCTGTTTTAGCTAGAGATGAGATGTGAAGTTTCCAGTTCAGATTATATGTAAAGGACAGACTGAGGATGTTCAGTGTAGAAGAGGGGGACAGTTGAGTGTCATTGAAGAAGAGGGGATAGTTGTCTGGAAGATTGTGTCGAGTTGATAGATGGAGGAATTGAGTTTTTGAGGCATTGAACAATACCAAGTTTGCTCTGCCCCAATCAGAAATTTTAGAAAGATCAGAAGTAAGCCGTTCTGTGGCTTCCCTGCGTGATATGTTTACCTCCTGAAGGGTTGGACGTCTATGAAAAGACGTGGAAAAGTGCAGGGTGGTATCATAAGCGTAGGAGTGGATAGGACAAGAAGTTTGGTTTAGAAGATCATTAATGAATAATAAGAAGAGAGTGGGTGACAGGACAGAACCCTGAGGAACACCACTGTTAATAGATTTAGGAGAAGAACAGTGACCGTCTACCACAGCAGCAATAGAACGGTCAGAAAGGAAACTTGAGATGAAGTTACAGAGAGAAGGATAGAAACCGTAGGAGGGTAGTTTGGAAATCAAAGCTTTGTGCCAGACTCTATCAAAGGCTTTTGATATGTCCAAGGCAACAGCAAAAGTTTCACCAAAATCTCTAAAAGAGGATGACCAAGACTCAGTAAGGAAAGCCAGAAGATCACCAGTAGAGCGGCCTTGACGGAACCCATACTGGCGATCAGATAGAAGGTTTTGAAGTGATAGATGTTTAAGAATCTTCCTGTTGAGGATAGATTACAAAACTTTAGATAAGCAGGAAATTAAAGCAATAGGACGGTAGTTTGAGGGATTAGAGCGGTCACCCTTTTTAGGAACAGGTTGAATGTAGGCAAACTTCCAGCAAGAAGGAGAGGTAGATGTTGACAGACAGAGCTGAAAGAGTTTGACTAGGCAAGGTGCAAGCACGGAGGCACAGTTTCGGAGAACAATAGGAGGGACCACATCAGGTCCATAAGCCTTCCGAGGGTTTAGGCCAGCGAAGGCATGAAAAACATCATTGCGAAGAATTTTAATATGTGGCATGAAGTAGTCAGAGGGTGAAGGAAAGGGAGGAACAAGTCCAGAATCGTCCAAGGTAGAGTTTTTAGCAAAGGTTTGAGCAAAGAGTTCAGCTTTAGAAATAGATGTGATAGCAGTGGTGCCATCTGGTTGAAGTAGGGGAGGGAAAGAAGAAAAAGCAAAGTTATTGGAGATATTTTTGGCTAGATGCCAGAAATCACGAGGGGAGTTAGATCTTCAAAGGTTTTGACATTTTCTGTTAATGAAGGAGTTTTTCGCTAGTTGGAGAACAGACTTGAAATGGTTCCGGGCAGAAATATAAACTGCATGAGATTCTGGTGATGGAAGGCTTAAGTACATTTTGTGGGCCACCTCTCTATCATGTATAGCACGAGAACAAGCTGTGTTAAACCAAGGTTTAGAAGGTTTAGGACGAGAAAAAGAGTGAGGAATGTACGCCTCCATGCCAGACACTATCACCTCTGTTATGCGCTCAGCACACAAAGACGGGTTTCTGACACGGAAGCAGTAGTCATTCCAAGGAAAATCAGCAAAATACCTAATCTGGTCCCCCCAACTAGCAGAGGCAAAACGCCAGAGGCACCTTCTTTTAGGGGGATCCTGAGGAGGGATTGGAGTAATAGGACAAGATAAAGATATGAGATTGTGATCGGAGCCCAACGGAGAAGAAAGGGTGACAGCATAAGTAGAAGGATTAGAGGTCAGGAAAAGGTCAAGAATGGGCGTATCTCCAAGACGGTCAGGAATACGAGTAGGGTGTTGCACCAATTGCTCTAGGTCATGGAGGATAGCAAAGTTGTAGGCTAGTTCACCAGGATGGTCAGTGAAGGGAGAGGAAAGCCAAAGCTGGTGGTGAACATTGAAGTCTCCAAGAATGGAGATCTCTGCAAAAGGGAAGAGGGTCAGAATGTACTCCACTTTGGAAGTTAAGTAGTCAAAGAATTTCTTATAGTCAGAGGAGTTAGGAGAGAGGTATACAGCACAGATAAATTTAGTATGAGAGTGACTCTGTATTCGTAGCCAGATGGTGGAAAACTCGGAAGATTCAAGAGCGTGGGCACGAGAGCAGGTTAAGTCATTGCGCACATAAACACAGGATCCGGCTTTGGATCGAAAATGAGGATAGAGAAAGTAGGAGGGAACAGAAAAGGGGCTACTGTCAGTTGCCTCAGACACCTGAGTTTCAGTGAGGAAAAGAAGATGAAATATAATGAAATAAAATAAAAATAAAAATATGAATTTGCGTTTCTTGTAATGTCATTTCGTTTCCACACATAAGAGGCTTTGCAAGCATTTTGATGTTTTGATATCTAGAAATGTGAAAGACACTCAAAATCCACGTTTTTGGTAATGATCTGTTTCTCCAAATAGAATACTATTAACGTGTTTTTTGCATTTTGGTACCTAAGAAGCTCGAAAACATTAATAATACACGTATCTCGTAATGTCTTTTCATTTCCCCATGTAGGCATGCATGCATTTATGTGTTTTTCTACGTTACAAAATACATATATTTATTAATGTCATTTGGATTCTCCTTAAAGCGAGTTTTGCATACGTTTTATGCGTTTTGCAAAGCTTTTTCGCGATTTGGTACCTAAGAAGATTAAAAACACTCTTAATATACGTTTCTCGTAATTTTCTTTCGTTTTCCCATATAGGATATTTTACATGCATGTTGGTGTTTTTCCACGTAACAAATTCAAAAACACTCAAAATACTTCTTTTTTGTAATGTTATTCTGCTTCTCCATTAAGGGTGTTTTGCATGCGCTTAAGCTTTTTGGTATGTAACTAGCTTAAAAATAATAGAAAGAGACGTTTTTGGTAATGTTTTGTTTTCCCATACAGGTTACATTCAATGTTTTTCATAATTTTAGTGGCTAACACGCCAATAAACACTCGAAGGACATAGTTATGGAAATATCGTTTCGTTTCACCATAGCGGGTGCTTTGCATGCATTTTGCTGTATTGGTACTAACGGTGTGAAAAGTATTCAAAGCACACATGTTGTTTTGTTTCTCCATATACAATGCTATTCATGCGTTTTACCGTTTTTGTAGCTGAGAAACTCTAAAGCACTGAAAATTCGCCTGTCGTGATATTCTTGTTTCCCCATATCGTATACTTTCCATACATTTTGGTGGTTATGAACGTAACAAGTTGAAAAACTCTCAAAATACACGTTTTAGGAAAACTTATTCTTGTTTCTCTATAAAAGATGTTTTGCATGCGTTTTAGAGTTTTGGTACGTAAATAACAAAAAAAAATACTCAAAAGACACGTTTTTGATAACTATTTTTCCCCATATAGTGTCCTTTTCATGCTTTTTTTTAACGTTTTAGTTCCTAACACGCCCATAGAGACTCAAAAGACATGTTTCTGGAAATGTCGTTTCGTTTCAAATTACATGCTTTAAAAGATACTAAAAAGGCATGTTTCTGGATATGGGTTAATGTTCTTTCGTTACCCAACATAGGGTATTTTCCATGCATTTTGCCATTTATTTGCGTAAAAAGAATAAAATCTCTCAAAATACTTCTCTTTGATAATTTTATTCATGCTCCATAAAAAGTGTTTTTGCATGCACTGTAGGGTTTGGTACATAAGAAACTCAAAACACTCAAAAGACACGTTTTTCGTAATGTTTGATTTTTCCCATATTGTGTTTTGGTGCCTAAGATGCTCATAAACATTCAAAATACAAGCTTTTGGAAATGATCGTTTCCGAGTAAAAGTTCCCTTACATGCTTTTAGGCATTTTGGTACCTAGCAATAAAAAAAAAAAAAAAAAAAAAAAAAAAATCAATATACACGTTTATGGTAATGTTGTTCCGTCTCTCCATACAGAGTGCTAGGTTTTTGCGTTTTGGTACCTAAGAAGCTCAAAAACATTTATGATAAATGTTTCTTATAATGTCTCTTCGTTATTCCATGCAGGAAACTTTGAATGGATTTTGGCGTTTTTGTACCTGACAGTGTGAACAACACTCAAAATACACATTTGTTCTTGTTCTCTCTGCGGTGTTGGTGGTGAGAATGAAGTTGTCTGCCCTCTGCGCGCCTTATATGCTGCCCGCACGGGATCAGAACAAGCTACGCACTATGGGCGGAGCCGCTGATTGGCTGCTTTGTCGCGTGGCTCGGTGAGGTTGCCGCTTGATTTTTCTTTCTTGATTTCTTCATGTTTGCTTGAAGGTCTTCTGACTGAGTGTTTAACCTCAGATTATTTTTTTTATGTGGAGGGCTTCTAATATGCTTAGGTGTCGTCCATCGTTGCATCCATCGATTATTTCTGTGAAATAATCGATGGATGCGTCTTAGCGTTTTGGTACGTAAGACGATCGAAAGTACTCATAATACCCATTTTTAGTAATGTTCTTTCGTTACCCTATATAGGGTACTTTTCATGCATTTTGTCGTTTTTTATACATAACAAACTCAAAAATACTCATAATACTTGTTTTTCGTAATGTTATTCTTTCTTCATAAAAAGTGTTTCCTATTCGTTTTAGCGTTTTAGTACGTAAGAAGCTAGAAACACTCAAAATATACGTTTTGTGTAATGTTGTTTGGTATTCCCATATAGGGTGATTTCCATGCATTTTACTGTTTTGGTGCATAACATGCTTATAAACACTCCAAAGACATGTTTCTTGAAATATAATTTCTTTTCCCAATATAGGGTGCTTTGCATGCATTTTGGCAGTTTGGTACCTAACAATGAAAAAAAAAAAACACTCAAAATACACATTTTTAGTAATGTTGTCCTTTCTCCATATATAATGCTATTGAAGCGTTTTTGCGTTTTGGACACTAAGAAGCTCAAAAACACTCATAACACACTTTTCTCTTAATGTCTTTTCGTTATTAAATATCGGATATTTTACATGAATGTACGCATTTTCGTACATAATACTATGAATATCACTCATAACACACGTTTATGGTTGTGTTGCTCTTTTTCTATGTATAGAGAGCTATTGAGCGTTTTGTTACTTAAGAGGGTCAATAACATCCATAATACACGTTTCTGGTAATACTGTTATGTTCACCATATAGGGTACATTGCATGGATTTTGCTGTTTCTGTACCTAACGAGCTCAAAAACACTCAAAATACACTTTTTTGGTAATGTTATTCTTAATGGGTGTTTTGTATGAATCTTAGCGTTTTGGTACGTAAGAAGCTCAAAACGCAAAAGACACCTTTTTGGTAATGTTGTTTTGTATCGAAAATATGGAACTTATGCATTTTAGCGTTTTGGTGCATAAATCGCTCAAAAACACTAAAAAGACACGTTTCAGGTAATGTCGCTTCATTTCCCTATGTAGAGTGCTTCGCATGCATTTTACCGTTTTGGTACCTAACAATATAAAAACACTCAAAATGCACGTTTTTTTTTTTTTTTTTTATAATGCTGTTCTGTTTTTCTATATAGAGTGCTATTCAACGCGTTTTCGTGTTTTGGTACCTAACAAGCTCAAAAACACTCTTAATACACGTTTCTCGTAATGCTCTTTCATTAGGTACTATGGTAATATTATTTCGTTTCCCCTATTGGGTAATTTCCATGCATTTTGGCGTCATAGTCAAAAACACTCAAATTACAAATTTTTGGTAATGTTATTATGTTTCTTTATATAGGGTATTTTCGATGCATTTTAGCGCTTTAGTACGTAATAAGCCCAAAACCACACAAATGACACGTGTTTAGTAATGTTATTCTAAGTTTCATTATATGGTGTTTTCCATGGCTTTTTGTATCTTTGCGCATAAAACGCTTCAAAACCCACAAAAGACACGTTTTTCTTAATGTCGTTTCGTTTCCATATATAGAAAAAATTACATGCTTTTTGGTATTTTATTACCTAACCAGTTTAAAAACAGTTATAACACATGTTTTTGATCATGCCATACTGTATCTTCATATAAGGTGAAAATACAATAAACACATTTTTGGTAATGTTATTTTGTTTCTCCACATATAGTTCTATTAAAACGTTTTAGCATTTTTAGTAATTAAGAAGCTTTAAAATACTCATAATTCACGTTTCTGGTAATTTTGTTTCTTTTTCCCCATATAGAGTACTTTACATGCATTTTCATGTTTTTGGTATTTCACTCGGTCAAAAATCCTCAAATTATATGGCTTTGATGATTTTAATATTTTCTTCATATACGGTGTTTTTTTTTTTTAAGCATTTTAGCCTTTTGGTACATAAGAATCTGAAAAACTGTCTGGTAATGTTATTTATTTTTTTCAATATAGGGTGCTTTCTATGTTTTTTTTTAGCGTCTTTGTACATAAAAAAAAATATAAAAAAAAAACACTCCAAAGACACGCTTTTGGTAATGTTTAGTTATCATGCAATTTAGCGTTTTGGTAATTAAAAATCTTAAAAAGCAGTCATAATAAACATCTCTGGTGAGCTTGTTCTATATTTTCATATAAGGTGCTTTGTCTGCATTTTATCGTTTTGTTATTTGATAAAATAGAAACAGTAAAAAATAATTTTATGCTGCTATTACATATTGATTGCTTTTAGCGTTTTGGTAGCAACGAAGTTCAAAAACACTTATAAGAAACGTTTCCAGTGATATCGTTTTGTTTCCTCATATAGGGGTAATTTACATGAATTCTAGCATTTTGGTTCATCATGATTTTATGAACGCTCAAATTACACATTTTTGTTATAATAATTGTTTCTTTATATAGGGTGTTTTGCATGCATTTTTGTGTTTTTGTACGTAAGAATCTCAAAAACAATGAAATGGCAATTGTTTGGAAATATTATTTTGTTTTCCAAAATAGGGTGTTTTCTATGCTTTTTAGCGTCTCTGTGCATAAAACGCTCAAAAATACTGAAAACAAACTTTTATGATATTGTTTCGTTTCCCTATATATGGTGGTTTCCATGCATTTTGGCATGCTGGTAACTAACAATCTTTAAAAAGCCATAATACACGTTTCTGGTGATATTGTTTTTTTGTTGTCATAGGTAATGTGAAGCTTACAAAGCATATTTTGCTGTGCCAGTTGGGAACCAAGACAAGACCAGGGCACCTCATTTTACTTGTGAGCATTGTGAGAGAACATTAGAAGGCAAAATAGATGTTAGTTTTTCAAGAGTAATATTCAATAAAAAATTAAGAAAAAATAAAAATAAGTTTAACAGACTTATACTGCTGTTCTTTTACAAGGTGGTATAGAGGGGAAAAGAGAACCATGAAATTTGCTATACCTAGAATATAGCGTGAACCTACTGATCACTCAAGTGACCGCTTTTTTCTGCATGGTGGATCCTTCCAAACGCCGATCTGGGAAAAATGCACCTGTCTGTTCATCCAGACATTCTATCCATTCCATTGCACCAGTACCACATAGTGCTGATCTGCTGATCCTCCAGAAAGAAATCAACTATCAAAAGAAAGCAGCAAGTCAGAAGATGAGCCAAACAGAGAGAAAGACTGTGAATTCACAGATACAGTTGTAGTTGGAAGGAATCCTTACTACCCAAATCAAAGAGACCTCAGTGATCTCATCAGAGATCTTGGTTTGACAAAGTCAAATGGTGAGCTTTTGATTTCAAGGCTGAAGGAATGGGACTTACTTGATGAAAGTGTGCAAGTGACCAGCCAAAGAAAACGTACTTGAAGGTCCATATCCTAGATTGTCATCTCGACAGCTTCAAGAGAATAAGGGAGCATATTCAGAGGAACAAGGGGAGTCCCTCCACCAAGATATAACGAACTTTGAACAGAGATATCAGGGATCCTTCAATGAAAAACATGATGGGAGACTACATTTAGGGGCTCATACATGAAAGTTATTTGTTGTATTCAAGCAAATCAAGAAGAAAAAAAAAGTTTTAAAATTAATTTTGGTGTCAGTTGAATTTTTTTCTTTCCAAAAAAGGTTAAAATGGTGAAATTTAGCTATTTTGGGGCAAAAATCATTCTAAAAGCCACAAAAGCTAAGTTTGACAGGAATAATTGACATTTTCTATTGTTTTGAAATGAAAAGAGTTAGAAAATAAAGACAAAAATCGTGTCAGAGAGTGATAATACACATTTCTGGTAATACCTTTTAGTTTCCTCATATCGGGTACTTTGCATGTATTTTGATATTTTGGTACTTCACACGCTTAAAATTAATGAAAAATTACTTTTCTAATAATGTCGTTTCATTTTAATATATAGGATGTTTTTTTTTTCATGCATTTTGGCGTTTTGGTACCAAACAAGCTTAAAAAGAGTCAAATTACATTGGTCATGGTGTACTGTTTCTTCATACCTAACAAGGTACCTAACAAGGTAAACAAAACAAAATGAAAATACACGTTTTTGGTAATGTTCTGTTTCTCCAGTTAGAGTGCTATTCACGCGTTTTAATGTTTTAGCTCAAAACACACATCTTTCTGGTAATATCGTTTCTTTTCCCCCAAAATAACGTACTTTACGTGGATTTTGGCGTTTTGGTACCTCACACGGTCAAAAATATTCAAATTACATTATTTTGGTATTGTTATTATGAATCTTTATATAGGGTGTTTTGCAAGTATTTCTGCGTGTTGGTACGTAAAAACCCAGGACATAACATGGCGAAAAAAAAAAACATTCAAAATAAATGTTTTTGGTAAGGTTGTTCGTTTTCTCCATATCAGGTGCTATTCACACCTTTTAGTTTTTTTTGTATCTAAGAAGCTCAAGAAAACTTTTAATACACGTTTTTGGTTATATCGTTTTGTTTCTCCGTATAGGGTAATTTTCATGCATTTCGACGTTTTGCTATCTCACACTGTAAAAGAAAAAACAATGAAATTAAGTGTTTTGGTATGGTTATTTTGTTTCTTAATATAGGTCGTTTTGTATGCATTTTATTAGTTTTCGTATGTAAGAAGAACAAATGACACGTGTTTGGCACTGTTATTTTGTTTTCCAATATATGGTGTTTTCCATGTTTTTTAGCGTCTTTGTGCATAAAACACTCAAAAACACTCAAAAAACACGATTCTATTAATGTCGTTTCATTTCCTTATATTTGATAATTTGCGTGCATTTGTTGCTTTTTGGTACCTAACAATCTTAAAAACAGACAAAATTACACGTTTCTGGTTTGTAAGTGTAAAACACTTACAAAGCACGTTTCTGATAAAAATCTTTTCGTTTCTTCATATAGGGTATTTTGTATGAATTTGGTGTTTGGGTTCCTCACACTCAAATTATATGTTTTTGGGAATATTATTCATTTCTTCATATACGGTGTTTTTCATGTATTTTTTTTTTCCGTATTGGCACATAAGAGTCTGAATTCCCTCTCTAGGGTGGCTTCCATGGAATTTGGCGTTTTAGCTTAAAAACAGTCATAATACAAGTTTTGGTGATGTTGAGTTATTTCATAATGGGGGATTTCATGAATTTTTGCGTTTGGTACCTAAAAAGGTAAAAAAAAAAATAAATAAAAAATAACGTTTTCGTTATTTACACTTGCTATTTACACGTTTTAGCGGTTTGGTACCTAAAATCCTGGAAAACACTCCTAACACCAGTTTATGGTAATATCGTACTTTGCATGCATTTTTGCGTTTTGGTTCCTTACATCGTCATAAACACTCAAATTACACCTTATTGGTAATGTTATGCTTCTTTATATAGGGTGTTTTGCATACTTTTTAGCGTTTTTGTACGAATCTCAAAAACCCTCCCAAGAAATGTGTTTGGTTATGTTATTTTGTCTTCGTTTCCAAATTTGCAAGCATTTTGACATGTTGTTTCCTAATAAACTTAAAAACAGTAAAATTACACTTTTTTTTGGTCATGCTCTATTTCTTTGTATAGGGTGCTTGACATACATTTTGGCATTTCGATATATGGTGAAAAACACTAAAAATACACGTTTTTTGGTAAAGTTGTTCTGTTTCTTAATATAGAGTGCTACACGCACATTTTAGTGTCTTGGTACCTAACAGTCTCAAAAACTTTCATAGGACACGTTTCTGGTAATATCATTTCGTTTATCCATATAGGGTACTTTACATGCATTTTGGAGTTTTGGTATTTCACACGGTATCTCAACACGGTTGGTAAAGTTATTTTCTTTCTTTATATAGGGTGTTTTCCATCGCTAAAAAGCATGGAAGTCATCCTAAATGGAATACAAAACATTACGAAAAACGTGTATTTTGAGTGTTTTAGAACTTCTTACGTACCAAAACGGTAAAACGCATGCATTTAATATTTTCTCCACTTTATGGAGAAAATATTAAATTTACCAAAAAACAAGTATTTTGAGTGTTTTTGAGCTTGATATGTAGAAAAACCTTACTTTATATTGTACAGTATATGGTGAAACGAAAAGACATTACAAAAAAACGTGTATTATGAGTGTTTTTGAGTTTGAGGTACAAAAAAATTGAAAAATGCGTCAGAAACACTTTATATGGAAAAACGAAAAAAAAAAAAAAAAGCGTGTATTTTGATTGTTTTCACACTGTTACATACCGACTCGCCAAAATGACTGCAGTCTCTTATATGAGAAAACGAAATGACATTATAAGGAACATATCTTTTGAATGTTTTATGTGTATTAGGATCTAAAACGCTTAAAAGCATGGAAAGCACCCTATATAATAGTGAAAAAAAGCGTGTCTTTTGAGTGTTTTCAGGTTCTTACGCACCAAACCGCTGAAACGCATAAAAAAAATTTGGAGAAAAGAATACTATTACTAAAAACAAGCATGTTAAGAGTTCTGAGCTTGTTAGGCAGAAAACGCCAATATGCATGGAAGACACCATATATGGAGAAAGGAAAAAACATTACGAAAAACTTGCATTATAAATGTTTTTGAGCTTCTTAGATATAATAACGTGAAAACACTTTAATAACACTCTGTATGAAGAAACAGAATAACATTACCAAAAAAACGCGTATTTTGTGTGTTTTTTGGAAAAGGAACGACATTTCCAAGACGGTGTCTCTTGAGTGTTTATGCAAGCAAAGTACGTTATATGTAGAATAAAAAAAAAAAAGACATTACCTGAAAAGTGAATTTTGAGTGTTTTTGAGATTCTTTGGTACCAAAACGCTAAAATGTATGAATAACACTCTATTTGGAGAAACAGAACAACATTATCAATCACGTGTGTTTTTGGTGTAAGTTATCATAACGCCAAAAGGCATGCAAAGCACCCTATCTGGGGAAAGAAAACGAGATTTCCAGAAACGTGCCTTTTTAATGCCTATGAATGTACTAGGAACTAAAACACTGGAAAGCATGGAAAACACCCTGTATGGGAATTTGAGTGAGTTTTGAGTGAGTTGAGTGTTTTTCAGCTTTTTATGTACCATAATGATAAAACACATGCAAAACACCTTTTATGTAGAAACAATGATATTATAAAAAAAAAAGGTACTTTGAATGTTTTTGAGTTTGTTACGTAGAAAAATGCTCCCCCCCCAAAAAAAAAGCATACAAAGTACTCTATATGTAGAAACGAAAAACATACTCATAATACACGTTTCTTACAATGTCCTTTCCTTTCTTCATATAGGGTACTTTGCATGTATTTTTGCATTTTTGTATGTAATAAGCTTAAAAGTTCTAACTCTAAACGTTTTTCGCAATGACGCTTCATTTCCCTAATTAATGGGATTTGCATGCATTTTGACGTTTTGGTACGTAGCAATGTGAAAAACACTTAAAATACACATTTTTGGTTTATTATTATAGAGTGCTATTCATTAGTTTAGCTAATTGGTACTTAAGAAACTCAAGAACATTCAAAATACACTTTTATCATAATGTACTTTCGTTTTCCCATATATAATGCATTACATGCATTTTGACTTTTCGGTACCTATCAAGCCAAAAACACTGAAAAAATCCGTTTTTGGTAATGTGTGATATATTTCTCCCAAAAAAAAAAAATGTTAATCACGCGTTTTAGCAATTTGGTAAGTTATAAAAACAAAAACACTCATAATACACGTTTCTCATAATATCCTTTCATTTCCTCATTTAGGGTGCTTTGCATGCATTTTGGCGTCCTTGTAAGTAATAAGATAAAAAAAAAAAACAGAAAATACACCTCTTTGGTAATGTTATTATGTTTCTTATCAAATACTATTCACACGTTTTAGGGTTTTGGTACCTAAAAACCTCAAAAAATATCATAATAAACATTTTTCGAAATGTCCCTTCGCTTCCCCATATGGTTTTATTTTCCAGGCATCTTAACGTTTTTGTACGTAACAAGCTCAAAAACACTCAAAATATACGTTGTCATTAAAGTTATTCTGTCTCTCAATAAAATGTGTTTTGTATGGATCTTAGCATCTCGGTAAGCTCAAAAACAATAAAAAGAAACATTTATGACAATGTTGTTTTGTTTTCCCATAAAGGGTGCTTTCCATGCTTTTTAGCGATTTGGTGCATTAAACATTCATAAACATTCAAAAGATACTTTTTTTCTGGAAATGTCATTTTGTTTTCCTCATATAGGTTGTTTATTATTGATTTTGGCATTTTCATACCTAACAATGTGAAATACACTGAAAATACACGTATTCGATAATGATAATTTATTTCTTGATATAGAGAGCTATTCATGCCTTTAAGCTATTTTTCTACCTAATAATCTGAAAAACTCTCATAATACACGTTTCTCGAAATGCTTATTAGTTTCCCCATATAGAGTACTTTTAATGCATTTTGGCATTTGTTAAATTACAAGCTCGCAATACTCGTTTTTTCGTAAAGTTATACTGTTTCTCCAATTTTTTTTTCTTTTGTATGCGTTTCAGTGTTTTGGTACGTACCTAGCCCCGAAAAAGAAAAAAAACATGAACGAAGACATTTTTGGGTAAAGTTATCTTGTTTTCTCATACAGAGTGCTTTCCATGCTTTCTTTTTAAGCGATTTGGTGCCTTACACCCTCATAATCCCTCAAACTACCGTCTTATTGCTTTAATTTCCTGCATATATAAAGTTTTTGAATCTATCCTCAACAGGAAGATTCTTAAACATCTATCACTTCACAACCTTCTATCTGATCGCCAGTATGGGTTCCGTCAAGGCCGCTCTACTGGTGATCTTCTAGCTTTCCTTACTGAGTCTTGGTCATCCTCTTTTAGAGACTTTGGTGAAACTTTTGCTGTTGCCTTGGACATATCAAAAGCCTTTGATAGAGTCTGGCACAAAGCTTTGATTTCCAAACTACCCTCCTACGGTTTCTATCCTTCTCTCTGTAACTTCATCTCAAGTTTCCTTTCTGACCGTTCTATTGCTGCTGTGGTAGACGGTCACTGTTCTTCTCCTAAATCTATTAACAGTGGTGTTCCTCAGGGTTCTGTCCTGTCACCCACTCTCTTCTTATTATTCATTAATGATCTTCTAAACCAAACTTCTCATCCTATCCACTCCTATGCTGATGATACCACCCTGCACTTTTCCACGTCTTTTCATAGACGTCCAACCCTTCAGGAGGTAAACATATCACGCAGGGAAGCCACACAACGCCTGACTTCTGATCTTTCTAAAATTTCTGATTGGGGCAGAGCAAATTTGGTATTGTTCAATGCCTCAAAAACTCAATTCCTCCATCTATCAACTCGACACAACCTTCCAGACAACTATCCCCTCTTCTTCAATGACACTCAACTGTCCCCCTCTTCTACACTGAACATCCTCGGTCTGTCCTTTACTTATAATCTGAACTAGAAACTTCACATCTCATCTCTAGCTAAAACAGCTTCTATGAAGTTAGGTGTTCTGAGACGTCTCCGCCAGTTTTTCTCACCCCCCAGGCTGCTAACTCTGTACAAGGGCCTTATCCGTCCATGTATGGAGTATGCTTCACATGGGGGGGTTCCACTCATACTGCTCTTCTAGACAGGGTGGAATCAAAAGCTTTTCGTCTCATCAACTCCTCTCCTCTAACTGACTGTCTTCATCCCCTCTCTCACCGCCGCAATGTTGCATATCTTGCTGTCTTGTACCGCTATTTTCATGCCAACTGCTCTTCTGATCTTGCTAACTGCATGCCTCCCCTCCTTCCTTGGCCTCGCTGCACAAGACTTTCTTCTTTCTCTCACCCCTATTCTGTCCACCTCTCTAATGCAAGAGTTAACCAGTATTCTCAATCATTCATCCCTTTCTCTGGTGAACTCTGGAACTCCCTGCCTGCTTCTGTATTTCCACCTTCCAATGACTTGAATTCCTTCAAGAGGGAGGTTTCAAGACACTTATCCACCAATTTTTGACCACTGCTTTGACCCTTTTATGGGACTGGCATTTCAGTGGGCTTTTTTTTTTTATTAGATTTTTGTTGCCCTTGGCCAGTATCCTTCCTACACTCAAAGAACACGTTTCTGGAAAACTCGTTTCATTTCCTTATATATGGTTCTTTGTATGTATTTTCCCGTTTTATTACCCAACAATATGAAATACACTCAAGATACACGTTTTTGTAATGTAGTTTTTTTTTTTTTTTCCAAATAGAATGCTATTCATGCGTTTTAGCGTTTGTAACCAAGAAGCTTAAAACACTCAATACACGTTTCTCGTATTTTTTTTTTCTTTCTTTCATTTGTCCATATTGGGTGTTTTGTATGTATTTTAACGGTTTTTTTTTCTACATAACATGCTCAAAACACTCAAAATACTTGTTTTTGGTAATGTTGTTATGTTTCTCTATAATGGGTGTTTCGCATGCGTTTTAGCGTTTTGTTAGATAAGTAGCTCAAAACACTGAAATCCGACGTTTTTGTTAATATTGTTTTCTAGTACAATATATGGTTCTCTCCATTCTTTTTAGCGTTGTGGTTCCAAACTACTTAAGAAAAAAAAATGCATTTCTTGTAATGTAATTTCGTTCCCTAATAGAAGGGGCTATGCATGCACTTCGCCTTTTTGATATTTAACAATGTAAAAAAACAATCAAAATACACGTTTTTTGCTAATGTTGTTCTGTTTCTGCTTATAGAGTGCTATTCATGCGTTTTGTCGTTTTGATATCTAAAAACCTCAAAAACACTCAAAATATAGTTTCTTGTAAAGTCTTTTTGTTTCCTCATATAAGGTATTTTGCATGCATTTTGGCGTTTTTCTACATGACAAGCTTTTTGGTACACGTTTTTGGTAATCTTATACTGTTTCTCCATAAAGAGATTTTTACGTCCGTTTTAGCGTTTTGGCAAGTATCTTCAAGCACTAAAAAGAGACGTTTTTAGTCATTTTGTTTCGTTTTTTTCCCAAAATAGAGGGTGTTTTCCATGCTTTTTATCGTCTTGGTGCTTAGCACGTTCATAAATACTAAAAGGACACGTTTCTGGAAATCTCGTACCCTTTCCCCATATAGGGTGGTTTCCATACATTTTTGGCGTTTTGTTATCTAACCATGTGAAATACACTCAAAACACACGTATTTTATTATGTTGTTCTGTTTCTAAATATCAAGTGCTATTCTCGAGTTTAAGCGTTTTATTTCCTAAGAAGCTCAAAAACACTCTTAATACCCGTTTTACGCAATGTCTTCTTTCGCAATGTAGGGTACTTTTAATGTATTTTGGCGTTTATCTACGTAACACGCTTAAAAACGTTAAAAAAAATTAAATACATTTTTTGGGTAAATTTGTAATGTTTTCTCCTTAAAGTGATTTTTGTAAGCGTTTTAGGATTTTGGTACATAAGTAGCTGAAAACACTGAATAGAGACGCGTTTGGCAATGTTGTTTTGTTTTCCCATATATGGTGCTTTCCATGCTTTTTAGCGCTTTGGTGCCTAGCACGCTCATAAATACTAAAAAGACATGTTTCTGGAAATGTCATTTAGAGGGGACTCTACATACATTTTGGGCTTTGGGTACCTAACAAGGTGAAAAACTCTTAAAATACGTTGTTCTGTTTCTCTATATAGAGTGTTATTTATATCTTTTATCATTTTGGTACCTAAGAAGCTCAAAAACAATCGTAATACACGTTTCTCTTAATGTTTTTCGTTTCTCCAAATAGGTTCTTTCCATGGATTTTGGTGTGTTTTCTTTTTTTTTTTTTTTTTTGCTTAAGCTTAAAAAACTCAAAACACTTTTTTTTTCTTTTAATTTTATTGTGCTTATTCATAAATGGCGTTTTGCATGCGTTTTTGCGTGTTTGTAAATAATTAGTGCAGAGACTAAAAAGACATTTTCCGTAACGTTATTTTATTTTTCCATAGAGGGTGTCTTTCATGCTTTTTAACGTTTTGGTACCAATCACGATCATAAACACTCAAAAACATATTTCTGGAAATGTTTTCTTTCCCCATATCGGGTGCTTTGCATGCATTTTGGCCTTTTGGCACCTAACAATGTCAAATACACTTAAAATACGCTTTTTTTGGTAATGATCTTTTCGTGCTTTTTATGTGTTTTAGCGTTTTGGTGCGTAAGAAACTCAAAAACACTTATAATACACGTTTGTAGCAATGTCCTTTTTTTTCCATATAAGGTACATGGCGTTCTTGTATGTAAGAAGCTGAAAAACACTCAAAATATTTGTTTTAGGAGGTTATTTTTTTCCTTGTAAAGTGTATTTTCCATGCGTTTTAGCGTTCTGGTTCGTAAGTAGCGCAAAAACAGTTGAAAGACACGATTTTGATGATGTTGTTTTGTTTTCACATATAGTGTGTTTTCCCTTATTTTTAGCATTTTGGTTCCTATCACGCTCATAAACACTGAAGACACGTTTCGGCAAATGTCGTTTCTTTTCCCAATATGGATTGTTTTGTATGCATTTTGGCATTTTGTTATCTAACAATATGAAAAACACTCAAAACACATGTTTTTATAATGTTCTTTTCTCCAAATAGAGTTATTAAATTGTTTTCGCGTTTTCGGTACATAAAAAGATAAAAAAAAAAACATGTTTATCTCAGTGTCTTTTCGTTTTCCCATATAGAGAACTTTGCATGCATTTTGGCGTTTTTCTATGTAACAAGCTCAATAGCACTAAACATAATTGTTTTTTTGTCATCCTTTTTCTCCATAAATGTTTTCCATGCGTTTGATGATTTGGTACCTACCGAAACACTAAAACGCATGCAAAACACCCTTTATGAAGAAACAGTATGACATTACCAAAAACAATTATTTTCAGCGTTTTTGAGCTCAAAAACACGGAAAAGAGACGTTTTTTGTAATGTTGTTTTGTTAACCCTTATAGGGAGCTTTCCATGCTTTTTAGCGTTTTGGTGCCTAGTACGCTCATAAACACTCAAAAGACACGTTTCTTAAAATTGCATTTAATTTCCTGATATAGAAAGCTTTGCGTTCTTTTTGGCGTTTTGGTACCTAACAATGTAAAATACACTGAAAATACACGTTTTTGGTAATGTTCTTTTTTTTTTTTTTTTCATATTGAGTGTTATTCATACTTTTTCCCGTTATGGTACCTAAAAACTCAAAAACACTCATAATACATGTTTTCCGTAATGTCTTTTCCTTTCTGTTACCTGCACCAGTCATTGATTTCCTGATATACCTTTTGAGTCACCAGCAGAAGGCAGGGTCAGTGACTCACTGGCAGGGTGACGACTGGAGGAAGCTCCACAGGTAATCTGGCAAGTAATGAGTGCCAGAGGTAGAACTTCAGGAGCAGCAGCGTTAGTGGTCGAGCGGTCAATGATTTATTTTAGTTTTTAGTTCATGGGTAAGTACACTCCAGGTGTTGTGACATAAGTGTATTAAATTATTAGTTTATACAATTTATATACACAAGGTAAAGAAAGGCGATTTGCTAAATGTTCAGACACTGCCGGGAAATCTTTCACCAGATTAGTCACCACGAGAGTCACCAGAGTCAATCACACACAACAGAGTCACGGCTCACACTCGTAAACGTCACGCCACCCAAGAGAGATCTACCGGTGCCGCTCCCAGCCGGCGCCGTGAGGTGTGGTGGTGGTTGCAGGTAGTGACAAGAAAATTACTTGCACACTTAATTATTGTGACTAGTAAGGTGTGTTAGTGATCAGATGTACTCTATTAAAGTGGTGTAAAATCATTGTTAGTAGTTTTAGTACCTGTCAAGGTAGGAGGTTACATACACATGTTCACTGTGTGGCAACTGAAAGAGACGCGTACCCAAGACCAATAAGACGGGTATGAAGCCCGTATGAAACGGGACTATATGTACATAAGATGTATAAAAATACAGTATTAATCAGAATACGTAAACCTAACCAGTGTGCCTAACATTTACCCATGTTTATACATTTTCTTGGAAATAAATATACTTTGATACTTTCATGGATTTTGACGTTTTTGTACTTAACAAGCTCAAAAACACTACTTGTTTTTTGTAGTGTTATTCTGTTTCACCATAAATGGTGTTTTGCATGCGTTGTAGCGTTATCGTACGTAAGAAGCTCAAAAAACATTGAGTAAGACAAGTTTTTAGTAATGTTCTTCTGTATTCTCACATTGGGTGATTTCCATGGTTTTTAGCGTTTTTGTGCCTAAAACGCTCATAAGAATAAAATCAAAAGATATGTTTCTAGAAATTTCATTTCGTTTCTCTATATTGCATTCAATTTGTCGTTTTCGTACCTATGAACATGAAAAACACTCAATATGCACATTTATGGGAAATTTATTGTTTTTCCATATAGAGTGCTATTCATGTGTTTTAACGGTTTGGTACCTAGTAACCTCAAAAACACTCATAATTATAATCCACGTTTTCTGTAATGCTCTTTCGATTCCCAAATGAGTACTTTCCATGTATTTTAGCGTTTTTGTACGTAACAAGCTTAAAAACACTCAAAAGACACCTTTTGGTAATGTTAGTGTTTTCCACAAATAGTGTTTTGCGTGCATTTCAGCATTTTGTTACGTAAGTAGGTCAAAAACTTTAAAAAGACAATTTTATGGCAATATATATATATATATATATATATATATATATATATATATATATATATATATATATATATATATATATATATATATATATATATATATATATATATATATATATATATATATAATTTTTTTTTTTTTTTTTTTCCCCATATAGAATGCTTTCCATGCTTTTAAATGTTTTCATGTATAACACGCTCATACACTCTTAAAACACATGTTTCTGTAAATATTCTTTCATTTCCCCAGATCGGATGCTTTGCATGTATTTTTGTGTTTTGGTACCAAAGAATGCGTAATATACTGAAAATACTAGTTTCTGGTAAAGCTGTTCCGTTTTTCCATATAGAGTGCTATTCACGTGTTTTAGCGTTCTGGTATATAAGAATACCAAAAACACTAATAATACACGTTTCTCGTCTTTTCGTTTCCCCTTTACGGGTACCTTATATGCATTTTTGCTTTTTCTGTGTAACAACAAAAAAAAAAAACTCAAAACACTTGTTTCTTGTAATGTTATTCTATTTCTATTCTATTTGCATGTGTTTTAGCGTTTTCGTAAGTAAGCAACTCAAGAACATCCAAAAGACACGTTTTTCGTAATGTTGTTTTGTTTTCCCATAAAGGGAGCTTTCCATGCTTTTTTAGCGTTTTGGTGCCTAACACGCTCATAAACACTCAAAATACAGAATTCTGGATTTTTTATTTTTTTCTAGGTAGGGTGTTTTGCTTGCATTTTGGCGTTTTGGTACTAATAATGTGAAATACAATGAAAATATACGTTTCTGGAAATGTTGTTCTGACTCTCCATACATCATGCTTTTTATCGTTTTGGTACCAAAGAAGCTTAAAAACAATAATAATACACGTCGCTCGTAATTATTACGAACAAAAACACCAAAATGCATACAGAGTACCAAATAAAAAAATATAAAATATATAAAATATTATGAGAAACATGCATTACGAGTGTGCTCGATACCAAAACGTCAAAATACATGAATAGCAACCTATATGAAGAAACAGAAGAAAAATACAAAAAATGTGTATTTTGAGTGATTTTCACATTGTTAGCTATCAAAGAGGCGAAGTGCATGCAAAGCACTCTCTATGAAGAAACGAAACGGCATTTTCAGGAACATGTCTTTTGAGTGTGTTTATGAGCGTGTTAGCTACCAAAAAGATAAAGAGCATGGAAATATTTCTCTTTGGAAAGGAAAACATTACCAAAAACAAGCGTGTTTTTTGGGTTACCTACAAACGAAAACACTAAAATGCATGCAAAACACCCTTTATGGAGAAACAGAATAACATTACCAAAACCGTGTATTAAAAATTGTTTTTTTTTTTTTAAGCTTAAGTACAAATACTCCAAAATACATGCAAAGTACTCTATATAGGGATACGAAAGGAAATTACAAGAAACGTGTATTCTGAGTGTTTTTTTTTTTTTTTTTTGAGCTTCTTATGTATCTAAACGCGAAAACGCATGAATAGCACTCTATATGAAGAAAATTCATGCCTTATATGGGGAAACGGAAACAACGTTACAAGAAGCGTATCTTTTGAATATTTTTGTGCATGATAGGCACAAAAAAAAAAAAAAACACGGAGACCTCTTTATATGGGAACATTACCAAAAAAAAACGGCTCTTTTGAGTGTTTTTTTTCAGTTTCTTAGTAATAAAACGGTAAAACACATGCAAAACATAATTCGTGGAAAAAAAAAAAAAACAGAACAGAAATTACCAAAAAACTTGTATTTTCAGTGTTACGTACAAAAACGTCAAAATGCATGTCTATGTATGGATACGAAAGGAAATTACGAGAAACGTGTATTATGAGTATTTTGAGCTTCTTAGGTTCCAAAATACTAAAACGCATGAATAACACTCAATGTGGAGAAACACAAAAGCATTACAAAATGTATTTTTTAATACAAGTATATTTTGAGTGTATTTCATTGTTAGAAACCAAAACGCCAAAAAGCATGCAAAAAACCCTAAATGAGGGAAAGAAACGACATTTTCAGAAAACTCTGTTTTAAGTACTTATGATTGTGTTAGGCACCAAAACACTAAAAAGCAGGGAAAGAACCTGATATAAGAAAACGAAACTACATTAGAAAAAAAAGTGTCTTTTCAGTGTTATTAAGCTACTTACTTACCTAGTCGCTAAAACGCAGGAAAACAGCATTTAAACACTTAAAGACACGTTTTTTGGTAATGTTTTTCCCATGTTTTTTCCCATGTTTATTCCCATGTTTTTTTTGTTTTTTTTTGTAGCGTTTTGGTGCCTAACATGCAAAAAAACCTTCAAAAGATAATATTCTTGCAATGTTGTTCCGTTTTCCAACATAGAAGACTTTACATGCATTTTGGAATTTTGGTAGCATTCAAAATCCAAGTTTTTGGTAATGTTATTCTGTTTCTAGATATAGAGTGTAATTAACGTGCTATCGCGTTTTGCTTCCCAAGAAACTCAAAAACAGTCATAATACACGTTTCTAGAAATGTCTTACTGTTTCTTTATGTAAGGTCCTTTGCATGGATTTTGGCGATTTTCCTTGTAACTAGCTCAAAAACACTTAAAATACTTGTTTTTGATAATGTTATTCTGTTTCTACAGAAAGGGAGTTTTGCATGCGTTTTAGCATTTTGTTCGGTAAGAAGCTCAAATAAATTCAAAAGAAACGTTTTTGTTAATGTTTTTTTTATTCCTCTATATGATCCTTTCCATTTTGTTTTTGTTTTTGTTTTGTTTTTTTGGTGCCTATCATAAAAAAAAAAAAAAAACAGTTAAAAGATACGTTTCTTGTAATTTCCTATCGCTCCCACATATAATGAGCTTTGCATGCATTTTTGCATTTCGGTACCTAACAATGTAAATAAAACACTCAAAATACACGCTTTTGGTAATATTGTTTTTATCCATATAGAGTGCTATTCATGCGTTTTAGAATTTTAGTACTTAATAAACTCAAAAACACCCAAAATTCACGTCTCTCGTAATCTCCTTTCTTTTTCCACATATAGCGTACAATGCATGCATTTTTTTTTTCTCGTTTTTGTTAGTAACAAGCTCAAAACATTAAAAAATAATTGGTCTTGTTAATGTTATTCTGTTTATCTATAAAGGGTGTTTTCCATGCGTTTTAGCGTTTTGGTTTGTAAGTAATTCAAAACACTCAAAACACGTTTTTGGGTAATGTTTTGTTTTCCCATAAATAGAATTTTCCATGCTTTTAAAAGTTTTGGTGATAAACATGCTCAAAATTTTTGTAAAAGCTTTTCTGTTTCTCACTAGAAGCTGCTTTTTATGCATTTTGGCATGGCAAAATACACGTTTTTGGTGATATTATTTTCTCTCCATATAGAGTGCTGCTATTCATGCGTTTTCGCGTTTTGGTACCTAAGCTCAAAACCATTCATAATAAAAGTTTCTCGTAATGTCATTTCGTCTCAGCATATAGGACACTTTTAATGCTTTTTGTCATTTTTCTACCTAACAGAATGAAAATACTCAAAATACTTGTTTTCTGTAATATTATTCTTTCTATGAAAGGTGTTTTGCATGCGACTTAGCCTTTTGGTTCATAAGAAGGTGAAAAACAGTCAAAAGACACGTTTTTTTTAATGTTGCATTTTTCTTTTTTTTTTTTTTTTCTTCCCATATATATGTGCTTTCAATGGTTATTAGCATTTTGGTGCCTAGCAAGCTCATAAATACTCAAAAGACACGTTTCTGGAAATCTCATTTCCTTTCCCTATATAGGGAGCTTCACATGCATTTTGACATTTTGTTATCTAACTGTGAAAAACACTCAAAATACACTTTTTGTATTTTTTTTTCTCTTTCTCTATATGGAGTGTTATTCATGCGTTTTTTTTTGTTTTGTTACCTAAGAGGCTCAAAAATAAATAATACACGGTTCTCGTAATGTTCTTTCGTTTCCAAATATAGGGAACTTTGTATGCATTTTTGCGTTTTTGTACGTAACAAGCTCAATAACACTCAAAATACTTAATTTCTAGCAATATTCTCTTTCTCCATAAAATTTGTTTCGAATGCGTTTCATCGTTTTGGTATGTAAGTAGCTGAAAACTAAAAAAAGTTACGTGTTTTTTTTTTTTTTTCTATTTCCTTATAGGGTGCTTTCCATGGTTTTTAGCGTTTTGGTACCAAACCTAACATGCACAAAAACACTCAGATGATACGTTTGATGTAATGTTTCGTTTTCCAACATAGATTCTTTGCTTGCATTTTGACGTTTTCGTAACGAACATTGTGAAAACACTGAAAATACACGTTTTTGGAAATGTTCTTCTCTTTTTTAATATGAAGTGATATTAATACGTTTCTTGCGTTTTGATACCTAAATAACTCAAAAACACTCATAATACACGTTTCTTGTAATGTCATTTAGCTTTAGCATATAAGGTACTTTACATGTATTTTGACGTTTTTTTACCTAAAAAGCTCAAAAACACTTGTATTTTCCAGACGTTTTAGCGTTTTGGTACGTGAGAAGCTAGAAACACTCAAAAGTGACACCAAACACCGAAACACATGAATACCACTCTCAATATGGAGAAAGAGGAAAAAATTACAAAAAGTGTATTTTGAGTGTTTTTTTTTTTTTTCAGTTAGATAACAAAATGCCAAAATGCAAGTAAAGCTCTCTATATATGAGATTTCCAGAAACGTATCTTTTGAGTGTTTATGAGCTTGATAGGCATAAAAAAACTAAAAAAGCATTGAAAGCACATATATATGGAAAGAAAAAAAATCATTTTTAAACATGTCTTTTGACTGTTTTTCACCTTCGTAAGAAAAACGCTAAAGCACATGCAAAACATATTTTATAGAAAGAATATTACAAAAAAAAAGTATTTTGAGTATTTTCATTGTTAGGTAGAAAATGACAAAAAGCATGAAAAGTACCCTATATGCTGAGACGAATTAACATTACGAGAAACTTTTATTATGAATGGTTTTGAACTTAAGTGCCAAAACGCGAAAACAGATGAATAGCAGCACTCTATATCAAGAAGAAACAGTATCACCAAAAACGTGTATTTTGCCATGCCAAAATTCATGCAAAGCACCCTCTAATGAGAAACAGAAAAGCTTTCACAAAAACTTGATGAACGTGTTTATTACCAAAACGTTAAAAGCGTGGAAACCTCCATTTATGGGAAAACAAAACAAGATTACCGAAAAACGTGTGTTTTTGAGTGTTTTGAATTACAAAGCAAAATGCTAGAACGCATGGAAAACACCCTTTTATAGAGAAACTGAATAACATTATTTCGAATGTTTTGACCTTGTTACAAAAACGAAAAGAAATACGTGCATAGTACACTATATGTGGAAGCGAAAGGACATTACGAGAGAAACGTGCATCCTGGGTGTTTTGGAGTTTATTAAGTACTAAAACTCTAAAACGCATGAATAGCACTCTGTATGGAGAAGAACATTACCAAAAGCGTGTATTTTGAGTGTTTTTTTTACGTTGTTAGGTAATGAAACACCAAAATGCATGCTAAGCTCCTTATATGCTTCACATGTCTGGGGGGGTTCCACTCATACTGCTCTTCTAGACAGGGTGGAATCAAAAGCTTTTCGTCTCATCAACTCCTCTCTTCTAACTGACTGTCTTCAGCTTCTGTCTCACCGCCGCAATGTTGCATATCTAGCTGTCTTCTACCGCTATTTTCATGCCAACTGCTCTTCTGATCCTGCTAACTGCATGCCTCCCCTCCTTCCGCGGCCTCGCTGCACAAGACTTTCTTCTCTCTCTCACCCTATTCTGTCCACCTCTCTAACGCAAGAGTTAACCAGTATTCTCAATCGTTCATCCCTTTCTCTGATAAACTCTGGAACTCCCTGCCTGCTTCTGTATTTCCACCTTCCTATGACTTGAATTCCTTCAAGAGGGAGGTTTCAAGACACTTATCCACCAATTTTTGACCACTGCTTTGACCCTTTTATGGGACTGGCATTTCACTGGGCATTTTTTTTTTATTAGATTTTTGTTGCCCCTTGGCCAGTATCTTTCCTACATAAAAAAAAAAAAAAGCAAAATGAAATTACAAGAAACGTATCTTTTGTCTTTTTTTTTGTGTGTGTGTGTGTGGATGTTAGACACCAAAATATTACAAAAAAAAAAAAAAACATGGAAAGCACCATATAGATGAATAAAAAAAACACATTAACAAAAACGTGTCTTTTGAGTGTTTTTGAGCTTCTTACGAAAATGCTAAAACGCATGCAAAACTCCCTGCATGTAGAAACAGAACAACATTATCAAAAACAAATATTTTAAGTGCTTTTTGAGCTAGTTACATAGAAAATCGCCAAAATGCAAAGTACCCTACATAAGAAAACAGTAAGACATTTCTAGAAACGTGTATTATGACTGTTTTTGAGTTTCTTGGGAAGCAAAACGCGAAAACACGTTAATAACACTCTATATCTAGAAACAGAATAACATTACCAAAAACTTGGATTTCGAGTTCTACCAAACCCCCAAAATGCATGTAAATCCCCTATATTGGAAAACGGAACAAGATTACAAGAATCGTATCTTTTGAGGGTTTTTGTGCATGTTAGACACCAAAACGCTAAAAAGCATGGAAAGCATCATATGCGAATAGAAAACATTACCAAAAAGGTGTCTTTTAAGTATTTAAGTGTGCACTCAAAGTGCACGTTTTTGGTAGAGCATTTTCTCCATATAGAATTCTTTTCATGCGTTTTAGAGTTTTTGTACCTAAGAAGTTCAAAAACATTCATAATACACTTTTCTTGTAATGTTTTTTTTTTTTTTTCGTTTCACCATATAGGATACTTTTTTGTGGGGTCGTTTTTCTCCATAACATAACATAAACACTTTAAATACACGTTTTTGGTATTGTTCTCTTTCTCTTCAAGCGTGCTTTTCATGCGTTTTAGCGACTTGGTATGTAAGTAGCACAATAACACTGAAAATATACGTTTTTTGCTAATGTTCTTTTATTTTCCCATATCAGGTTCTTTTCCTGTTTTTTTTTTTTTTTTTTTAGTGTTTTGGTGCCTAACACGATCATAAATAATTAAAACAAACCTTTCTAAAAATATCGTTTTTTTTTTTTTCATTTAGGGTGCTTCGCATACATTGTGGCGTTTTGGTTTCTAACAATGTGAAATACACTCAAAATACATATTTTTTTTGTAATGCTGTTGTGTTTCTCCTTATAGTGCTATCCATGCGTTTTAGTTTTCTCGTAATTTCCTTTCGTATCCACGTATAGGGTACTTTTCATGGATTTTGCCGTTTTTTGTACGAAACAATCTCAAAACACTCAAAATACAAGTTTTTTGGTAAATTTTTTTTTTTCAGCTTTTCCATGAATTATGTTTTTGGATGCGTTTTACCGTTTTCGTACGTAAGAAACTGAAAAAAAAAAACTCGAGACGTTTTTTTGGTAATATTGTTTTATATTCCCATTTAAAGAGGTCTCCGTGTGTGTGTGGTTTTTTTTTTATGCCTAATATTCACAAAAACATTAAAGAGATACGCTTCTTGTAATGTCGTTTCGTTTCCCCATATACGGCATGCATTTTCTTTATATAGAATGCTATTCATGCGTTTTCGCAAAATACATGTTTTTGGTAATGTTCTTCTGTTTTTCCGTACAGGGTGATTTTCATGCGTTTTAGCATTTTGGTACCAAAGAAGATCAAAAGCACTCATAAATAATACAAGTTTCTTGTAATATGCCTACGTATCCCACTCTACAAATTCTGCATGCATTTTAACGTTTTTGTACGTAACAAACTCTAAAACACTCAAAATACACGTTTTTCGTAATGTTATTATGTTTCTTCATAAAAGGATGTTTTGCATGCGTTTTAGTGCTCAAAATACACGTCTTCAGTAATACTGATTCGTTATCCCATGTAGATACGGTGCTTTCCATGCATTTTAGCGTTTTGATGCCTAACATGCTCATAAACACTGAAAAGACACGTTTCTGGAAATGTCCTTTCGTTCACATAAAGGGGACTTTGCATGCATTAATACGTTTTTGTACGTAACGAAGACGTAAAAAAAAAAAAAAAAAAAAAAAAACACTCCAAATACACGTATTTCGTGTTTCTTGACAAAAGATGTTTTCCATGCAAAACGCATGCGTTTTTGGTATGTAAAAGCTGAAAAACTCTCAAAAGACACGTTTTTGTTTTACATTTCCATACAGGGTGCATTCCATGCTCTTTAGTGTTTTAGTGCACAAGACATTCAAAAGACACGTTTCTGATATTGTCGTTTGCTTTCCCCATGATAGGGGGTTTTCAATGCATTTTGGCGTTTTGATATCTAACAATGTTAAAAATTCTAAAAAAAAAACACGTTTTCCCATAAAAAGGTGTTTTCAATAAGTTATAGCGTTTTAGTGTATAAGAAGCTCAGAAACACTCAAAAGACACTTTTTTTTCTTTTTTTGATGCCGAAGACGCTCAAAAATACTCAAAACTCATTTATGTGTACACTCATTTATGTACTGTTGTTTCGTTCCCCTATAAAGAATGATTTGCATGAATTTTGGCGTTTTGGTACGTAACAATGTGAAAAACTAAAATACAGATTTTTGGAAATGTTGTTTTGTTTCTCCAAAAATTTGTTTCTTCAAATCTCGTGATTTTTATGCATTTTTTACTTTTGGTACATAAAAAGATGAAAAACTCAAAACACTCTTTTTTGGTAATGTTGTTCTTCATATATAGTACTATTCAAGCGTTTTAACGTTTTAGTACCTAATAACACACGTTTCTGGTAATCTCGTTTCGTTTCACGCGTTTTAGCGTTTTGGTACCTACGAGTAAGAAGCTCAAAAACACTCACAATGCACATATCCCGAAACAGTCATAATACACGTTTCTAGAAATGTCTTACTGTTTTCTTATGTAGGGTACTTTGCTTGCATTTTGGCACTTAAGTTTAAAACCATTCATAATAAAAGTTTCTCGTAATGTTATTTCGTCTCAGCATATAGGGTACTTTTCATGCTTTTTGTCATTTTCTACCTAACAGAATGAAAATACTCAAAATACTTTTTTTTTTGTAATATTATTCTTTCTATAAAATGTGTTTTGCATGCGCTTTAGCGTTTTGGTTCGTACCTTCTATTTCTGTAGAAATAGAATAACATTATTAAAAACAAGTATTTTAAGTGTTTTGAGCTAGTTACAAGGAAAATCGCCAAAATTCCTGCAAAGCTGAAAAAAACATTCAAAAGGCATATCTAGGTTCCTATTCCTATATACTTTGCGTGCATTTTGCATGTTTGTTACCTTTCTTTGTAATTTCTTTCTGTTTAGCCATAGAGGGTGTTTTGCTTCCGTTTAGCGTTTAGGTACGTGAGAAGTTCAAAACACTCAAAACACATGTTTTTTGTAATGTTGTCTTTTATTGCCATATAGAGTGATATCCTTGCTTTTTAACGTTTTAGTGCCTAACGCTTTTTATTCTTCTTTTTATAATTTTCTGCATTTTTTTTTTTCACGCTTCTTTTGATATGTGGAAAGTCTTGATAAAAATTTCTTTCTCTTATATAATGAGATTTTCCGTCTTTAAATTCCACAATTTCACCCGCCGCGAGTATGATAAGATTTTTTTTCCCTTTTTTTCCCTTTTTTTTCTGATATACCCGTTTTTCCTTAGTGTCCTATGAAAATATACGAATCTCTCTTAGTGCAAAATATTAGAGAACACGATATTTTTAGGCCTAACGATATTTCTTGGATTTATAATTAGAAAATAGATATATACAAATTTTTTTTCGTAAATCTAACAAATAATAAATGTATCTGCATCAGATATCTTTTGCATTATTTTTTTTCTTTTTTTAAACAATGAAAAATTTATTTTTACTTAGAAATATGGCGAATATATTTCACCATATTTCTAAGTAAAAATTCTTCACCCCTCCCCTTTACACTCATGTTAATAATCGTGAAATCATGAATCTCTTTAGGCCTATCTACAAAACCAATCGGAGTAACTAAATTAAACTATGTCTGTTTTTTTTGTTTTTTTTAATTCTGATGTACATATCGTGTGATTTTTGAGTGCCTAGCTGCAATAGGTAAAATATAGTTACCCCTTAAAGTTTATAGCTTCATATCTCAAAATGGCAGATTTTGGCATATAAAAATTATCTCTTCCATTGTTATTCCTATTACACATATATGGTCTATTGTAGCTTATGAAACTATGAAAGGCGAACAAAGTCTGCTGTCGAAATTTTTGTTTTGAGTTGATTTTGTTTTTTGACAAATATGTTAGTTATTTTTTTTTACTGTTCCATCGAAATAATAATAATAAATAATAATAAAAAAGTTTCATTTTTGTACAAGAAAAAAAAGTAGCAGATATTGTTCTCCTGTCCTTCCCGATTAAAATACATTTTGATTGAAAGAAATTGGTCAATAATTAAAGGAGGAGATACGAGTTAAAAAAGCCTTTTAACATGTGTTTAGCAATTCTACAACCCCCCACCCTCACTCTTTAAGGGGCTTTGCATGCTTTATGGTGTTTTCGTACCTAAGAATGTGAAAAACCTTCAAAATACACGTTTTTGGTACCTATGAAGCTCAAAAACTCTTATAATGCACGTTACTCGTAATGTCTTTTCGTATCTCCAAATAGAGTACTTTGTATACATTTTGGCATTTTCAACGTAACAAGTTCAAAAACACTTAAAATACACTTAATTTTTATGCTTTTCAAAAGCTTTTCAAAAAGATTAAAAAAAAAAAACACTCATAAGACACATTTCGTAATGCTGTTCTTTCGTAATGCTGTTTTGCTTCTTATTGTAGAGCGCTATTAAACATTTTTTGTACCCGAGAAGCTCAAAAATTCTCAAAATACACGTTATTCATATTATCTTTCCCTTTCCCATTTTATGGTAATGTATATGTATATAGCGTTTTCGTATGTAACAAGCACCAAAATACTTGTGTTCTGTAACGTTATTCTGTTTTGGTACATAAGAAGCTGAAAATACTTAAAAGACATGTTTTTGGTTATGTTTTTATTTCGATTCTCATTTACGGTGTTTCAAAAACACTCAAAACACACATTTGTGGTAATGTCATTTCGATTCCCCAAATAGGAGGTTTTGCATGCATTTTGGCCTGTTGGTACCTAACATTGTGAAAAACACTCAAAATACTTTTTTTTTTCTTTTTCTGGAGTGTTGTTCTGTTCCTCTATGTAGAGTGTTATTCATGCATTTTATCGTTTTGTTGCCTAAAAAAGCTAAAAAATCTCTTGAAATACATGTTTCTGGTATAGACTTTTCGTTACTCAATACAGATTACTTTGCATGCATGTTGGCATTCTTCTACATAACAAGCTGAAAACACTCAAAAACACGTTTTTTTTTTTTTTTTTTTGTCAAGGGTGCCTTTACTTTGATATTTAAGTAGCTCAAAACAATGAAAATACACGTTATTGGTAATGTAGTTTTGTTTTCCCATATAAGATGCTTTCCATGCTTTTTTTTTTTTTTTGGTGCCTGGCACGCTGATAAACAGTCAAAAGACATGTCTCTGGAAATCTCATTCTCTTTCCCCATATAGGGTGCAAAAATGCAAAAAATGCAAAATGCAAAATATGGGGAAACGAAAAGACATTACGAGAGATATGATTCATGAGTGCTTTTGAGCTTCTTAGTTACCAAAACGTAAAAACACGTTAAAATCAATGTATATGGGGAAACGGAACAGCATTACCCAAAAAAAAAAAAACAACAACGTATTTTGAGTGTTTTTCGCAGTATAAGGTATCGAAATGATTAAACCAAATGACACTGCAAGAAATTTATCTTTTGAGTGTTTTTGTACACTTTACGCAACAGAACGCTAAAAAGCATGGAAAGTACCTTATATGAGAGTAAAAAAACATATAAAATCACCAAAAATGTGTCCTTTGAGTGGTTTTAAGCTTCTTATGTACCAGAATGCTAAAACGCATGCAAAGTTCTGTTTATGGAGAAACAAAATATCATAAAAAAAAAAAAAAAAACATTTTGATGTTTTTGAGCTTGTTAGAAAGAAAAACGCCAAAATGCTTGCAAAGTACCTTATATAAGAAAATAAAAAGTCATTAAGAAAAACGTGTATTTTGAGTTTTTTAGGTACTAAAACGCGAGGATGCGTTAATAACACTCTATATAGAGAGGCAGAACAAAGAGTTGTATTTCAAGTGTTTTTCACATAGTTACCAAAACGCCAAAATGCATGCCAATCCCCCTTTCTTGGAAAACCAAGCGACATTACAAGAAAAGTGTCTTTTAAGCTTTTTTGTGCATGTTGGGCACGAAAAGGCTAAAAAGCATAGGTAGCACCCAAAATGGGAATATATTGACAAAATAATTGCTAAAAACGTGTCTTTTGAGTGATTTCTCCTTCTTACGTACCAGGTCGCTAAAACGCATGCAAAACATGCTTTATGGAGTAACAGAATGACATTAACAAAAACAAGTGTTTGAAATGTTTTTGAGTTTGTTACGTAGAAAAACGCTAAAATGCATGCAAAGTATATGGGAAAGCTATATGGGAAAACGAAAAGATATCACGAGAAACGTATATTATGGGTTTTGATCCTCTTAGGTACCAAAACGCAAAAGCGCATGAATAGCACTCTATATGGAGAAACAAAAAAAAATTGTCAAAAAAGTATTTTGAGTGTATTCCACATTGTTTCGTACCAAAACGCTAAAATGCATGCAAAACATATTTGATAAAAGAAACGAGATTTTCAGTAACTTGTTTTTTGAGTGTTTCTGAGGTTAAAAGCATGAAAAGTACTCCCTTTTGTTGAAAAAAAAAAGAAGAATTGGGTAAAACGTCTCTTCAATGTTTTGAGTTATGTACCAAAACACAAAAACTCATGGAAAACACACTATATGGAGAAACAGAATAACATTACCAAAAGCAAACATTTTGAGTGTTTTTGATGATTGCTATGTAGAAAAGTACCAAATTGCATGCAAAGTACCCCAAATTGGGGAACAATAAGACATTACGTGAACGTTTATTATGAAAGTTTTTGAGCTTCGTAGGTACCACAATGCAATTACGCGTTAATAGCACTCCATATATAGAAGAAACATATAGAGGAAACGAACAATATATATATATATATATATATATATATATATATATATATATATATATATATATATATATATATATATATATATATATATATATATATATATATATATAAAACGTGTATTTTGAGTATTTTTGTGCTTGTTACACAGAAAAATGCAAAAATTCATGCTAAGTACTCTATAATGGGGAAACAAAAAGACATTACGAGAAACGTGTGCTATCCATTTTTTTTTTTTTAGGTTTTTAGGTGCCAAAACGCTAAAACGCATGAAAAGCACCCTATTTGGAGAAAAAGAACATTACCAATTATTTTGAGTGTTTTTCACATTGTTATGCACTGCACAAAAAAACACTAATATGCATGCATAGCTCCATCAATGAGGAGAAAAAAAATTCCTGTAACATGTCCTTTGAGTGTTTATGAGCGTGTTAGGTGTGTAAGGTGTAAGAAAACATCAAAATATTCCTATTTGGTAAGACAAAAAAATGAAAAAAAATAAAAAAATAAAAAAAATAAATAAATAAAATAACGTGTCTTTAAGTAGGAAAATGCTAAAATGCATGTAAAACACCTTTTATCGACGAACAAAACATTACATTTGAGCTTCTTTGGTAGAAAAAAGGAAAACGCACGAATACCACAATATATGAGGAAACAGAACATTATGAAAAATAGTGCATTCTAAGTGTTTTTCCCACTGTTACATACCAAAACCTCAAAATGTATGTAAATCACCCTATATGAGGGAACTAAAAAGACATTACTTAAAATATGTATTATTAGTGTTTTTGACTTTCTTAGGTACCAAAACGCGAAAACACGTTAATAGCCCTCTATATGGCGAAACAGAACAGCATTTCCAAAAACGTGTATTTTGAGTGTTTTCACAATGTCATGTAACAAAACGTCAAAATGCATGCATAGCACCATCTATGAAGAAACGAGGCGACATTTGCACAACATGTCTTGAGTGTTTACGCATGTTAGGCACCAAAGTGCTAAAAATCATGGAAAGCTCCCTTTATGGAGAAACAAAACAACATTTCGAAAAACGTGTCTTTTGAGTGTTTTTTCAGCTACTTACGTACCACAACGCTAAAATTCATGCAAAACATTCTTTACAGTGAAACAGAATAACATTACCATTAACGAGTTTTTTGAGCTGTTTACATATAAAAACACCAAAATGCCTTCAAAATACTCTATATGGGGAAACGAAAAGACATTACGAAAATCGTTTATTATTAGTGTTTTTGAACTTAGGTACCAAAACGCTAACATGTATGAATAGCACTCTATATGGAGAAACAGAAGGTTACCAAAAACGTGTTTCTTGAGTGTATTTCACATTGTTAGGTAACAAAACTCCAAGATGCGTACAAAGAACCCTCTATAACATAAAGAAACGATATTTCCGTAAACGTGTCTTTTGAGTGTTTATGATCGTGTTAGGCATGAATACGCAAAAAAAAAAGGAGAAAAAAAAGAACTCGATATGGGAATTAAAAAAAAAAACACGAAAAAACGAGTCTTTTTTCAGCTTCTTACGTACCAAAACATTAAAACATATGGAAAAACAAAAACAACATAAATTTACAAAGAACATTGTACTTTTGAGTGTTTTTGAGCTTGTTACGTAGAAAAATACCTCTAGGTGGCTTTCCATGCATTTTGGCATTCTGGTAACTAACAATATGAAAAAAAAAAAAAAACTCAAAACAGACGTTTTTGGTAATAATGTTCTGTTTCTCCATATAGAGTTATATTCATGCGTTTTGGCGTTTTGATACATAGGACTCATACATCACGTTTCTCGTAATGTCCTTTTGTTTAATCATATTGAATCCTTTGCATGCATTTTGGCGTTTTGTTACCTAAAAAAGATGAAAACATAAACACGTTTTTTGGTAATGCTGTTCTTTTCCCTATAGAGAGTGATATTCATAGTTTGTAGCCTTTTGTTACCTAAGAATTTAAAAGCACTTACAATACACGTTTCTCGTAATGTCCTTTCGTTTCTTCATATGTGGTGTTTTGGAAAGATTTTGGCTTTTTTTTTTTGTAGGTATCAAGCTCAAAAACTCTCAAAATGCACCTTTTTGTTTATAGTTTTTTTTTTTCTACGTTAGGTCAAAAACACTCTGAAGACCCGTTTTTGGTAATGTTATTTTGTACTCAAATATAGGGTGCTTTCCATGCTTTTTAACATTTTTTGTGGCTAACACGCTCAAAAGCACTAAAAAAATCTTAGAAATTGAAAACACTTACAATAAACGTTTCTCATGATGCTCTGTCGTTTCCCCATATAGGGTGCTTTGCTTAAACTTTGGTGTTTTCTACATAACAAACTCAAAAACACTCAAAATACACTCTTTTGGTAATGTTATTCTGTTTCTCCTTAACGCGTGTTTTGCTTGCGTGTTAGCGTTTTGGTACGTAAGAAGCTTAAAAATACATAAAATGTTTTTTTTTTGGTAATGTTATTTTGTATACCCTTTTAACACGCAGAAAAACACACAACAGACATGTTTTTGGTAATGTCCTTTTATTTCCTCAAATAGTGGGCTTTGCATACATTTTTTTTTTGTTTCGTTACCTAATAATGTTAAAAACATAATACACGTTTTGAAAATGTTCTGTTTCTCCATAAGGAGTACTATCCTTGGTACCTAAGAAGCTCCAAAACACTCATAATACACGTTTCTGGTAATATCCTTTCGTTTCCCAATATAAGTTGCATTACATGGATTTTCACTTAACTCGGTGAAAAACAAAAAAAAATTCCGTTGTTGGTAATGTCTTTCGGTTTCTCCATAAAGAGATCTATTCACGCGTTTTATCGTTTTGGTACCTAAGAAACTCAAAGACTTACCAAATACGTGTATTTTCATTGTTTTTCAGCTTCTTAGGTACCAAAACGCTAAAATGCTTGCAAAACACCTTCAATGGCGAAAAATAAGAGCAATACCAAAATTAAGTGTTGAGAGTTTATGAAGTTGTTATGTAGAAAAACGCAAAAAATGCTTGCAAAGTACCCTATATTGGGGAACGAAAAGACATTGAAAAAACGTGTCTTTTGAGTGTTTTTTCAGCTACTTACGTACCACAACGCTAAAATTCATGGAAAACATTCTTTACAGTGAAACAGAATAACATTACCATTAACGAGTTTTTTGAGCTGTTTACATATAAAAACACCAAAATGCCTTCAAAATACTCTATAATTATGGGGAAACGAAAAGACATTACGAAAATCGTTTATTATTAGTGTTTTTGAACTTAGGTACCAAAACGCTAACATGTATGAATAGCACTCTATATGGAGAAACAGAAGGTTACCAAAAACGTGTTTATTGAGTGTATTTCACATTGTTAGGTAACAAAACTCCAAGATGCGTACAAAGAACCCTCTATAACATAAAGAAACGATATTTCCGTAAACGTGTCTTTTGAGTGTTTATGATCGTGTTAGGCATGAATACGCAAAAAAAAAAAAAAAAAAAAAATAGAACTCGATATGGGAATTAAAAAAAAAAACGAAAAAACGAGTCTTTTTTTCAGCTTCTTACGTACCAAAACATTAAAACATATGGAAAAACAAAAACAACATAAATTTACAAAGAACATTGTACTTTTGAGTGTTTTTGAGCTTGTTACGTAGAAAAATGCCTCTAGGTGGCTTTCCATGCATTTTGGCATTCTGGTAACTAACAATATGAAAAAAAAAAAAACTCAAAACAGACGTTTTTGGTAATAATGTTCTGTTTCTCCATTTATATTCATGCGTTTTTGCGTTTTGATACTTAGGACTCATACATCACGTTTCTCGTAATGTCCTTTTGTTTAATCATATTGAATCCTTTGCATGCATTTTGACGTTTTGTTACCTAAAAAAGATGAAAACATAAACACGTTTTTTGGTAGTGCTGTTCTTTTCCCTATAGAGAGTGATATTCATAGTTTGTAGCCTTTTGTTACCTAAGAATTTAAAAGCACTTACAATAAACGTTTCTCGTAATGTCCTTTCGTTTCTTCATATGTGGTGTTTTGGAAAGATTTTGGCTTTTTTTTTTGTAGGTATCAAGCTCAAAAACTCTCAAAATGCACCTTTTTGTTTATGGTTTTTTTTTTTTCTACGTTAGGTCAAAAACACTCTGAAGACCCGTTTTTGGTAATGTTATTTTGTACTCAAATATAGGGTGCTTTCCATGCTTTTTAACATTTTTTGTGGCTAACACGCTCAAAAGCACAAAAAAAAATCTTAGAAATTGAAAACACTTACAATAAACGTTTCTCATGATGCTCTGTCGTTTCCCCATATAGGGTGCTTTGCTTAAACTTTGGTGTTTTCTACATAACAAACTCAAAAACACTCAAAATACACTCTTTTGGTAATGTTATTCTGTTTCTCCTTAACGCGTGTTTTGCTTGCGTGTTAGCGTTTTGGTACGTAAGAAGCTTAAAAATACATAAAATGTTTTTTTTTGGTAATGTTATTTTGTATACCCTTTTAACACGCAGAAAAAACACACAACTGACATGTTTTTGGTAATGTCCTTTTATTTCCTCAAATAGTGGGCTTTGCATACATTTTTTTTTTGTTTCGTTACCTAATAATGTTAAAAACATAATACACGTTTTGAAAATGTTCTGTTTCTCCATAAGGAGTACTATCCTTGGTACCTAAGAAGCTCCAAAACACTCATAATACACGTTTCTGGTAATATCCTTTCGTTTCCCAATATAAGTTGCATTACATGGATTTTCACTTAACTCGGTGAAAAACAAAAAAAAATTCCGTTGTTGGTAATGTCTTTCGGTTTCTCCATAAAGAGATCTATTCACGCGTTTTATCGTTTTGGTACCTAAGAAACTCAAAGACTTACCAAATACGTGTATTTTCATTGTTTTTCAGCTTCTTAGGTACCAAAACGCTAAAATGCTTGCAAAACACCTTCAATGGCGAAAAATAAGAGCAATACCAAAATTAAGTGTTGAGAGTTTATGAAGTTGTTATGTAGAAAAACGCAAAAAATGCTTGCAAAGTACCCTATATTGGGGAACGAAAAGACATTAATTGCGTTAGACATGTATTATGAGTGTTTTTGAGCTTCTTAAGTACTAAAACGGTAAAACGCATGAATTGCACTCTAGTTGAAGAAACAAAGTAACATTACCAAAAACGTGAATTTTCAGTTTATTTCATATTGTTAGGTACTTAAACGGCAAATTGCATGCAAAACTCCATACATGACGAAAGGAAACGACATTACCCGAAACTGGTCTTTTAAGTGTTTTTGAGCGTTGTAGGCACTGAAACGCTAAAAAGCATTGAAATCACCTTATATGGTAATACAAAACAACATTACGGAAAATGTGTCTTTTAAGTGTTTTTCAACTTCTTACGTACCAAAACGCTAAAACGCATGCCAAACACACTTTACGAAAGAACAGAATAATATTACCAAAAACAAGTATTTTAAGTGTTTTGGGCCTATTACGTATAAAAGCCTACTATAATTATACTACGTATAATTTGAGCTTCTTAGGTACGGAAAGTCGAAAACGATGAATATCATTCCATATAGAGAAACAGAATAACATAACCAAAAATGTGTGTTTTGAGTGCATTTCACATTGCACATTACATGGAAAATGCATGTAAAGCACCTTATTTGGAAAGGAATCAATTTTTTTCTAGAAACGTTTCTTTTGAGTGTTTTTGTGCTTGTTAGGCACTAAAACGCTAAAAAAGCATGGAAATCACCCTACATGAAAAAAAAAACATTTATTTTATTTTATAAAAAACGATAAAACGCATGCAAAACAACATTTATGGAGAAACAGAATAACATTACCAAAACAAGCTTCTTAGGTACCAAAACGCTAAAACTCATTAACATGACTCTATATATATATATATATATATATATATATATATATATATATATATATATATATATATATATATATATATATATATATATATATATATATATATATATATATATATATATATATATATATATATATATATATATATATATTTTTTTTTACATTTTTTTTCACCAAAACGCCAAAATGCATGAAAAGCATGCATTGTATCTTTTATGTGTTTTTTTTCAGCATGTTAGGCACGAAAACACTAAATAACATAGAAAAGAATATGGCAATATGAACCAACGTTACTAAAACGTTCCTTTTAACTGCTTAAAGCTTCTTACGTACAAAAACTAAAACGTTTCAAAACAGCCTATAAAGAGAAACAGAGTAACATTACCAAAAGAAAGCTTATTACGTACAAAAAACACCATATTTCATGCAAACTGTCCTGTATAATGAAATAGAAGGAAATTACAAGAAACCTGCATTGAGTTTTTTTCTTTTTTTTTTTTCTAGGTCCCAAAACGATAAAACGCTTGAATAGCACTCTGAAGAAAAAGATGAATCTTACCAAAAACGTGTATTTTTCGTGTTTTTACATTGTTAATTAACAAAACGCAAAGCTGCATGCGAAGCATGCATATGGTAACGAAATTACATTACTAGAAACGTCTCTTTTGATTGTTATTGAGCGTGTTCGGCACGAAATCGATAAAAAGCACGGAACTCACCCTATAAGGGAATACAAAACAACTTTACTAAAAATGTGTATTTATTGTTTTTTTTTTTTTTTAGATTCTTGCGAACTAAAACGTCAAAATGCATCCAAAGTATCCTATTTGGGGAAAAGGATGGAACATTACGAGAAACGTGTATTATGCGTGTTTTTTTTTTTTTACTTCTTTGCTTTTAAAATGCTAAAACACATGAAAAGCAGAAAAAAGAAAATCTTTACCAAAAACGCGAATTTTGCCAATATGCATTCAAAGCATCCTCTATGGGGAAACGAATGGACATTACGAGAAAGGTGTGTTATGAATGGTTTTGAGCTAAGTGCTAAAATAAAGGAATAGCTCGTTATTTGAGGAAACATTACCAAAAACAAGTATTTGAGTGTATTAGGTACCTGTAGCGGGACACAAGTCACCGCTCCTTGCACTCCGTTTTCTGTTTTATTATCACCCTTCCGTTTTCACTCTCTACTGCACAGGCTTTTGTCTTTCATATCTTTTTCATCACTTTATACATTTCTCTTACTTGTCACATTCTGTGCACGCTCTTTGACACATGTGTTACACATCTTCTCAATACATCTTACTACTCCTTTCTTCACACAGACATACACACACACATACACTCTCTTTTTCCATAATTTTGTATGTGTCGTTTGTTATGTTTAGTAATTTTTATATATATTGTTCATGTTTTTGCTGAATAAACAGAGAATACCCAGGCTAAGTTTCCTTTGCCAGAGCTACACAGTTATGACACTGGAAACTGTTACCCTTCAAGGACTAAACACTGCTATGACCAAGAGTCATAGTTGGGAGCCTACACTTCTCGCTTGAGTAACTTCCGGGCGGCCAAGTAGCACTTCACCTTCGCTACAATTGGTGACCCCGTTGTTCCGGAGTGAGCAGCCAAGTCCACCCTGCTGCTATCCTCCAACCACCTGGCCAAGGCGACGCGGTCGGCTACGGGCGGATCTTCGCCGGTGTCGCCGCCTCCAGCAGCAGACCCCGGCCGCCACCCCGCAGGCCGCCGCCCCCAGCCGCCCGTATGCCGCCCCCCGCCGCCCGGCCGCCCTCACGGCGCCCCACCCCGCGGCACTCTCCAGCTGGCCCTCGCCACTGGCCAGCAGTCTCTCCCAGTCGCGGACGCTCCTCCACGTAACTTCTGCCGGCCCCTCCAGTTTCCTGCTGTTACCTGGAGCCCTCCCACTGGCCTCGTCCCGCCTCCATCTACAGCTCTTCATTGGGGATTACCTACGGTCCATCGCCCAGGATTAACACTGTCATCCGTGGATTACTTACAGTGCGGTGCCAAGGATAACGTACAGTTCGTTCAGTGGTGAGTGCAGTGCCAAGGATAACGTACAGTTCGTTCAGTGGTGAGTGAAGTGACATTGCCCCAATTCGGCATCTCTCACCGCTGTGGCACCCGGTCACACCGGCGCCTCACGCCTTCACTCCTCACCGCTGTGGCTCCCGGACTTTCCGGCGCCTGTAGTGTACTTTACACAGTCACGTGGTGGTCCACTCAGCACAATGCCTGATGACGTCGACTCCGTAGCCTTCAGTGCTCCTCCGTTCATCAGCCAGGACCCTTCCACGTGGTTCTCCATCCTGGAATGTAACTTCAAGGCTTCCAAGATAACAGTAAGTCTAACCAACTTCGTGAAGGCCTCTACAGTACTACCAGCTGACGTTCTTTCACAAGTTGCTGATGTCGTCAGTGCTGCCAGCACTTCTGCTTCGCCCTATGAAGACCTCAAAGCTGCTGTTCTGCAACGCCTACAATCTACAGTGTCGAGGCGCCTCCAGGAGCTTCTGTCAAAAGAAGAACTTGGTGGTGAAAAGCCCACAGACCTTCTTCGCCGCATGAAGAAGCTGCTTGGCGACAAGTACACCTCCTTCGACAAGGAACTCTTCTTACAGCTGTTCTACCAACGCCTGCCTCCTGACACTCAACGCTGCCTCTTCACTGTCAAGAACAAGCTCTCAGTAGACGAGCTTGCCACTCTCGCCGATGAATTCATGGCTACCCTTCCACAAGGTCAACCAGCTGCAGTAGCCTCCATCTCAGCAGAAGACGGTACCAAGCAACTTGTTGAGCTCGTCTCACAGCTTAGACTTGAAGTGAGAGATCTTCGGAGAGAGCTCAGAGAACGCTCATGCTCATGTTCGCGTTCTTCCTCCAGACACCACTTCCGGCGCCGCCAGCGTTCAAAGAGTAAGACGCCGGAGACTTCTAGTTTCTGCTACTACCATGAAGAGTTCGGGAAAGACGCAAGAAAGTGTAAGGCTCCCTGTACCTTCGCCAAGTCTTTAAACCCCAACAGCGAGCACTAGCGGCGCATAGTGTTCGCGACACCTCATCTGCGCTACTGAAGTTGTATGACCCTCTCTCCCGGACCAAGTTCCTCATCGACTCTGGTGCAGACGTCAGTATTCTCCCTGCCCCTGGTGTACACCGGACGTTGCCTCCCCTCCTTCACCTTCACGCCGCCAATGGTACGGAGATTCCTGTGTACACGCGACGCACCTTGCAACTTCACCTGAACCTCCGCCGTACCTTCGAGTGGACGTTCTACGTAGCAGCTGTCACGCAACCAATTCTAGGTGCTGACTTCCTCCGACACTTCGGTCTCCTAGTGGACATCAAGGGTCGGAAGCTGCTCGATCCTCTCACCTCAGTCACAACAAAGGGACAGGTCACTCATGGTGAGAGCACACAGATCTCCCTCGTTAAGGCAGACCACCAGTTCTCCTCCCTGCTGAAGTCCTTCCCTACGCTGACGCAGCCGTAATCAGCCAGCAAGCCGGTCACACACCACGTCTCGCACCACATCGAGACCAAGGGACCTCCTGCCCACGCCAAGGCCCGCCGCCTAGCTCCAGAGCGCGCCAGACAAGCCAAGGCAGAGTTCGAGTCCCTCATTCAGCAAGGCATCATACGGCCCAGCTCCAGCAACTGGTCTTCCGCTCTCCACATCGTGCCTAAGAAAAATGGCGAACTACGACTATGTGGAGACTACCGCGCTCTCAACTCGCGCACCGTCGAGGACAGGTACCCAGTGCCTAACATCCAGGAGTTCTCTTCTCAGCTCTCCGGATGCACCTACTTCTCGAGGATCGACCTTGTGAAAGCTTTTCACCACATCCCCGTCCATCCAGCGGACATTCCGAAGACTGCTCTCATCACACCCTTCGGATTGTTCGAGTACGTCAGGATGCCCTTTGGTTTGAGGAATGCCGCTCAGACCTTCCAACGCTTCATTGACGAAGTCCTTCGAGGTCTCCCCTTCTGCTTCGCGCACATCGACGACCTCCTCATCGCCAGTCCTGACGCAGAGACGCACCAACAGCACCTCCAGCAAGTACTCACCCGTTTGCAAGACTACGGGGTGCAAGTCAACATCGACAAGTCTGTGTTTGGGGTCCCCTCCATCACCTTCCTTGGCCACACTGTCTCCTTGGAAGGCATCACTCCACTGCAAGAAAAGTGCGAGTCCATCCAGAACTTCCCCAAGCCTACAACACAGCGCCAACTCAAGCAATTCCTGGGGATGCTGAACTACTACAACCGCTTCATCCCCAGCTGCTCACTACTTCTTCAGCCGCTCTACGCGATGATCAAGCCTTGCAAGAGAGGACAGTCCATCTCCTTAGTCTGGACTCCAGCCACTGAGGAAGCTTTCACAGCAGCAAAACAAGCTCTCAGCTCCGTCTCACCTCTCAGCTTCCCTGCCCCAGATGGCATCATCTCTATCGCCACAGACGCTTCTGACATCGGCATCGGAGCAGTTCTACAGCAGTATGTCGACGGAGGTTGGAAACCGCTCTCTTTCTTCTCAAAGAAATTTAACAAGGCGGAATCCAAGTACAGTACTTACGACAGGGAACTTCTCGCCGTCTACAATGCCATCAAGCGTTTCCGGTACTTCGTGGAAGGTCGCAACTTCCATGTATACACCGACCACAAGCCACTCACTTCGAAGTCCCTGCACATCAAGACCTCCTGTTCACCGTGACAACTGCGTCACATCGACTTCATCTCGCAGTTCACCACGGATTTGCGCTACGTCAAAGGTGAACACAACGCCCCAGCTGATGCTCTCTCGCGCAACATCTCTGCTGTGTCATCTTCTCCCATCGACTACACTGCCATCGCTGCTGACCAGGCCAACGATGAAGAGCCCAAGACAACCCCGCACTACAGATGAAGAAGATACAACTCCCAGGAACCACAGTGCACGTTTACGCTGACACTTCCACCGATTCCTGTCGGCCCTACCTGCCGAAGACCCACCGGTATCGTGTTTTTCGTCAGCTGCACGACCTCTCCCACCCTGGCATCCGAGCATCTCAGCAGATGATGACCTCACGCTTCATCTGGTCTGGTATCAACAAAGACGTCAGGCTGTGGACCCGCACATGTGTCAAGTGCCAAGCCTCCAAGGTGTGGCGACACACACGCTCTCCTGCGGCCGCCTTCACTCTAGTCTCTTCACGGTTCGACTACGTGCATGTCGACCTCGTTGGACCACTACCCTTCACTACCCTTCACTACCGGTTACTGGTACCTTCTCACCTGCGTCGACCGCTTCACACGCTGGCCGGAAGCTGCACCTTTGGCTGACATCACAACGGACTCCGTCGCACGTGCCTTCATCACTACTTGGATCTCCAGGTTCGGTGTCCCTCTCAGCCTCACTTCTGACCGTGGCAGCCAGTTCGAGTCCAGTATGTGGAACAAGGTGATGTCACTACTAGGCATCCAACGCTTCAGGACAGCCAGTTACCACCCGCAGGCAAACGGCACCGTTGAGAGATTCCACCGTCAGCTGAAGTCTTCCTTAGCTGCCTCTGCCACACGTGCAGACTGGTTCCAGGCACTTCCTCTCGTCCTCCTTGGCATACGGACATCACTAAAGGAAGACCTACACCACTCCTCCGCCGAGCTCGTTTATGGTACCAAGCTCAGGTTACCTGGCGAACTCCTAACTCCTGCACCTCGCTCTACTCCTTGCAGCGTTCAGGACTTTGCTGCCAACCTCTCTGACTTCATGCAGCGTCTGCAGCCTGTCCAGCCTCGCACGTCTCCCTCCAAGACTTTTGTCAGCCAGGATCTGGACACTTGCACGCACGTGTTCGTCAGGGTTGACGCTGTGAAGAAGCCCCTGCAGCAGCCCTACCAAGGCCCCTTCAAAGTCCTGAGCAGGAGGAGAAAGACGGTCACTGTGGACAAGGATGGTAAGGCTGACACCATCTCCATCGACCGAGTCAAGCCTGCCTACCTCCTTCACAGTGACCCGGCCGTCATCACCACCATCGGCCAGAACGTCGCCACCAACACCACTCGGCACCAGAAGACGGTTACGTTCCTCCTACCTCGTCACTAGGGGGGAATACTGTAGCGGGACACAAGTCACCGCTCCTTGCACTCTGTTTTATTATCACCCTTCCGTTTTCACTCTCTCTACTGCACAGGCTTTTGTCTTTCATATCTTTTTCATCACTTTATACATTTCTCTTACTTGTCACATTCTGTGCACGCTCTTTGACACATGTGTTACACATCTTCTCAATACATCTTACTACTCCTTTCTTCACACAGACATACACACACACATACACTCTCTTTTTCCATAATTTTGTATGTGTCGTTTGTTATGTTTAGTAATTTTTATATATATTGTTCATGTTTTTGCTGAATAAACAGAGAATACCCAGGCTAAGTTTCCTTTGCCAGAGCTACACAGTTATGACACTGGAAACTGTTACCCTTCAAGGACTAAACACTGCTATGACCAAGAGTCATAGTTGGGAGCCTATACTTCTCGCTTGAGCAACTTCCGGGCGGCCAAGTAGCACTTCACCTTCGCTACATACCAAAGCTCCAAAATACATTAAAAACTCTATACTGGGAAATGAAAGATCATTACCACAAACATATTTTTATCATTGTTTTCAGCGTTAGGCACAAAAACGCCAAGTAGCATAGAAAAGACTCTGTATAAGAATACAAAATAGCATTACGAAAGCCGTGTCTTTTCAGTGTTTTTAAGAGTCTTACGTACCAAAACGCTAAAGCGCATTCAAAACACCCTATATGGAGGAACAGAATAACATTACCAAAAACGTGTATTTTGGGTGTTTTTTGAGCTTGGTAACTACAAAAACGCCAAAATGAATACAAAACACATGGGGAAAAGAAAGAACATTAAGATTTTCTTTTTTTGTGTGTGTATGTGTGTATTAGTGTATTAATGTTTTTATACGTATAAATAGCACTATGTACGCTATATTGGAAAACAAAACATTATCAAAAACGTTTCTTTTTACTGTTTTTGATGTACTTACCTACCAAAACGGATGCAAATCCCCCTTAATTGAGACAGAGTAATATTACCAAATTTTGAGTGTTTATGAGCTTGTGAAGTACATAAACGCTAAAATACCATCAAAGTACCCTACATAACAAAAATAAAACAACATTGCGAGAAATGTGTATAAGATCTGTTTTTGAGCTTCTTAGATACTAAAAAGCGATAAGGCATGTGGAGAATCAAAACAATATTAAAAAAACGTGTATTTTGAGTGATTTTTTACAGTGTTAGGTACCAAACTGCTAAAATACATGGAAATCGTTCTATATAAGGAAACGAAGCGACATTACCAGAAACGTGTCTTTTATTTATTTATTTTTCAGCGTTTTAGTGACAAAAATAATAAAAATGCTTGGAAGTAACCTATTTTAGACTACAAAACATCACCAAAAAGGTGTGTTTTGTGTGATTTTGAGCTTCTTACGTACCAAAATGCTTAAAACTCATGAAAAAACTCTCGTTATGGAGAAACAGAATAACATTATCAAAAATGTGTATTATGAGTATTTCTCAGCTTGTTAGTTACAAAAACTTCAAAATGCATGCAATGTACCCTATAATGGTGAAGCATAACAAAATTGCGACATGCACATGTGTTATGAATGTTATTAAACCTTCGCTAACAAAACGCTAAATAGCACTCTATATATAGAAACAGAACAACATTACTTCAAACGTGTGTTATGAGTGTTAGTAACATCGGTATGTACGAAAACGCGAAAATTCATGCAAAGTATCTTGTATGGAATGACGAAAGAACTTTACGAAAAAAAAAAAAAATTGTCTTATGAGGTTTTTTTCCAAAACACAAAAATACTTCATTAGCATTATATGTGGAGAAACAGAATATTACCAAAAAGCGCGCATTTTAAGATTTTTTTGCATTGTTAGGTACCAAATTTCCAATACGTATGCAAAGCACCCTTTACGGGGAAAATAAACGAAATTTCAAGAAACATCTAACTATAGTAATAGTGTGTGTGTGTGTGTGTGTGTGTGTGTGTGTGTGTGTGTGTGTGTGTGTGTGTGTGTGTGTGTCTGTGTGTGTGTGTGTGTGTGTGTGTGTGTGTGTGTGTGTGTGTGTGTGTTTGTGTGTGTGTCTCAGTGTGTGTGTGTGTGTGTGTGTGTCTGTGCGCGCGTGTGTGTGTGTGTGTGTGTGTGTGTGTGTGTGTGTGTGTGTGTGTGTGTGTGTGTGTGTCTGTGTGTGTGTGTGTGTGTGTGTGTGTGTGTGTGTGTGTGTGTGTGTGTGTGTGTGTGTGTGTGTGTGTGTTTCTGTGTGTGTGTGTGTGTGTGTGCGTGTGTGTGTGCGTGTGTGTGTGTGT